>NC_088712.1:0-343333 GCF_963576615.1 Watersipora subatra
CACAGCTCAAATAATTCTGTGAATTTCGACTGATTAATTCTGCGTTTTTCGGGATTTCGGCCAGAACTCAGAACCAACGAAAAATTCGTTATGTGCAGCCGTACCTTTAGTAATCCTACTTACGCAATCCTCGTCACCTACATTGATAAATGGTCGTCTCGTCTGTCACTTTTTAAATATCCCTGTCGTCGGGTCGTCAGAATCGTCACAAAACATGGGAGGACCCCCTATGGTAGCACTTCATGGCAGGATCTTCAGAGGGTAACACTGTTGCTAAGGAAAGACAACTTACGTGGCAAAATAAATCTGATATGAAAATACTAATAACAAAATGGTTAATCATGAAAATAGACCAACAAGGAAAAATAATAAAAATGAAATAAAGCTAGAGGAGCCAAGTAAGGGCTCTGATAAAAAAGGTACGGTAGATGCTCCTATAAGAGGAGTTCCAGACAACTTAAAGAATTTATGTGAAGTCTTTGCGTTGTACTACATAAAAAAATTTTATAATTCAAAGAGTCAAGCGGATGTGTTTTCAATTTCAACTTAAATGTTAACATATATTTTCGCATTCGCTAGAAAAAGGATGACATGTGTCAAGCGTTACATCTAATATATTTACAACTTCCAAGACATTCTAGTTCATCGTGATAGATCGTCAGATGTATCGACAAAAATGGGAATAAGTACCTGCAGAATTGTTTATAAATACTGCATATCAATAGAATGGTGCAAATGTTACAGTGTCGGTCAAACAATCTGAATGTCACAAGTTGAAATATCGTCAAAAGTTATCTGTTATCCCAACTTTGACCCTTGCATACAGATAGACGACAAACAGACAGTACATCTTATAATATTATAAATATTTTGCTGTTTCGGTTTATTGGACACATAAAATATTTGTTATTAGTTTTACTTTGCAGAATAGACTTTGTTGTTTAGAAAAAATAGGCAAATCATTGTTAATGGATATCAAAGATGTGCATTTCCCATGAACTTTTTATAAAATTACGGCAGCCTTGATTTATAAAACCAGTAAGATTTAGCGGTTAAAAAAAAAGTTGTCTATGCAAACTAATAATAGAGCAGTTATGGTGCAGCCAACCAATTAGAAGAGTTAAGTATAGTTTTTCCTTTTTCTTTGGCCCAAATGGTTAGTTTGAAAGGCTATTGGAGTAGATTAGCCAATTTACCTGTATTTCACATCCTTATAAATCCCCACATTGTAAACTTTCCTGGAACATATTATTTAAGTCGTAGAAGCGCTTACTGTACTCTGAAGTATTACTACTGTGTTAAACAAAGAACTATTATTAGCCTGAGGCGATTAATCCAATCCATTACAATTCTCCATCACCAGAGACCCGGCCCTCTCATGAAGATGTGGTGAAGATGTTGAGAAGGCCAAAGGAAGCACACACAATTCAGTGAAATGAGCAGATGGCCATCTGACAAGGGCACCAAAAAGAGCCTCCCCTATTTGCACCGGAAGACTGAATCTGGCTTCTGAATAAAAGAAAAAAAATGAGGGGACCATCCCAAATTTAAAGTAAAGTTTGTAGGGCCTTTCCCAGTAAAAAATTATTTGGTCAAACCATACTTGCGTAGTAAAACGGCGGGGCCAGTCTTTGGTGCAGAATTAAAGCAGGCAAAAACCATTCCATGTTTGTCCGGAGAAGCTTTGACAGACACATGCCACCATAGAGCCAAGAAAATGCCCCAACATGCAAGGGATGCAGGCTCGGAGCCTAGAGGAAAAAGCAGAGCTTGAGATGGAAAAGCAAAGATCAAAGGCTTACACTTCCCTTGCATTTAGTAAATAACTGGAAGGCCAACTGCAAGAGATCCGAAGGAGCCAGGAACTGGAGAAATGACTGTAACAAGAAAAAATTCTAGGAGAGCCAGCTGAGCCCGTGAGTCCAGCACCATTCTAGCTTCCTGGTCGCTAGCAAACAACACCTTGAGTGAGTAAGTACAACTCCCGGCCACGAAATTTTTTTCCCAAACAGTTTCACCTATGACAGTAAAATCTTGGTTTTTGATTGGTTCCCATCTGGTTCAAATCGCATGAATTGCGCTCTGCTCATGCATTGAAGATATTGTAGGCATGATAATATGTAGATATGCAAGCATATTCACACACAGGAATACATTGAGTTTGTCTCGACATTGTAAGATTTGTTCATCGGTAAATTCTTGAAGATTGTTACATAAAATATGTTATGTATGACTACAGGTACCATGAATTACCACTTTGTATATAATATATTAATGTCTATTTTGTGCCGTCGATCAAAGACAAAGTGTCGAATTACCATTCGAGCGTGGACGTGGTACACATGATGCCGATTAACGATTACTGCTACATCACATACAAATTTATAAGTAAAGTATTGATATTATTACCCTATTAGTAATACCTTCAGAGCTCATAACATGAATATTCATTATGCATTTATCTGTAAACCACTAAGGAGCCAAGCTTTTACTGCCATAGGTACACCTGTTTGAGAAAAAAAGTTGCTCCCCGGCCAGCTAGAAACGCTCGGCCACCTGAATGTTAAGGAAAGTTGGAGAGGTCAGCCATGGTGAGAGCCATTGAAGAACACAACAAGCACAGCGCTGCCGGAGCCCAAGTGAGGGGGAAGGCTGATGACACGGATGACATAACGCCTTTTGATTTTAAAAGATAAAACTGTATATTGTCTGGTCTGGGTAGCACACAGCGGCACTAAAACAGCAACAAACCTAATTAATGTCACAAAATGATGAGGATATTAATACTTTTGGCCATGATTACATTTGGTAGGATTACTGGTACAGAGAAACCTCGATTCTGAACATAATCCGTTTCAGAAGGTTGTTCAAAAACTGAGTTGTTTGAGATCCGAAACAACTTTTCCCTTTAAAATAAATGCATGTAAATTTTAATCCGTTCCGAGTCGAGAAAACCACTTCGGTAAAGTATTTTTAACGTTTTACACCATAGAATGTACACTGCATACTATAGATAAAAACCAGCAGATATAGACCGTGTTTAATTTTAATAAAATATTTATTATCATGATGAAAAAAGGAAACAAAAAGCCAACAAACAGTACGTATGTTTTGCTCTTAAAACGTTGAAAACCTTAAAGGTTAAAATACAATAACAAACATTGCAGAAAGTGATAAGGAAACGGCAAAAAATGAAACCGATCAGTTACATCAAAAATTGCGTAAAAAAGAAACCATGAATAAACAGCAATGACCCATTTATTTTACATGTTTGAAAGAGAATGCAAAAACATTTTAGCGTAACTCGACTGTCTCTCTTGAGGAAATGTCTTCGGTAGAAGAAGCATCCTTCAAGGTGGCTCCTTTCATTCTGAAAATAATTTGTCAAACAAAACCGAGGCTATTGAGGCTATGTCAACGAGTGCATCATTAGTTATAAGTTACAAGATGTTGTCTCATACCCAGCAATTTAATGTAACAAGATATTCTCATACCCAGTTATATAGAGTCTGGTTCTTTTTCAATCTAAATAAAACTTGAAGGTTTTCTCATGAGAAATTCCTTCGGATTAAAATTGACCATTTTTGTGAAATACATAGACCTGACTGCTGTCAGCTATCCATTAATTAGGTTAACAGCTGCTCCTTCCTGTTGCCAAGATAAAGTAGAATTGTTGACGCAAACGGTAGAGATAAAATATATTATTCTCAGGATCTCTTGGCAACAGCCGGCATTATGGATGTTGCAATGCTCTGATAAGACAGTCATTGACGTGGATTGTATACATAAGGAGTCTAAATGTCAAGAGTTTTATTTATTAAGTGATAAGACATCAGGGGGCGTTGTAGTTAGCATGTGATCTAGTTTATCAGAGCTTTGATGCCAGCCATGACTAGTCCACCTGCCTGGTTCACACACTTCAGCTACCTGTTATGATTGTCACTTTGTATAGTACCAGATGAGGAATAAACATTCCTATAGCAAAGATATTAAAACATAAATTATATTACCTTCAGTCATAGAAGGGAGAAAAAACAATCTGCCATTTTGGCTTTGTAATTTTGAAGCATTTGCTTCAAGCTGTTTGTTACAAAAAGAAGGAATTCCCAAACTAGAATTGGTTTGTTATGGATATAATTCCAAACCATATTCTGCAACAGGTAGAGTGCACTCGCTCAACACGATGTTTACGCATGATGCACCTTAATAAACTCAATTACCTTCAGTCATAGAACGATATTTGCTAAAATTGTGTCATTTATCTGTTAATAAGCACAACAAACAATGTATAAAACATCACAAAGGTTAGCATAAATGATTGACATGTCTAGTCAGTAGATACAAGTTGTCCTCCCTTGATAGGCTTGTTTTACAATGGTTTGGAGTTACGACCTCGTGTTTAATATTGTAAAAATTGAGAAGTGATAACATTTTGACAGAAGACCTATGGTAAATACAAATGGTAAATGAAAAGAGAAATACAATGAATGTATATAAATAATTAGTAAAAATTCATCACATCTACCACAATGGACTCTGCAGTAGTCTAACATTGGTTTACATGCTTTCACACTAGCAAAAGTTGACTTGAGAAAAAAAATTGATATTTTATTATTGAAAGGGCTGGAGGAAGCACCCACGGCCCGACAAGAGGAGCAGAAGGCCATCTGACAAAAGGACCAAAAGAAACCTCCCCCTATATGCACCGGGAGACCGAGTCTAACTTCTAAATAAAACAAGGAGAGAAGACAACCCCAAATTGCAGGCAAAATAAAATCCTTACTGATTATTTTCTGTGTAGAAGAGCGTATTGTACTTTGAAATATCATGACAGTGTTAAACAAGGAACTACTATTAGTCTGAGACAGTAATTCTAACCCAGTACAATCCTCCATCACCAAAGACCCAGACCCCTCATGAAGATGTGGTTAAGATGTTGAGATTGCCTTACCAGGATCTCTCATCTTGGAGAACCCCTTTTGAAAGCAACAGGGGTGCCTAAAAAAGAACAGGACCTGGATAACACAAAAAGACTAGGGAGGACCCAGTTGTGTTCGATTTAGGGCAAGACCTGAGCGATGGGTTCTCAAAAGTGAAAGAGAAGCTTCCTGTTCTGAAAGCAAAAGGAAAACTATTGTAGGAAAAGGTCACCAGAAAAGTGCCTGTCCTAACTTGACTGGTCACACTAAGATAATCATACTGTTTTACTAGAAGAGAACACGCCAGAAGCACAAAAACAGGTCAAAAAAGGGGCCCTAGCACAAAAAGCAGAACTAAAGCGGTATGTGTGCCTAAAAGCAAGTAACTACAGCAGACATGGGCAGAGTGAGCTAGCTGAAATAGCTACGTCCAAACACACTAAAAATATAGAGGCCAGGAGGAGGGTATCACACGTTGAGCTTGCCAGCACAACTAAGATGCTCGACTAGGATGCTCCTAAAACTCAGTTGGTTACGAACGACCCTATCACCCAAAAACAAGAGGGACAATCCGAGGACAAAGTGCACAAGAAACAGTTACTACCCAGCATATTTACTCACTTGGACAGCTGGCGCATTTCAGAGCCGAAGCAGGAATTCACTCCGGGAAAATTAATCTCTACCATGAGTCCCGAAACAGCTACGGACAAGTTGTAATATCCCCTATTTTATCTCACGAAAAAATTTTCCCATAGACACGTCACGGAATGGGAGCTTTCATTTAAAACTACAACAGGATAAAAAGATGTTGGCAAGACCATAGTCAACACAGCCTCGTATTAGTGTTAAAAGCATTTAGGCAAAGTTTACTGGGGTTTTACCCATAAATTCATGCATACATAAACAGCACAAGCTGTATAATGGGCAGTTGTGTTTGTAGCCTTGTATAACTATTAGACATGTTTCTTTATCAAGATTGCCCAATGTCTCGCAGACGCCATTATCTGTCCCAAGAAAATAAAGTTTATGTCAGCTTAGCAAGGTCTTTGCCAGTTTGACACAAGTTGACGCGGTACTTACCAGAATCAATAGTAACAGGTAATAATGAACCGGGAGCAACTTTGAAGGTAGTTGCACCAGATCATTACACGTACTCGAGTTGGATAGCTAATTTTTATCAACATAATTGCCAGACAAGACAACACACTTTTTGCCATACTTGTACTAGTTTTTTATTCCTTCGGCATAAAATTTTGTAAATTGCCTTTGTAATCATTTACTCACAGAAGCTATAACCTCATTGTGAATTATCATTATTTTGGTAGAAAATGAGGCCACAAATTGCAAGCCTATTTTCTTGTTATTCATGTTTCTTTTCACTTGGTAAAAACTGGCACAGCAAACTGTAACGGATCCAGCGCATAGAACAACACATTGAAACTGGCAAAACAAACTGAAACATGGACAGTGCACTGAAATAGCACACTGAAACAGCAAATTAAAACTGGGAAGACCAAATGAAACTAACAAGATAAACTGAAATTACAATGTAAAAAACGACGAGGTGTTTTATTCAATTAATATTTTTGATGGCCTTTCATGGTTATTTAGGATGATGGAAAGAAAGTGGGATAACTCCAAAAGCATCCTGATCTCTCATACTGGTGAATTTCTAGTTACATGGTGAGCCTGTGTTGATATTTTGGCGTCCACAAGGTAGCTATGTTTCTAGCTGTTTCGGTGTTACTAAAATGTTTGTTACTGTTGCAGCAACATCTATGTACTATATTCTGTCAATTCCTTATTGTTATAGTAGTCCACATTACCTGTTAGATGAGCGAAACATGCTATATTCAGACTGACAACGGTTGCAGGTACTCTATAGCTGCCTTAGTTTCAGCAAGAGACTTTCAATTGCTAACAATCCTACAGAGGTGAAATTTGAGCTCTGCCAGAGACAAGAGAACATGCTTGGGTGGTCTTTACATTGACCTAGCTCTCTCTATGTCAGAGAAAAGGCAGCGTTAATAAATTAGAGTGAGGTCACATGTACAGGAATTCCTTTCACTGTATACTAAACAAGCCTCAAGCTATTACCTTCGGTCAGCTTAATGGATCGTGTAAAAACTACCTGAAGGATTTTTAGCTATCGGGGACTAACTTTTAAAGGTTGACTTGCAACAAAATTCACATTACAGTGATTTAGTATCAAAAGATTGACCATGTCTTACTCTGCTGCGTTGAAAGTGGCAAATATGCTTAAATGTGATTACAAGCTCTTGAAAGCTACAAAATGAACAGTTATCGCAGCCATCACAAAAACGCTGTAGGTTGGAATCCATTTCAAATGGGGCGTAACTGAACATGATGGCTTCTGTTTACACTTTCATGCAAACTCGTTCGTTGAAATATTTTCACAAATATACTTCACGCATTTAATAAAACCATGTTTGTTGTCCTTACCCGTCTTTTTCGCCATCATCATAATCGAAAAAATCTTAAAACCTACCGTAAAAAATCTAATTTTTCTACCTTAACTCGAAGGAGTGCATATCATTCTCTGACGAACATGAGAGGCCTGTTGGTCCCCTGCGATACTAAAAATTGCTGCAGAAACTGTTCGCGCGCTATTTGACAGAAAGTATAGGTCACATGATCAGATTACGACTAGATGATTAGACCAGACTGAAAAGATACTGTAAAGTAGTGAGCATTTATATTTGATACGGGCTTTTAGTTAGAACCTCAAGTACTTGTCATAAACTAGTGCTACGAGAGTTTTATATTGAGCCTTTTATTGGCCTTTAATTTCACGTGATAACATCACACGTCAAAACAATAACCAAAATGTAGGAGTACGTCAGCCAAATAAAGAGATTCCAAACAACTGCGTTTTCGTGATGGCTGCAATTAACTGTTCGTTTTCAAGCTTTTAAGAGTTTGTGATCGCATTTCGACCCATTTTGCATCTACAACACAGCAGAGTAAGACATTGTGAACCTTTTGATACCAAATAACTGTAATGTGAATTTGGTTGCAAGTAAACCTCTGAGTGGTATTTCATTATCTTACATTAAAAAGGATTACATAACAGCCATACATATACCTTAGAATAGAACTAGTCAAGCTGTATTATCAATATTCATTCTACATAATTGTTACACAGCAGGTAAAATGGAAAGCGAAAGGTCTGTTACAGGAGCAGACAAATCCATAAGTTATCTAAAGAGGAAGCTGTTATCGCTGACATAGTAGGCCCCTTGAACATGTTTGACTGAGCTGAAGAATGCTGTGCCTGCTAGGTTGATGAATCGAACTTTCTTAGATTTTATTCTGTGTTCATAGTTGGCCAGGTACTCCCCGTTGACGTATATCTGTAACATGATTTAACGTAGATATTTGTGTTTCCAAGGCTATAACAGCGGATATAACCAATTATGCCTTTTTACATATATTTAAGACACTATCAACCCACCAATTCACATATTAAAACTTGATTCTACTCTCACCTCATAACCATCATCCCCCACATTGAACTGAACATAGAACTGTCTGCCAGGGTAAAAGGCCTCTGGGAGGGGATAAATCTCCTCATCTCCCCAATCTCCATTCTTCAGAGTGTTGAGTACAATTTCACCTGCAGAGAGCTTTGCATTATTAGGACACGAACATGCAGCAAGCTGCGCCTCCTAAAGAAGGTGATAGAACCCTGTATGTCAGGCCACATCTAATGGTAATTGGACCCTGTATATCAGGCCACACCTCCTGATGGTGATAGAACCCTGTATATCAGGCCACACCTCCTGAAGGTGATAGGACCATCTAAATGTATGCAAGACGACACTTTTACCTTGGTCCCATCTTGGATTAAAGTGCAGAGGATATATCAGGGCCCCACCTCCAAATAGCGATTGAACCCTGTATATCAGGCTATTACTTTTTGCTATCACGAATCATTGTTTCACACATTTTTATCGTTTCATCTAGCTATAAAATTTGCTTAAAATTTTCTTTGGCATTTTTAACTAGTAAATTAGATTTATGATTAGAATTTATGTTCGTTTCTCACTTGTAGAAAGGGAGGAACATCGATTGATCAATGCTCATTTTCAACTCTCAGAAACAAAGCTTCAAATTGTTGGCTTTGCGTCTTTATTTTTTTGTTAAACATTTATTCATTTTGTAAATTACACTCGCAATTTATCTAACTCTCAAATTGAAAACTTTCAGTAGATATGCAATAGAACGACGTAGATATAAATGACATTTGTTTTATTGTTACAGGATGTTCATGTGGTTCGCCAGGGAGCAGTTGTGTCGGTCTGGAAACTGCCATACATGGGAAAGAGAGACACGAATGTGTGCTGCACGAAACATAATATGTTTTGTTTGAGTTTGCAGCAGTAGATTAATTTGTCCTATTATATGAGATGAAACTAGGTGAATGGCCACAACTTGGATGGATGGTTTAATAAAAACTTTATGCTGCAGCGAAAATTGCAGTTGGTTTCGCCATATATTCAAACGTAATTTTTTCAAAGATGGCGGCATGCTTATTTTGTTTAGTAGCTAGTCTCCAGTGTGAGTAGTAACTGAGAACTTAGCTGATACAAAGGCCATGATGAAATAAGTTAACTCAACGACCTAATTACCGTAGATCGGCAGAATCGAAGTCGGTACTCAGATGTTTACACAGCATTTAGAGAACGCTAATATGACAAGTTTCTAATTTCCCTTATTTGAGGCGTTTGAGACATTCATAATAATGTATCTGTAGCTAGATTTAAAATTTTATTCTAGCCATCATGAGCAAATGCAAAATAAAATTTAAGACAATAGAGTCGCTAGTAGGAGCCAATAGTAGGACTAGACTTTTATCGCAACAGCCAATGTGAATATGAGAGATAGAGACAGGTTGTATCACTGGTTACATCATTTTGGGCAAGTCCGGGCATGTTTTTTGGCCTGAGCGTTCTTAGTGTGATCAACCTTTTTCGATTTTAATCTTCAAATATCTTGACAATGACATCGCCTAACACAACAAACAACATATCAACTGATAGACAAAAAAATGCTTTCCTTTAAATGTCAACTCAAATTTGACGCAACCACATCTTTAAGTCACACCTTCTAATGGCGATTGCACCTTGTATATCAGGCCGCACCTCCCAATGGTGATAAGAACCCTGTATATCAGGTCACAACTTTTAATGGTGATAGAATCAGGCATATCAGGCAACACCTCCTAATAGCGATTGAACCCTGTATATCAGGCCACACCTCCTGAAGGTGATAGGACCATCTACATGTATGCAAGACGACACTTTTACCTTGGTCCCATCTTGGATTAAAGTGCAGAGGAATGTCTGTGTGTTTCTCTTCCTCATCAGAACTTGATGACGACTCGTCCGGAGTCTTACCTTGAAGGTTGATGCAAATTCTGAAAAAGGACAAACAGAGCTTTAACCAAATATCTAGTCTCAAAACACCTGTTTAGTCATCTGTTACCTCCTACAAGGTGTAGATGCTTGTAGGCACCTGTGAGCACATGTACAGTCCTGGCTAATGCTAGATGTCCATATGGCTAGACTCTTTTTGGCGCTTATAGGCGGTCCAAAATATGTTAAGGTGAAATTTGAATATTTACACAAAATGTCTTAAATTTCTCTGAAAAAGTGTTGGCATTTTGGGCCAAGAAGATCCTTCAGGCAAAGTCTTGGCAGACTCATGTCTACGACAGAATTGTGACATAGGCAAGTATCTAATAGCATCTTAAACAAATGTACTTTTAGTCTTCAAAACATGAACAGCCACACCCATAACACCTTCTACTGGTTCACTTCGGATTATTACAATTACTATTGAATATCACATACAAACACTAAAACAGTTTTCCAATTTGATTCATTTAGAGTTATCGTCTCATAAACTGTTAACCTGTTAACCGCTGTTTAACCTTTAGGTTTACCTTTCTGGATCATCCTTGACGGACCCTATGACTGTAACAATGTCTCCCGACTTCAGACCTGGCACTTTGCGATAGGAGTTGTCTTCCTACAGCAGGTTATCACACTGCATCACTACTTCAGTGAATATGAGTCAAATTTCCGGATCCAAACAAAGAGAGAAAAGTCTACTGATGGTTTACGGATAGAAACTATATGATCAGCACTTACCAAAGAGCCAAGGAATCTAACCTCCAGTACAGACACATCTCCATTAACTGTTAGATGATGAGCATCCTGAGCATCACATCGATGATTGTATGTCACATATGGCTCACCATTCACGTACACCTGCAACAGTTGTCAATATATCAAGCACAGGACTAGTTAGTCATGTATACCGGTAATAACTGTCAATAGACTGACATTTGAGTCATCATTAGCAAACACCAGCGACAGCTGTCAAGAAGCTAAATCTCTACAAAAATTGTCATCAACATGCATGACAGACATCACTGGATGCTACCAGATGGAAAGCTCAAAACAGAGAAAGTGTGAGAATTTTAAACGCATGACTAATATCTTGTACATGTATTCTGTCATGGCTAGATGCAGGCTTATGTAGCTTTACATATGTTTACACAATTCTAGATTAACTACAAATTTTATGCATGACAAGCATATCCCCATCTGCTGCAACACAGTAGCTGCTACAAATGTCAATAAAGCCCAGCTTACCGAGTAATAGTCATCTTGCACCTGAATGCCGATCTTGTAGACTTTTCCAGCCTCAAATGGGAAGCCACCTTCTCTCTCCTCATCTCCGTACTCACCACCTAGTCTTGAATTCCTAACCGTTTCTCCTTCATAGAAACGTGGGTTGAAATGGAGTTGTCTTTCCTCATCAGAAGTGTCACACGCCAAGTTGATATCAAACCTTAAATATTAACAAACAATCTAAACAAACACTCAGACCGGAAGACCAAACACTTGCTTCTTATGGTCCAATCATTGATAGGATGTGTCAGTCTGTGAGCTGGGCTCATGTCCCAAGTTGGATATGTGAAATAGGTCAATAGAAGACAGAGACATGTTTATAGAGGAGGTACGACTGGCTACTAGATGCAAGGGGGATATGAACCACCTTGGCTACTCTGCATTGGATATTGAAATCACCCCGTGGCAACAGTTAAGAAGTGTGGTAAGTAATTGGTTAGTCCCACATATACTGTTTCCGTGCTTCGAATTTGTTTGGAGCTGCTTCTACTCCGATTCATTGAAGCGGTAAAATCCAAATGCATTTAATTTCGTTTCTTGCTCATAAAAACGTTCACTGCTGATGAATCCAAATGGATAACACTTGGCTAAGCTCTCCTTATTATAAGCGAAATTTTTTTAGATCAAGCTTATGGATCACTGTTATGAAAACATTCTACTGCTTCTCTTCTCACTACTGTTTTTGCTTGAGTTTTTACCTTTACATAACATTTACATGTCAAGGATGGGTTGTTCGTACGAGGATGATGAAATAATTATATTTTCTAGCACAACTAGTTAATTACGCAAGAATTGGAAAGTAACATGAAGACCTGAAAGTGAGTCTACTTTAATAAGTTTCACTTTGAGGTATACATCACGGATCTTGGAAAGATCCATAGTGCAACTCCGAATCATTGAAACAGTCGGGTGCAAGTTCGCCGGCAGTGGGCAACTCCAAACTTATTTGAAGCAAGGAAGCACAGTGATTATGTGGACTGCAGACTATTATGGGAATAAAACTGCACCAACTTTCTCTCAGAATTCGTTGGTTTCATTCTCCTTTGGTTTTATTCATCTCCGTATTTTTTGAGATGTTAAAACCATGTCTACAATAAAAATAATCTCATTTCTGCCGTCACTGTGAAAATATGAACAATTATAGTTATTTATATTTAAAAGCAAAAATACTAGATATTAGTTTAACTACTTGGAAATACTTAGTAGCTTTCTGTAGTATTTCGAGTAGGCCTTGAAAGAAATGATTTTCATATCTTGCCTATAAAATGGCATCATACTTTTAATGCACTTTTTATGCTTTAAAAGTTACTCTGTTCACTGAAATACATGACAAGTCGTGAGTGGCGCATTCCATAGAGATTTTCTTTGTTTGCATTATTCCAACTACGGCTCACCTGTGAAGGTTGTCACAACTGTCAGTCGTATTTATCCAATTACACCGACACGCAAGAATTGTCATAAACTATTAGTGTCAAAAAGCAAAAAAACTACACCCGCATAGGGTGTCATGATTTTACAGTCATGTTGAAACTGCTGCAGCTCACCTGTGAGGGTTGTCATGAACAGCGACAGTCACATTAACCCAGCTGCCAGGAATCAGCTCCTGTGGGATGATGCTGTTGTAACGAGCTCCCTAGAAAGCGAACAGAAAACTCCTTGTAGTTCAGACATTCTATTCTCATCAAGTCAGTCACACAGTACTGAATGAGTATGATAGTGCAAGTAACTGTTTACATCAGTAGTTAAAGCTTGAGGAAAATTGTAGCCTTAGTTCCTTCAATGCTTACAGACTGTCAATACTAATAGATACTTACAAAGTATGCTGTGAATTCGACATCGGTAAATTTAGCATCACCATCTATGTAGATGTGAGAGACGGAACGGATGTCCACTCTATGGTCGTAATTGCAGAAGTGGGCTCCATTAACATAGACCTAAATGGGACAGTAGATGGAAGTTTACGCACAATGTCCCTATGAGCTGATCATCACTGATTCAACTATGCAATTAATCAACAATTTTGAGTCATCGACAAGATAACAGCAGTAAAAATCCGCAAGTCAAGAGAGTTTTATTACGCAGAAATTTGGATCGAATCCATCATGCTTCAAAAAGATGAAAACAGAATTTGCGGATGCGTCAAAAAATGCTGTGCCAGCTATTCTATTTTAATTGTTTTCCAAATTTCAGTCATTCTTTGGATTTTAGCAGTTCCGAATGCACCGCTACAGCGTAGAAATCTTTATATTTTTGGCAAATCATCCACATCCCTAATCTCCATTGAATCACTTATTGCATGGCAACTCAACGAGCGCACAACTCCAAATACACACCATAGAGACAGTGATTCACTGGCTACTAAATGACAACATGCAATAGTATAGTGGAAAGGATTAATAGGCCTTCAATGCATTATGCTTTATCTACAAGAGCAGGAAGTCTGGGGATGAGGTTTAACCCTTTTGCAGGCAGAGCGACATTATTGTCGTTTCCCGATACTGACGCCAATGGACAGAGCGACTATTATGTCACCACACAAACGTTTTTTATAAATTGATTTCTGGTTACCTTATTGCGTTTTTTTATTTAATTTTTTTACTAATAGTAAACTAAAATATATTGGTCTATGTTAGCAACCAAAAAATTAGCCATTTTGAAAAAAACGATCGTTTTTCGCAATACTAAACGAATGAAAAATCTGAAATAAAAACGTATTTGAATAAAATAGAGATTTTTGTTTGTAGCTTGTTTATGCTTCTGTTACTGCTTTCTGAATATTTTACCAGAGTGCAACAACTTTCTTTTACTGTCATGGCGTCTTCCAAAGGCTATAGGCAAAGGCAAGGCTATAAAGGAACAATAATAAGCACATGATGTCAAGATTGTGGTGTAGGCCTCTGCAAGGGCAAATGCTTCCAAAATAACTATAGCTAGAGAAACACTTATATAAGAATTTGAATTATAAATGTTTACTAGCTGCATTACCCGCCTACAGGAGCGGATTCACAAGCAGCATAAAGTTTGAGAGTTGTCTTCCATACTGCAAAACAACTCCAAATATGCAGTCTACTGAAATTGTTATCCTGATCAGAGTATGTATGCACATACACATGTCAATGTTGGGGAGAACAATGGAAATCTGCAATGTGTCTTACAACTAGATGCATGTAAAATCTAGTAAATATTCTAGATTCATGTGTCTAGATTCATGCTTCCGCTCATACCAGTCTATATTTGCAGTTGACGATCGCGCACTTCTTCCGCTGAGCCCCAGCCTCGGCTGACCAATCTTTACCCGCTGAGCAGTTGACAATCGGGCTCTTGCACTTGCCTCGCATTCAATCGGTTCGCACTTGCAATCAATCGCCTTGCAATCAATCGGCCCGCACCCGTCTCGCAATCATTCGCCTTGCACTCTCGTAGCAATTAATCATCTCGCACTCGCCTTGAAATCACCTCTCACTCGCCTTGCAATACCCTCTCACTCGCCTTGCAATCAATCACCTTGCACTTGCAATCAATCGCCTCGCAACCAATCGCCTCGCAATCAATCGCCTCGCACTCGCCAACTCATTCATCCAGAAAGCCGCGCCTGGAGACTCTCGCTGTACTCGAGGCGAAAAGGGTCTCCCGCGCATCCTCGAGTGACGCCATGGCCCCAAGCCTAGCTGTGCTACCCGGGTAGTAAAAAAAGTCTTTGCACACAAAATTGATTTGTATTTTAACATATAACAACATTTGCCATTCTAACTTTCAAACTACATATCATGAAGGAAGTGTTTTGTGTAGTTGAAATAAATTAAGAGAGAAAATAAAACAACTGTAAAGGTTTTCAAACTTTTTCAACCAACTAAAACTTTCAAACTTCATATCATGAGGAAAAGGTTTTGTGCGGGACAACTGATTTAAAAATAAATAAAACAACTGTAAAGGTTTTCAGAAAAATGTAAATTTAAAATTTCATAACTTTCAGCGACCTATATCTTTTGATAACGTATAGTGGAACCTCAGTTCTCGAAGATAATCAGTTCCAGAAGTTCGAGATCCGAAACAATTTTTCCCATCAAAATAAAATAATGTAAATTTTAATTCGCTTCAAGGCGAAAAAACAACTTCGGTAAAGTATTTTTTCAACATTTTACACCATAAGCTGTACTTGTACCCGGGTAATAAAAAAGTCTTTGCACAGAAAATCTATTTGTATTTAACATATATAACAACATTTGCCATTCTAACATTGAAACTACATAAGTAACATAAGAAAACATGATAGGTAACCTATCAGGAGAAAAGTGTTTTGTGTAGTTGAAATAATTTAAGAGAAAATAAAACAACTGTAAAGTTTATCAAACTTTGTCAAACAACTGTAACTTTCAAACTTCATATCATGAGAAAAGGTTTTCTGCCAGTCTAATAAATAAGAAAAATAAACAATTGTAAAAGGAATTAGATGTAAATTTCAAATAATTAGCAAGTAATAGCTAAATTAAGTCGGTTTTGAAACAATTACAATAAAAGATGATACGGTAATGATACAATTAATACAAACTGAGAAGACAAAATAAAATTTGTGAATATGTTGAATTAATAATAACAATTCTAGCATAGAAGTGTGTGGGTATAAAAAGGTTACTGTTCCACCAGAAACTATCCATCAATTCTTTGAATACGACGATACTAAAAATGACAGAATATCATAGTATTTTGCAGTTGAAATTTTATTAGAACAATGTTTGCCAAAAATGGTTGAATAAAAGAATAATATTTACTAGAAATTCCACTGTCATACAGCCCACGACCAAATTGATATTTGAAAAAGAAAGGGTACTGATGATTGAGAACCGCAATATTAGCAGTTAAATGGCACTGCAGTGCAATAGGATAACTGCTGGTAGCTGTAATGTACTGGGTGTGGGCGTTATTATATACAACAAACAGCAATAATAAAAGAAAAGATTATATGTTTATATCTCTCCCCTTGCAATAGGAGAAATGCAATATTAGAAGTAAAATGCACTGATATTATTAGAATAACCAATATTATTAATATAGTAATACAGTAATAGTAGAAAACCAATGAACAATTCTTTTTACATTTAAAACGTCATAGCTAACAATATCAAGAAGTATCAAAAAGAATATCCAAACTTAGTAATACAGTAATAATAAAAAACCAATGCGCAATTTTGTTTACATTTCAAAACGTCATAGCTAACAATATCAAGAAGTATTAAGAAGAATATCCAAACTTATAATTAAATACCGTAATCTCATAAAAATTGTTAGAAAAAAATATCATCGTCATATCCTTTACTTACACTGCGATGGACATCAGTTAGAATACCAAAGCACTCAAATGTGTCTGAAATGTCAGTTAATTTGAAATCGGCAAAAATGAAACGATTTCAGTACTCCTATGTTAATCACCGAAACCTTCGACAATGCTCTAGACTGGTGAAAAGTGCCTGTTATATAGTCATGAAATGCGCACAACTTAATCGTTCTATTCTTTGTCGCTCGGCGTTTCAATTTCCGGTCTTAACTTTTATAAAAGTGAGGCTTAACAAGTTTTAATAACGATTTTCGTCCAAATAAATCTGTCTATTTGTGTATAATCCGATCAGATGGGTAAGTTTTAAGATAATAACGACGCTTTACAAAGATTTGGTAACATATTTAAATAGGTTTGTATGTGTTTTGTATCGTTATTATACTTTAATGACTCTACAAAACGATGGTTAAATTTGTTGATGAAATTTTGATGGAAGGGTATCGTCTCATTGTTGATGAATAATTTTCGGGAGTTGTGTGCACATGTGCATTTATCATAAATCTCCCAACCAATCGCTTCGCTCTGTTTGGTCATGGGATAATAAAGATTGGAAACTAATCAAGTAATAATAACAGTGATAGGAAAATGAAATGTTTTAACTTCAAACATGATACTCAATTTATGTTTAAAAGAATTCAAACTGAAATGATAACAACAATGAAACAAACTTTAAAAACTTATATTATAAATTCAAAAGTTATAAGAAGTTTATAAATTTAAAAAGAGAATTTAAATTTATATATCTTCTATATATATATTTCTCAAAGTATGTAAATTTATGTAAATATAAGAGAGTGGAGAATAACTGATACTTGCAATCTTACACGATAAATCTTACAGTAATCTTACAAATGTTTGTTGTAAAATGTGAAATTAATTACGAAAAACTAATTGGTTAAGTTTAAAAGGAAATATGTGTAAGCTAATACATCTAGCTGTGCTACCCGGCGCTGCCCGGTTAGTAAAAAAAGTCTTTGCACACAAAATTGATTTGTATTTAACATATAACAACATTTGCCATTCTACCTAAAATAACTGTAAAGGTTTTCAAACTTACTTTGTCAAACAAATTTTAAACTTCATATCATGAGAAAAATGTTTCGTGCAGGTCCAATAAATTTTAAAGATAAAACGACTAAAAAGGTTTAGATGTAACAGTGAAATAATTAGCAAGTAATAGCTAAATTGAGTCTGTTTTGCTACGACTACAATATGAGATGATTCGGTAATGATACAATTAATACGAACTGAGAAAACAAAATAAAATTCGTGAATATGTTGAATTAATACTAATAATTCCTGCATAGAAGTATGTGTATAAAAAAGTTACAGTTCCAGCAACAGCTATTCATCAAAACTCTGAATATGACGATACTGGTACGATGATAGGTTATGTAAAAATGAAATATTGTAGTGTCTTTGTCTGATCGAAGGTGAGAGAATCTAGATGCTATTCCTACTCGAGATTATTTGATTGTCCGCGTAAAAAGTAGTGACCTTAACAGCGATTTAGCAATTGAACCTTGATAAAAGCCAGAAATAGAGCTTCACAAAAACGGCATCGTGTTTCTAGAATTAATAAAATTTAATCGCCAAGTTCTAATATCGAGAGGGTCTATTGTCGATATCGTTTTGCCGAAAACAAATTAGCCCTAATACGTTGAGGGAAAAAAAGCATCGCGTGTCATGAAGCTAAAAGAAAGCCATAAAGTTGTAATTATTACGTCACTTTTGTGTGAAAACGGCAAACGATGAATAGGTTATGTATAATAGAGGCGTGTACTAACCGGATATTCTCGTTAATGCGCCCTAGATACCTAGTAGCGGCTAAGAGTCCGAAAAGTACGGTACTCTATAAGGCGGACACATACACAGACAGACAACGATTGCCGTTTATATAGTAGAGTTGTGTTTACCTGTATAATAAAAACACAATACGCATAATATGTCGCATATACAATATCATAAATAAAAGTGTATCAATGATTTGTTTTAAAATCAATTTGTGAAAAAATAATCTGCCCAGGGGGTCTCAAATTGGCCAAAAGAACTTGCCTGCGAAAAGGTTAAAGCTATGCAAACCCAATATGCAAACTCAATGTCAATTGAATCACTTATTGTATGGCAACTCAATGAGCGCACAACTCCCAATCCACACCATAAAGAGAGTGATTCACTGGCTACTAAATGACAACATGCAATAGTATAGTGGAAAGGATTAATAGGCCTTCAATGCATCATGCTTTATCTACAAGAGCAGGATGTCTGGGGATGAAGTTTAAAGCTATGCAAACCCAACTAAAGCATGCGGTAGCTTGTGCTTGCTCACCACATAGTTCCACGCTGTACAGATTATTCGAATCTCAAAGCTAGCCTTAGACGGAAATGGGAAGTCGGGCCCGTCTTTCTCTTCTTCTCCCCATTCACCATCAACCAAGGAGTTCCTTACCACCTCATCCTGACACTGGCGAGGATTGTAGTGGAAAGCAATTGTGCTCGCGCCATCTCCCTCCTCCGTCTGAAGGTTGAGGTAAAACCTAACATGATCATAAGACACCTGCCACAAATGATTTGAAACTTTAGAAAATCAAAAAAGACTTGGTGCTGGCATGCCACTACCCACCATGAACATAAACCTAGAACTACTGGCCAACTGATGACTTGAGCTTGACAGCTAAACCGACCTCACCAAGTTCAATTGATCACCAATCCTTTTTACATGCACTCAGGTAAGTGACCTACTTTTTAGCTACTTGGAAAGTCAATGAATCTATGAGTAGTTTTAGGAGGCACCCTTGTTTGCCTACTGCCTACGCAGTCATTGGTCACGTTGACATTGCAAAGTACTCAGGCTTACATTAGGTACGATGGGTCAACTATAAACCCTCATTATCATACTTAACAGAACACATCCGGTCGTGGGCTAAATGGGAGGATAAGATAAGGCCTATACTGGCCTCTGAAACACCTTTACACTCGGCTAGCAGCCTACAACTTTCCTACACAATAATCAAACTACTGATTTGGATAGATGACATGCAACAGCTAGTAGATATGCACTAGTCCATGGCTTGTCTAAATATATTAAATGTCTTATTGGATGCTGGTCTGGCTCCACATTTAGTGAAGTAATCGCTTTCCAGGAAAAGTCAGTGCTATTAGGAGCAACTAGGAATCAACAGTAATCCAGCTTTACACTTTTGACATGTGTGCCAGTTAATCAACCAAGCAGCCTGTAGTTAGAGACGCAAGTAGTACTGCTCGCAAATGAGCTTCAGACCCAAGCTATACGCAGCTACAATGACAGTAGACACTGACAACTTGCATATATAGAGTGAGTCTTGCGTTATACCTGTCTGCGCCCTTCTTTACTTTACCCCGCACTACTACCTCATCACCCACATCAAGGTTATTTGGAATCGCCTGGCAGAAGGGGAGATCCTGCAATAACCGATTAACAAATCTTAGAGATTTCAATATGCAAGGACAACAATACAAGAAAGGTTTATTGCAGATATTAAGTTCACAATATGTACATAGTAAGACCAATCAGTACGTTCAAAGTTTTAGGTGACCTACATTACAAACTGAACACTTACAATCTGTTCTACTGTGTAAGACATGCTTGAGTTTTCAGTCCGTATGTTACTGGTAGGCAGCGGTTCTGCAGACTTCCTGATTTTCTTCTTCCCTCACGTAGAGTGCTCGTTTCGATCGGCTGTGCAGCCTGGCAATTGCTAAGCTTAATGATATTTCAAGGATATGACAGTGGTGGAGGAAACCAGAAAATGAAGGGTCGAAAAACTTGTTTGATTGAGAAGCTAATCACATCAATGTTATACAGTCCCCCATGGGAGATGTATATGCTCTATGTATATATGTATACATGTATAGGCTACATATATGTATATATGTGTACATTTATATACGTTTTAAGGGGGGCTGTTTATCATTGATCACATGCAGCGTAAAAGTTTATAATACTTGTTACATATTAAACTGTAAAAAAGCAAAAAAGTCACTCTAAACCACATAAAAAGTGCTTGTCATCATTTAGGCTTCAACTGTTAGATCAATGATATTAAACACCTTGGGGGCTTTATATCGCTTGTTAGATACACATGCACCAGTTTACCAGTTTACCATTTTCAGCAGGTGTCCGTTAAACAGTAAACTGCCATTACATTGAATTTAATTCTTACTAAATATGTAAAATTCTGAATGTTTATTTTTGTTTTGTCATTGTAAGATGTTGGAAAGAAAATTTCAGTTCTTGCGTTTCACATATTGGGATAAATCTAGATCCGCCCCTCTCAAAGATAGCCATGTGTGGCAATAGCTCAACAGCTTTGTGTGCGTCCATGCGGAACCCGGCAAAATGCCAGCCAATCCTGATTTCAACTGATATGGTGAGATGCGACCGGTTCTATCCTGTGCGGCTGAAAATAAAATAGCACAAGTAGGAGTTACCTGCTCCATGAGGTCATCCACGAGTTGGTGTCTCTGGAATATAGCAAACTGATATCAGAAGCTAGGTGCTGTACTTAACAATAGCATCAGTTGCTAATCGATGTGTAAGCTCTGTCCAAGTGTGGTACTTTTTACAATAGCACTAAGGCAAGAGAAGACGGTGAGGTTGTACATTATAATTATCTGCTTCTTATTGTGGGGGTCCTACCACACAAAGCTGTCGTCAGAATAGTCACTTTTAAAATCACTGTCGTCACTTTTAAAATCACTGTCGTCACTTTTAAAATCACTGTCACCTTTTTCAAGTTGGTAACCAAAACAATCTCTTTCTTCACATTCGTTATTTTAATACAAATATCTATACTGGTGGCACTGGGTTGCGTTAAAAATCTGAAACTCGCTCAGTTTGAACTTCTGCTAACCAAAAGCATGGCTCAACCAGCGCCCTTCACAAACATATTAGTGTTGTTTGGGAGCGTTGCTGATTACTCCGCGAAGAGTGACAGCCGTCTTATGTTTTTAGAGCTATATTTCTTGTACTGAAAATAGACCGAGATTGTCTTTAATAATCACTGTCAGTCACAGACTTGGAAACGGATTTGCTGTCAATGTCGTGGCATTTCATTGCTTTAATTATTTGGCAGTCTATAAATGCTGGGCCAGATGCTTCAAACCAAAAACTAGTAGTTTCGGTTGACCGTGGTGATTTATGAACAAATAATAAGTTAGTCACGGTACGGCTACACGTAACCAAATTTCCGTTGGTTTTAACCAAAATCACGAAATGATTGAAACACAGAATTATTCTGCGCTGCTAGAATCGTGCTAGCGAGCACGATCTCAGCAGCTTTTGCAATTAGTATAGTCCAAGAGACGTATAATGACACACAATAAAAGTATAAGTGCAAATCAACATAGTACACACGATGCAACTGCTTAGATTGCGTTATTGAATGTATTTATTGTTTGGATGCTATAGCTACAATTTGTTTATTTTTTAATTATATTTCCTTTCTAGCAGCAAAAGTTTTGTGGTAGAGAATGTTGACATCTCTAGCGCAAACAAGTCAGTTGTATCGTATTTACTATGATAACTTTCTGTAATATTTTTCTTGTGTGTTGCATTATGTTTTCGGACTACATATATCTTAAAATTTGCTAAAGTCGTGCTCGCTAACCAACAATAGCGCGACTTAAACAGTTACATCGTGTGTTCTATGTTGAAATGCTTTCGTATTTTTATTGTGTGTCGCGGTACATGTCTTGGACTATACTAATTGTTAAAGCTGCTAGAATCGTGCTCGCTAATTATTTGTTTAATCTGTTAAAAGCGTTTCGTCGACGAACTCGGTGGGCATGCACAGCTCAAATAATTCTGTGAATTTCGACTGATTAATTCTGCGTTTTTCGTGATTTCGGCCAGAACTCAGAACCAACGAAAAATTTGTTACGTGCAGCCGTACCTTTAGCAATCCTACTTACGCAATCCTCGTCACCTACATTAATAAATGGTCGTCTCGTCTGTCACTTTTTAAATATCCCTGTCGTCGGGTCGTCAGAATCGTCACAAAACATGGGAGGACCCCCTATTGTCAACTATGTTAATGATAAATAAAAAAATTAATACTTTAATTATTTGAAAATGTCAAATGTTTTCATATGTAGAAAATGAATGTTTATAATTTTATGCATCAATGTTCCTGTGTTTCTATTTCCATGTGGCTATGGTTTCATGTGTCTATGGCTCTATGCATCTGTGGTTCTATGGTTTTATGCATCTACGGTTGGATGTATCTATGGTTTTACGCATCTATGGTTTCCTGTTTTTATGGCTTCCTGTTTCCATAGTTCTTCATATCTATGGTTTCACGTGTCTATGGTTCCACGTGTCTATGGTTGTATGTGTCTATGGTAGTATGCGTCTATGGTGGTATGTGTCTATGGTTTTATGACTCCAAATATATGTAGCCTCTGCTCACCGTTGTCAATAACTGCCTTAGCAAATATCTACTGAGACATAATTAATCTGTGCCTCCAAAGCTTATTGCTATTATTATATATTATTAATATTACCATTAATTATTAATATTATTGCTATTACTTATTAAAGGCAAATAAACCAAGGGTAAACAAAGGCTTTTAAAGAGAATTCCACCGGTAGGCCTCTCTTTCGGTAGGCCTCTCTTTCGGTAGGCCTCTCTTTCGGTAGGCCTCTCTTTCGGTAGGCCTCTCTTTCGGTAAGCCTCTCTTTCGGTAGGTCTCTCTTTCGGTAGGTCTCTCTTTCGGTAGACCTCTCTTTCGGTAGGCCTCTCTTTCGGTAGGCCTCTCTTTCGGTAGGCCTTTCATCTCCGGTATCTCTTTCATCAATGATAATAAATTCAGTTTTCTGGATCAACTTTGATAATTTGCTCTGAAGATAATAATCTAAAAATTTAAAAATTTTTCACACAATACTTTTAGCTGTTTGACATTGTTTACCATTGCTCACAAACACTCTGCTCACCAGTTTACAAGTGACAAAACAAACAGGGTGACTCATACCTTGACTAATACATAATATGTATTACTATATTACTGTTTACTATATTATAGTAAACAGGAAAAATCAAACAGATTTGTATATAAAAAGGAAGATGAACTACAAAACATGTGACTAAATAAAAACCATAGATATATAAACATATACAAAATCTGTAAATCTAGATAATGTATATCTATGATAAAAGCCCTTTATTGTGAGAACTTATACTCCAAGCAATGGGCAGTATGCTGATATATGATACATGTACATGTGCTAAAGTGCTAAATATATGATACATGTACATGTGCTAAAGTGCTAAATATATGATACATGTACATGTGCTAAAGTGCTAAATATATGATACATGTACATGTGCTAAAGTGTTAAATATATGATGCATGTACATGTGCTAAAGTGTCTCATTTTAGCTGATACAACTATTACAGCTAGCATCATAGTCTAGCTAAGGCTCTTTAGGGTTTCAGTAACCTGAATCATCATATTTCAGAGCTTTCCAGTTGTCTGACTTAGCACTTGTCTTGACAAATAGTATTTATTCTCTCTTACATCTTTTTAATACATGGCTCTCCCTCATTGCTCATCGTGTTGTTCCACAACTGATTGGGAAGAGCTGGTTTGCCTCCTACTCTCCTTGGTTACTCTCCTCACTTTTTGCCATCTGCGTATCATTGTTTGGTCCATACATAAGTCTCGATACCAGATGTTGTGGGGTTACTAGTTGCTTCCTGTTAGTGTTAGTGCATAACTCAACTTGTCGTACTCTAGAATAGGAGCCGTTTACTTTTAGAATCCCTGTGGTAGAGTGCCACAAGTTACTAGTAGATGCTAGTATCTGGTCTTTAAATAATGACGGATTTGACATTTTCATTTTCAGATTTTCCAATGTTCTCTATTTGTTGCGCAGCTATTTGCATAGTTTTGCCAGGTCAAGGCATTTGGGTTTGGGGTCTGCCAGGTTTGGACATTCTGCACCATCACTATAAGCATCTCACCTTCTGGTAAGAACCTCGATGCATGTCAAGTTTAAGTTCAGTATACACTATTTTGCTAAAGACGGTCCGAGGAGATAAAAGTTACAGCAGAACTTGTTTTATTGTAAATATTTACTAAATCTAGCTACCTTGTTCTCGACTTCTCGTACAGTGCGAGGCCAAAAAAGTATTCAAGTTAGTCATTTTTAATAAAAGTAGAGGCTTAGCATTTTCTGGCAAACTTCTATCTCTAACTCTCACCATCACTAATATCTCCACTCAGAATTTTACTAACGTAGTGGCAACCAGCCAGGCACTAGTACCGAGTGTTCTTGATGAAAGGTCACTAATTAGTGGCATGCACTATAAGCCGAGAGATTGCGTAGTAGTCTGCTCGGCTATAATCAGCTCGGCTGAACCCTAAACATTACATTATACTGCAGCCGAGTCACGTAGGCAAAACGAACGGAGCATACCTAATAGGGGGAGCCAAGGTATGTTTGTTGCTCACTGAAGAGAGCTTTATGTCCCATATACCATTGGAAAGTTGAGAGTTCACCGATTTTGAATCCGCAAGTGAATTTTTTGTACCAATGGCGTACATACAGACCTGCCAACCCAAGAGTGGGGCAATGCGTGAGATTTGGTTTTGGGGCAATTGATGTATCAATGATAGTATATATAAAATTATGGAAATTGGGGCAAAAATCTCACGCATTTCTCACGCATTTTCATTTTTTCTTTGGGGTGATTGCGTGAGTCTCACGCCCAATGCGTGAGAGTTGGCAGGTATGCGTATATAATACTACAGGGGCGTAAATGGAGAAAAAGGGGGTTTGTATGCTTTTTCACTGTAGCGAATATCAAAATGTTAGCATATATACCTTAATAACTATTGGTTCAAATCTTCTCTTTTCTATATCTTATGCTGAACATATTGTTGGCTTTGTATACACAAATTTTCAACTCTATGTCACACTATGATTAAAGGTTTTCGGTGATATTCAGGGGCATGTCATATTTTTGCAACATTTTTGGGTTCGCGCATCAGCCATTTCCTTTGAATCGTAATTGAGCTTCTGAAGATTATATATCACGATGACCAAACTGTTTATGTTCAGAATGCTGAATTTCATGTTTCTGGACTTAATACTTCTGAGAGAATTGACGCGTTTTGTATGTTATGTCTATTTCGGAGTTATCTCCAAAATATGTGTTATCTATGCTTTTGTGCTATTCGATGCATTCAAGATCCACATCTAAGTCGGTTTATGAGACTTGTACCAAGAAATGGTATTTTAGCTATATTATTGATAAAATACAAGAACTAACAGAATAAAATTACTGCCTATCATCCATACAATCATAAAACTAACATTAGTAGTCATTCGCTGGGTCATGGACGATCTCATTCCTCTAATTCGTGTTTAAAATAGTGCTCCTTTTATCTATTTGATCCAAAGGCTTCCATCTGACCATCCTGCAAATTAGGATAAACTAAATTACTCCGAGCAAATAACATTGATTGCATTGATTGCATGCCTGGACAGAAATCGCAGACAAGTCATTCACATGTTATCTAGATATGTCAACGCTTAAGCAAACAACAGTGTAATAATTACCTCTTTAGTTTTCGTCGCCTTCAGATTCATCAGATTCCTCTTCTGCATGGTTAAGGTAGTTCCCGCAAGTACAAACATTAGTACACACCATGCTATCTCTGAAACACTTGCACTCAGCGCTTCTTCAGTCTTTTTCCTGGCATCCACATGACATCTGACTTGCTAAAGCAGGTGATTCATCACATTATATCAGTTTTAGCTGATCATCCCAGTATTTTCCTTCCAAAGGTGTGAAGCCAAAAATGGGCTTCAATGCCTGTTTCCATAATCTGACTTGGTAGTTAGCTCGAGTTGTTGTGATAGGCCAAAGCATGTGGACTTGGTGGCAACCGCGCTTCTTTATTAACAGATTTGTTGGCAAATATATTGTACCTGGCGTCTGTGGTACTGTCACGGCTGCCATACAGTCTTGCAATGAATTGCATGCAATTTGCCACGACTTCTTTACTGCAGCACTCGATGGCTCCCAACTCTGACATATCTATTGAAATCTCCTTTATGGTATTCATTGCCCTTTTCATGGATATCCTGAATATCCCACTCACACTGTCGCAACCTGTCAAAACATGTGCTGCTAGTATATTTGCGGGATGTGTGTTGGTAAGCTATCAATCAGATGCCGACTGAGACATATGAGACTTGTGAACTCCCATGCCTAGCCACAAAATTACATTTTGGTCATCATTGGCATTAGCTTCAAAGTGATGTCTGCCAATACAAGTACATCTGTGTCAACATCTGTGTCAACACCTCTGACAACTACTGTATCTGATGTTGTGTGTCTGATGTCAGCAGTATGCAACAGTAATATGGTATCAGTTTCATCATGGTTGGATATCAGCTGATCATAAGTGTGTGATGATGTATTTGTGACTTTGTAAGCTGAAACTCCACTCAATATCAGGGTTGTATCAGCAATCACCATCTGTTGTTGACATTTCCATGTGTTGATCAAAAAAGAAACTAAATTGCTCTTGTTGGTTATATTACTCAGGAAAGCTACCCAATTAGTCGGGATACGAACCACCGGTTCAATGTCACACATCTTCTGTTCACGGCGACGCTGTCTTTCTGCTGATTTTATTGACTGAAGGTGGTAAACATCAAACACAAGATCTATCGTAGCAAAACCCTAATTCTTTCATCTTATTCTTGCTAACAGTTCCGCAGCAAATAGACTATAATTTCCAGAGCTTCTCACCGTTTGTACTAAAAACATCCCATCAATCACAAGTGATTTTTCATTGTTGTTGTAGACATGAACATTGCTGCCTGTCATCAAACTCTCCAACTCTTCAGCTAGCTGTGATTTAGTAGACTTTCTCATGTCACCATTTTTGTTGAATAATGCCGATGGAATAGCACGTCTCATATTCCAGAACTCCTTTTGTATCCAGTTCTCGACATTGTCCTAATATTAGCGGCTTAGCAATTGGTATTTTCTCCATTTTCATCTTTACTTTTTTTTGTGTTTCAGAACTATTTGATAGCTTGTTGAAGGAAGACATCTTCTGTTTGGAAATGAATGCATCCAGATGTTCAGTCTTTTGACGAAGTCGTTCATCGATGAAATTCATTGCTCGATCTGATGCTATTCTGTGGGCTGACAATATTTGGTATGTCGTTTCCAGGGCTGGCTTTGCTCCTATTGTGAGATTGACTAAAGTGGTGTCTGATCTAAATAAACATATATCTGCTTGCTCCACGATGCTTAGAAATGCTTGGACATCAGTATAATCTTTACTAGTTGTTGAATCTGTTTCTTTTTTGAGTGTTGATGCCACAAATATATCTTTGTGAAGCATAGAGGTGGGCTTGGATGCGTGATGTGATGAACCATTTAGTCCTAGCATTCTCATCCCGACTGATGCCTTTCAATCCACCTGCACCTTTAGAATATTTATTCATGGTTTGCTCCAATACTTGGTCAGTTGAAACACCTGCAAATCTGTTACCTTTCCGACTAATTGCAAATTGGACTTTCGGTGCATTGTTTTCTAAATCAATCATGTCAGCGATGTACACTGGTAATCATCTCGAGTAGTTTACCCTCTCATATGCCAAAAAGGTAGGAAAAATTAACATTAGGATATCCAGGTAAAGCTGCCAGTCAGCAGACCTCTCTGCACGACTAAATGACAATATAGATTGCAGAGAATGGAGGTAGTTGTTGCAGAAGGTTCCCATTGCAGATGTTCTCTCAATCTGAAGTCTCTCGGTAAGGCTGCCATGCTTTCAGCTGCAGGCTCCACCTCATCCATTTTAATGAGAGGATCATCATCTCCCTTTTCGGAGAGCCAGACACCCAAAGCTACCTTGTTCTGACGAGTAACTGCTTCATAAATCAGCTGACTGAGTTTTACTAGTAAAACTTTGGTAAAACTTGAGTATAAAATAAATTAAAAATAAAATCAATAAAAACAAATAGAACTGACTAATACAAAAATACAAATAAAACTGACTGAGCGCACAAATAACAACAAGTTTAGTTGCTGTTGTTGTCGAAGTTCTCAAGTTCTACTAAAGCTTACTGTAGAGAATGGTCTCTGGTTAAACGTTTTTATCTTATTTTTTTCTGCATAAACTTTTGAGCTAAAACCGTTACGATTACTAATAGAGCGACCAACATAACATCGCAACAGGCCGCATAGACGGAAAAGAACAACTCCCTTTTAATACAGCTGATGCATCAGGTACAGTGCGTCTTGTGACAAGCTGAAGTTTTGCTCGCTTCGCTCGCCGGGGGACAACTCCACAAAAACAACAGTTTGTCAGGACAGGCTAGTATGGATCACATTGAGGTGGAAGAGGCTCATAGGGCTGATGTGACTTAAAAGCCATGATACATTCATTTGGTTTGCCTGCAATAGCTTGTCTGAAGGTTTCACGTAGTCCCTATCCGGAGTCCACAGACCTCGTGCTAGGATTAGCACCTCGATATACCTGGTGCAGCTATAATATCAGCCTGTGTTCCAACATCTGTGACGTCAGGTAGGCTCACGTAGTTTACAAACACTAAAGCTTTGTGTAAGAAACAGGATGATCAAGTTTGTTCAACTGGTTAATGACTAACTTGCTTCCTGTGAGGTGTTTTATAGTAGAAGCTGTGGTAAGATGTTTGGGTGATGTTCTGTTTGTCATTAAATATATGATGTCTTGAGAGATCGGCATGCATTTTATAGTTGAATCCTCAGGAGCCATGGTTTTCAGGAAAGTCATGAGCATGTCAGGTATAAGACTTTCCACAAGCTCAACATCAATGTTTATCAACGTTTGACTTTAAAGATGAATTGGTACGAAGTTTTAGTAGATTTTATCAGAAAGTATTAGTATTTTTCTATCATTATGTATTTTAATGTTTGAGTTCATCTGACTGCAGTGATGTTTCAAGATTAAAATTGATGAAAATTTATTACAGTTAAAATGCTCAGATCAAGTGAAAGTGTGATTATGATGTCTATAGTTACAAAGAGATCGACTGTGTAGAGACACGTAATACTGTAACTTGAAAGTAATAGCTGATGTCAACTATTGCAAGGATAACAACTAGTGACCTCGTTTTGCATATAATATTATTCTGATTGTTTTAACATTTACTTTGCGTCTCTATTCTGTCAGTCTTTTTGCAACTATAGACATTGTAATTGCACTTTCGGTTGATTCGAGCATTTTATTTATGACCAGGTTTTGTCGATTTTAATCTTGAAACATCCTGGCAGTCAGATCACCTCAAACAACAAAAACAATCTCAAATGATAAAAACATACTTTCTGATAAATTTGTACCTGTAAGAATCCAGTGGCCTCTGGCACAATATCTCCCTTTGTATGATCTGTGCAGCTTGTGTCACGATTCTGCTTTTATTGTTTGAATCGTTGAGCAAACACAACAATGATTTGCCCGCCTTGAAGAAAACTACATGAATCTACATGTACAATGCATGTAGGATGAGGACATGAGGTTTTCATATCTTGTTTCAAGGGAGTGTATGATGTTGAAAGGCCTCTTATCACTTTTTAAACTTTGACAGTACTCTTTGATGACTCTCTTACATCAAACTCTGTTAAAACTCTTACTCTTTTACAAACTTTGAACAAACTCTCTTGCATCAACGATACAACCACTTTGTAGCCTATTTTCAAACTGACGGTAAGTCATGTCAATTTCATCCAGAGCATGATCTCTATCTGTGATTTTCAAGTCTCGGGTAACTGTAGAACATCTGAGAAGACTTCTGTAGCAGTTTTTGTGGTACTTAACCTCTGCAGCAACCAAATCAATATATGTATATATTGACTACAAGATTAGAACACGGAATAGAGGAACAAAATCGGATTAGAGGAATGAGATCGTCCATGACCCAGCGAATGACTACTAATGTTAGTTTTATGATTGTATGGATAATAGGCAGTAATTTTATTCTTTTAGTTCTTGTATTTTGTCAATAAATTAGCTAAAATTCCATTTCTCAGTACAAGTTTTATAAACTGATCTAGATGTAGATCTTGAATGCATAAGATAGCACAAAAAAATGGATAATACATATTTTGGAGTAACTCCTAAATAGAAATAACATACAAAGCACGTCAGTTCTCTCAGAAGTATCAAGTCCAGAAACATGTAATTTAGCATTCTGAACATAAACACATTGGTCATCATGATATATAATTTTCAGAAGCTCACTTATGATTGAAAAGAAATGGCTGTTGTGCGAACCAAAAAATGTTTCAAAAATATGACATGCCCCTGAATATTGCCAAAAAACCTTTGATCATACTGTGACATAGAGTTGAAAATTTGTGTATACAAAGCCAACAATATGTTCAGTATAAGGTATAAAAAAGAGAAGATTTGAACCAATAGTTATTAAGGTATGCATGCTAACATTTTGATATTCGCTACAGTAAAAAAGCATACAAACCCCCTTTACCCCCTGTAGCGTTTTATACGCCACTGGTCCGAAAAAAGTTACTTGCAGATTCAAAATCAGTGAACTCTCAGCTTTCTGATGGCATATTGGACATAAAGTTTTCTTCAATGAGTAAAAAACATACCATGGCTCTCCCATTGTAAAGGAAACGGAGCCTATTGAAGAAGGACGTTCATTTTTAGAACTGACTAAAAGCTTTTAGTAGTCTTGATGCATCGTTCCTGCATGCTTGTTTGTGCTTGAACTTATCACTAAATACATTCTCTTGAATAACCATACGACTTGTTTGTTTATCTGATCGATCTTGTGGAAAGTAAAGGGCCGGTAAAATCTTTTATATTACATTATAAACATTATGACAAAGTTTAACTCGTCTATTTTTCAAGAATTCAAAAGAATTAATTTCTCTTCTCTTCTTACAACTAACTCGTAGAGTTGCCTCCTCACACATATTTAGACCACGATTCCGTTTTAATCTTTAGTATCCTCTCTTCTGTTTAGCTACTCGTCCGGGTTAGATCTCATAAATTTATTGAAGCTGGAGGCAATATTGCAGGCAATATCAGAAGGTGGCACCGTGTGATAATACAACCTTATTTTTATTTTCTCACTGAAGTCTATCGGACAAGCAGGTAGGTTTGCACTTTTGTTTAGAGAAGTCGTAGATTCGAGATGTGATAATAAATATACGCAGTCTGAGACGGTTATTCAAACGCTCTACTCAATTATCAGACAGACGTGATATTTTAAGATAAGCTGCCGGTTTTATAATTTTGAAAGCTTACATTGAGATTTATCATAAAATAACTTACAGCTAGAAAAGAATCTCTGAATAATCATGGACTTGCACTTGTTTTAAAAGGATGTATTGTAATTTATTAAAGCAGGTAGTTTTAAAATTTTAAACGTATATGGTTGGGAAGAACGAAAGAATCTATCACTTTTGACAGACATGCATGTTGCAAGCGGATTTTTGTAATAAGTAGTTTGTTTTTTATATTAAATTTGATGAGGAAGAAAAATAAGATTTTTGGCATCTCACCAGAAATGTATCACCTCGTTACCTCGTAGAATACATCATACTGGACCACCTAGGGGTGTAAGGGGTATGCCTCATATGATAAATTAGGTTTTGCTTATTTTAATTCAGTTTTCTAAGTAGTTAATATAATATTAATATTTGTTTGGTGTCAGTACAGGTAGAGTTAACCTGTTATTTGTTGGCTCGTTCCTTTGAGCTCCCGCACTGTCCGTGGTAGGAAGCTATTGTGGTATGTATTTTTATTTGTCTGTAAGGAAGTGGGTTGTCCTTTGGATCTAGCTCTGGTTATCGTGTTGCTCTCCACGTTCATTAGCTCGTCATAGGATTTGACTTATGCCGGGTGAGTTTCTTCTTTGCTGAGTATTCTCATCAGAAGTCTTAAGCGCTGGTGCTGTCGACTTATCTCTAGAGTTGGCAAGTCAAGCTTCGCTCGTGCTTCGCTTATTCCTCTAGTTCCTTTAATTTGAGCAATAAACCGAATAGCTTGATTCTGTACCATCTCTAGATTATTTACTTCGCGCTTGTTTGAAGGGTCCCAAGCAGCAGCATACTCTAGGTGGGGAAGACATAGTGATTTGTACGCTAGTATTTTGGCTCTTTGTGGAGCCCAGTACAAGGCACGCTTGGTGATCCCTAGTTGCCATTTGGCGGTGTTGATTTTTGAGTCTATATGTTTGGTGAATTTAAGATTGTCTTGTAGTGTCACACCTAGATACTTGCTGTCAGACACCTGTTCCAGAGTTATATTGTTATATTGTTATATTTGGACTATTAGAATAATTTCTACAGGCAAAAAATTATAGTACGAGCTCATCAGCTTTTTATGTGATAAATACTTCTAGAGTGATTTGATTAACATTATCAGGAGCGTCTGATTACTTGTTAAACTCAAAATGAATTGCTAGCGAGTACACCTGATACCTGTCCAAGTTTGGTCATTTCCTGCTAAAAGATCAGTCCTGGAGAGGAATTAATGTTCATCTAGGTTTTGACTACCGACCAAAACAATAATTTGATGCTATAACCTTTTACTGAGTTATAAGTTGGGCTTTCAAATTTTTTAATATAAAGCAATAACTATCAAACAAAATGATGAAAAAATACCACTAACAGTAAAGTAATACAAGCAAATGTCAGGTTTGGAAAAAACCACGGTTTTTGTGAAAAAACCAGGTTTTTATGGTTTTTATAATTTTACCAAGGTTTTTGCAATTTCAAGTCTATTTAACATCACTTACTATAGCTGCATGATTGAGTATTGGACATACATATGTGGAATCATCTGTTAAAGATGGTGTTGTGGGAGTTGTTATGGGAAAAAAGAGAGAAAGCATATGGAAATTTCGGTATGAGTCTTTAATCAAACATGATCAATAGAATGCAGAGCAGAAATCTTGTCACATAAAGTGAATATTTTACATACAGCTTTATGTATAAGTAGGAATTTTAATCCAAGTGATTAGTCGTTTGGTAGTGTAGAGCAGAGCATAATGCAGATGCATTACTAGTGTTTGGAGCAGTGACAGATGACTCAACTTCTATCACCTTAATACTAGCATCACTGTCTAAATCAGTGTTTTAAGCTTGACATTTTGCTACGTAAGCTTTAAGCCTATCTGCGCGACCTCGCGTTACGACGGCACACCTATTACATTTTGCCTTAAAACCTTTGCCTTTTGCAGTTCGAGTGAAAAACTGCCAAATGGGATCCTGTTTGCGAGGCATATTGGAAATTTGAGGCACAACTTTAACTTTTCAAAACACAAAAAAAACTTGATAAACTGAATTTTACCAATCCAATTACTTTGGCTTGTGCCCAATATGTAATATATAAATAATATATTAAATAATTTTATGAAATATATAATAATATATAATAAATGAAATATTAGTTTGCAAACTTAGAGCTTTTGCCCAAAAATATTTTATTGTTTTAATTTCTATTTATTTATTTATTTATTTCTAATTATAAGTAATCCTTTCTCACTGGCCAGACTTGAGAAAGTATTCATTCATTATTAGAGACGATGATTGAATTAGTATATTTCACATGGTTTTTATATTTCATCTGTAAAGAGATCATCATATCACTTGATAAAACCAATTGAAAATGAAATTCACCAATTCATTGTTGTGCTAGGATTTCATGTAGTTTCAACCTGAGCTCTGCCATTCATTTACTACTGTGTCTTAAATAACCTTCCACAGCTGATAATTACATATAATTGCATTTCTATTGCACATGAACCACTAGGAGCTTAAAATATTATGTTTTTCACACAAAAATAATGGAAAAAACCATAAAAACCGGTTTTTCGGCTGGTTCAAACCACCCGGTTTAAACCTTTGGTTTAAACCTTTGGTTTAAACCGTTTAACTGGTTGGCTCAGGTTTAAACCTTTGGTTTAAACCTGAGCCAACCCTGGTAAATGTACTAAAGAGAATCAGTTGTCTCTAGAAGAAAGGTTGTTTTGATAAATATGATGATACAGTGGCTTTCAGAGTCCATTACAACAGTACAGACGTTGTACATATTGTGCCACAAACTTACATGTACTTCTGACATTAGAACCTATATTCTATATATATATATGTATATATATATATATATATAATGCAGACGCGTAAGAACAATAGACATAGTTTTATTGAATGTGTGAAGTATATTTGTAAAAATATTTCGACGAATAAGGTTGCAAGAAAGTATAAACAGAAACCATCTCTCACAACTACATCACATTTGAGCCGTTTTGGAAAGGGAATCCAATCTACGGCAGTCTCGTGTGGCTGCGATTTTCTGTTCGTTTTTTTAGCTTTTAAGAGCTTGTAATCACCACATATTTTGCACCTACAACACAACAGAGTAAGACATGGTGAATCTTTTCCTATCAAATAACGGTAATGTGAATTTTGTTGCAAGTCAACCTTTAACTAAGTTTAGGGTGTCATATGAGTCCTTGACATCATATCGACTCTGAAGCCTTTAGTCATTGCTTACAGTTCCATTCCTACTACTACTAACTTTGTAGACTGGAGCACAGCACCGTACTATACCGTGTTACATTTGACATAACTAAAGCATCGAAGAAGGAAGCTACTTCTTTGGCACAGTTCACGGCTTAGCATGAGTTCCTGGAGAGACTTTGGAATATTGTCATGGCCCACTCGAGGTATTGCATCTAGCCATAGTAACACTTGACCTACTATCTGCTATATAGTCCAACAGCTGGTGTTTTTATGTTCACTTCCTCACGGTAAAGTTACCTCTTTTATCCAAGTTTTTTTTATAATGAAGCTCCATACTGTTTCTCAGCCATAAACAAACCTCAGCGTGCAAAGTCAAACCTCAGCATACAAAGTCAAACATCAGCATACAAAATCAAACTTTGGCATACAAAATTGGTTCATTCCAATATATTCAAAAGTCAAAACCATCGCATGTTGAAACAAATATTCGTATTTCATTCCAAACATTCATATTGAAAAAACAGCAATAAGTAATTTGAGTATTTATATACACCGTAAAAAATGCATTATTTGAAATTATGTAAAAAAATTGATTAGGTAAAAGTTATGATACTAGAACTTGATCAAGAAGACTCACAAACAGTCTTTTTTTAAAAGCTGCGTCTGTCTGACCGCAGTCACGCTAATATGTCCGGGAAAAGGATTGCATCGCGCGGGAATCGAACCCGGATATTTGACCTCCCAGCCGAGCGCACGTTAGGCATTCTTTCTTTGCACCACTTTTATTTTTTGCTTCTAAATTGTTCAGCGGTCTTGTCAAAAATTCTGAGGATAACTGTTAAACTTTTTTATAATTCCTTGTTTTAATTTTAAGGTAAGTCTTTTACATTTTTGTCATCACTGCTACCACTCCTACTGATCTTCCTGGGTCTGTGATTTTAAAAACTAGAATCAAGTCTAAAATTTATAGAACCAGACTATATGACCTGCATCTATACGTACTGCAGTGTTTTGAGATACTTCTGGCATTGTTGGAAATAACTTTGCACATCGGGTCAAATATTTACCTAAATTTTAGAAATCATGTACAAAGGTCATTCTGCGCCTGATCTTGCAGCATTTCTAGTTGTTATTCTCGCCTAGAAGTTCTCTGTCTCTCTACTCTAGGTATTCAGAAATACTGACTCACTACCCAGGAGCAGTGCTAGCGATTGTTCTTGTGCTTGTCTCGTGTTCTACGATACTCAATATCCTTGTGGCGCCGCCCCCTGACTTCTCTGACCCTCTCCAAGGTTTTATACCGAGGTATAGCGTGATACACTCTGCTTACGCCGCATGGTCCAACCTGATAGATGAGACAGCCGTAGGAGCAGAGTCTAACAAACTGCTTACTACATATCCCCAGAGTAACACCTTACAGCGTGGAGATAATTCCACAACCTGGGGTGATTAGCATTCGTTTCATTCAATACATAAGTGTATGTTTAGTCTAGTGTTGGTATATTTATTATATTATAGTCTAATGTTGGTATATCTATTATAGTCTAGTGTAGGTATATCTATTATATTATAGTCTAGTGTAGGTATATATATTATAGTCTAGTGTAGGTATATCTATTATAGTCTAGTGTAGGTATATCTATTATAGTCTAGTGTTGGTATATCTATTATATTATAGTCTAGTGTAGGTATATCTATTATAGTCTAGTGTAGGTATATCTATTATAGTCTAGTGTTGGTATATTTATTATAGTCTAGTGTAGGTATATCTATTATAGTCTAGTGTAGGTATATCTGTTATAGTCTAGTGTTGGTATATCTATTATATTAAAGTGTAGGTATATATATTATAGTCTAGTGTAGGTATATCTATTATAGTCTAGTGTAGGTATATCTATTATATTATAGTCTAGTGTTGGTATATATATTATAGTCTAGTGTTGGTATATCTATTATAGTCTAGTGTTGGTATATTTATTATATTATAGTGTAGTGTAGGTATATCTATTTAGCTCCGGATTTGCTATTTTGTGCAAATGAGGTGTAGGGAGGGCCCTAGCTTGCCATCACCTTGGACTCACTAATTCATTTTTATTCCCACAGCTGGCAGCACTTTTCTGGCTGCTTTTACTAAACAAGAGGCTACCTATGACCTTTGGCCGACCTCAACTTATGGCTACGCAGGAGATAATGTCACAAGATCCAGCAGGCGAACAGCTAAGGAATCGTATTTCTGTGATTCACAGCCAAGTTAGTTCTCTTATCAGTCTGTCTCTGCGCTCGTCATTTGTTATTCTCTCTTATGCTTCTTTTCTTGTAACCGGGAACCACTAACATTTGTAGGGAGAGGCTATGCTCAAGTTGCACTCAAACTTGGATGTACGCTCGCTCAGTTGGATATTCACACATTTGTCTCTCTTTGTAATCTTCAAAAGGAACTAGAATCATCTCCTCTTTATGCTCCTATTTGTGAGCCAAGCTGTCTCTGTCGCAGTTTCTCCTTGGTCAACTATGTGTCGTACCTGGCAGGCAGGGACTCGTGTGACAGGGTGAGCGAGAGTGATCTGAAGGGGAACTTACAGATCTTATTAGAGTGTAAACATTATGTAGAAGATCTGCCTGCTGACTGTTGGAGTGAGAATTTCGTTCGCTCAGACCGCTGCAATATGAGCTCTATGTGTGCCGACCGATCTATCTATGAAATTTTCTACTACATCATGTCCAAGTCTACCGACCTAACCATTACTTATGTTCACATAGCTAAAAGCTCCAGTAACCACCCATTTTATCTCAAAATCCGTCAGTTGATGAGGCGTCAACAAAAAGAACCGGTGCAAGTCTTAGCCGTAGATTTTGGGCTAAAGGAATATGTGTTTGAGAAACTTCTCTTTAAAGATTCCTTGTGGATATTTTCAGCTCTTCTACTTATTATTGTGATTCTTCTGTTTTATACAAGGTCTATTTTTATCACCTCCATCACTTTTATATCCATGGCATTCTCCATAGTCATCAGCTTCTCCATATATGGCTTTGTTTTTCAAATTGGGTATTTCCCTTTTCTCAACCTGCTTGCGGCGGTCGTTGTCGTGGCCCTTGGTGCTGATGATCTTTTCGTCTATTGGAAAACATGGACGACGATCAAGCTCAGCCGCAACGCGAGTGTTCTAGAGCGCATCGTCACCCTTACATTTCAGCATGCATCTGTAGCCATGTTTGTGACCAGTGCGAGCACGGCTGCTGCATTCTACGCTTGCTCATACACCGACATCGTCTCCATTCGATGTTTTTCTGTTTACGCAGGCACTTGTGTGTTGGTACATTACCTGCTTGCAGTCACCTGGTTACCCGCATGCGTTGTTTTATATGAAAAGTATGCTCTCAATGTCTGCTCAAACCATCGTAAGTGTGAGATGCAGTCGAAGGGATTGCAATGTCTCCAAAATATTTGTACCAGAATCACCAGAATGCTATCATCTCGTCATACGATCATCTCTACGTGGTCTCGAGTCTGGTTGCCTTTTTTTCTGTTAGTGTCGGTGGCATCCGCTGTGGCTCTCTTCTTCTGGCCTGGGCTTTCTCCGCCCTCCTCCGATATGTTTCAGGTTTTATCTGCTAACCACCCATTTGAAGTATTTGACTTGCAAGTGAAGCCAGAGTTTGCTGTGTCTGCTGATCGGGGCCGTCTTCCCATCATCTTTGTGTTCGGGGTGAATCCACAATTTAACGGTCAATATTTCAAAGTTTCATCTACTGGGGCACTAGTCTTGCGACCATTGCCGAAGTTATCTGCTCCTAAAACGCAGCTTTGGTTTTCTGATTTTTGTTATGAACTTCGTCAACAACCATTCTTTGATCAATCTCAGCATCAACCTGTCGGTTGCTTTATTGAAGAGATGAGAGCATCCATGCGGTTTCGACCTTGTGATATCGACCCAGTGTGCTGTAAAAAGTTATCTTTTCCTTATAACGAGTCCACCTTCACTCATTGCCTTGTTCGGTGGTCTTTGCAAAACAGACAGATTAAGGTTGCCAGCTCTGATCCAGGCATTCGTTATCAAGGCACCACACCTTCAGCAATAATCATCAGTTTTCAGTCAAGCGTTAAGTTTGATTATAGCTATCAAACTATGAAAGAATTCCATGAAAATGTCACGAGGTTTTTAGGTGAAAGACTTGCTGAATGTCTTCAATCTGATTGCGAGGCATTCACACCGTTTTTCACCACTGCTGGTGGACTTCTCTTTTATGATGTGCAACAGGTGCTGGTACATTCCCTGCCAACTACAGTCATAGTTATTATTGTCACGGCAGCAGTCATTATATTTCTCACGACTCTTAATATCCTGCTGACCTTTTGTGCGCTTGTCAGCATCAGTTCATCCATTCTTTGCACACTCGCCTCCCTCGCTCTCATGGGCTGGCAGCTTAACATTCTGGAATCCGTCATTGTTTCTCTTGCTGTTGGTTTGTCCATGGACTTTCCTTTGCATGTCACGGTTGCATATAAAATTTCTTCATCAACGAGAGACCGCCAGAGGAGAGTAACGGTAAGCCTCCAGCACATTAGAGGATGTATCACGGCTGCCATGGTGACGACATTAGCAGCTGGCTTGTGTGTACTGCCTGCTCAAGTTCTTGCCTACTGCAAACTCGGTATTTTCTTGGCGCTCGTATCTGTTACGAGTTGGTTTCACGCGCTGTTTTTTTTGCCCTCTCTGCTCATGCACATCGGCCCCATTGGTTCATTCCTTCAGATTAACCCCAGGTGCTGTCGACTAAAGACAACCCGCAGCACGGGACTGACTAGGCCCATGGATAAAACTATATATTCAGATGATTTGTCCACTGAACTAACGAGAGTACTTCCATCCAATGCATCATCATCTCCGCAAGAACCAATTACGGGAGAACTAGAGGTGGAGGTAAATGACCAAAACCTACTGACGCCACCACCTATTCTGCTCCAGCCTGGTCCAATGATAGTCCCACGCTGGGGTCGTCTCAGCCCAATTACTGAGTTGCCCAGTGTATCACCGGCTAGTGGCAGATCATCTGTTGAGTCTCTGTAGAATTGATACCAAAGTATGTGATCTCAAATTATATCTGTAATACCACTATTAGATTCTATGATAAACTCTAGAATGGACAACACAGACCATTGATTCTAGGACATCAGAAAGCTCTCAAGTCTCATGTGCGGCAAGCATGTCGACAGCGGTAGCTATCACTATCAAAGCTCTGTGGTTTATCACTACAAAGCATTAAAATATAGGACACAACTGAAGATCTCATGACGTCACATTTTAGACCAACAGTGCAGTATTATGTAGTTTGGCAGCGAGGAAACTAGCTTTAAACATTGATTGGCATTACATTGCAGATGGCTTTGTAATATCACAAAGTTGTTGGACTCTGACAAACTGATCTAGCGTCATAAATTAAACAGCAATCATTTTTTTTACAATTTTTATTTGTTATTTTTTGTCACTAAGATATCTAGATTGATGCATAATCCTTATATGTAAATTTTTAGATATATCCATGTTACACTGCATTCTATGCACCAATGTCTATGCATATGTCCATCACGCTCTATTGCTATCTGTTGTTTTTCATGCACATCTACGCTGTCCATCGCAGTGCCAAATCTTTTTGCCAGCTCAACATTGTTTTCTCATAAATAACTGCGTTACAATAAAAAGCCACATCTTGCCGTTATCTATGACAAGCCCTGCCTGTAGGTTGGGAAAAAACAAAGTTAACACTTATAACACAGCCACTGATCTCGAGGGATGCTGTTTCATAATTTATTAAAAACCTTTATTTGACAACATTGACAAAAATAACTTGTCACCATACTGGAGTTATCTGCACATGTCAGTAATTGAGGTAAGAATGCATGCAAGAAAGCGTGGACAGATGTAAGAGAGTAAACATACAGAGAGAGATGATAATCATAGAGAGACCTGTGGTAATGTATTGAGTGCTAAAATCCTCGAATAATAGCTAGATTTGTCCTATCTGAGATTAGCTGGTGATCCTAGCTTGTCGGGGCTGACAAGTGGCACGAAAGGTAACATATTTGCGTGTCAGACTACATCCTAAGTACTAACTAAGGTGACTTGTGAAGGAAGATAAGCTTAAATTATAAAAAAGAGAGATCCAGTGAATTGCAGCTATGGTGAATTGACTCGGACTTCCGTCGAATTGCATCATGACGGTTTCATAAGTTTGGCCTTTCCTGTCGCTGTGTCATACCGAACATTAGAGTAGAAGTCTGTTGAGACATCATCATGACTGTGACTTCGCCTCATACTCGTCAATGGGTACCTGCAATGTCACATGACAAGGGTCATACCTGCCACATCACATGACAAGGGTCATACCTGCCACATCACATGACAAGGGTCATATCTGCCACATCACATGACAAGGGTCATTACCTGCCACATCACATGACAAGGGTCATATCTGCTATGCCACGTGGCAAGAATAATCCATATTCACTGTAGCATACAGGTTGATGGAATGAGGCAATACTTGAGACTATGCTATTCAACCAATCAAAAATGTGGCTAAATTTGTGTTAAAGGATTATTTGATGAATTTCGCAAACAGATGTCTATGAAAGCCATCTTGACACCTATCTAAATAACTGCAATTATAATACTAATAATAATAATGATAATTCATTCAGTATTATTGTCCGAACTAACAGAAATTATGATTGTAATATTTTGCTAAAGTAAATAATATAGAAACTGAATAATATATACTGAATATGTTAAAAATATCTTATGACAACACCAGAGCATTTCCCTAGTTCTATTACTAGGGAACTAGTTCCTTAGTTCCCATCTAGGTGTTCACTGTTTATTGTAAATTAATAAACCACAACAATTTATAGAGGAGAAATCTTTGTAGGTAGGTTAGCTATTGCGACATGACAGAAGACTATAAGGGCGAATGTCACCATTTATATAATATAAAGTATTAACCGTATCTCCAGTGGGTTGAACCTGCTCATGTCTAGACTAACACAGATATATGTTAGAGTTGCACATCTTGTCTAATTATTTCAACAGTAAACTGAGCAGTTACATTGACTATCATAAATAATACAGACTGACCACTTGAAGGCAAGCTATTCCGTAGGCGGGCTTTCCTTAGTAAAGGGGAATTGGTAATCCTACTGATAGTCATCTAAGAAATTATATACAAAGTATTCACAACTTTACCGTAAAAGCTGTTGCGAAATCGTGAAAAGGTGTACATCTGCTTCGAGAGACTTAAGTTTTAGCATAGCACACAACAGGTATAAAATATAGATGTGCAGATATAAAATATATATGTGCAGGTATAAAATGTAGATGTGCAGGTATAAAGTGTAGATGTGCAGGTATAAAATGTAGATTTGCAGGTATAAAATATAGATTTGCAGGTATAAAATATAGATTTGCAGGTATAAAATATAGATTTGCAGGTATAAAATATAGATGTGCAAGTATAAAATATAGATTTGCAAGTATAAAATATAGGTGTGCAGGTATAAAATATAGATGTGCAGGTATAAAATATAGATGTGCAGGTATAAAATATAGATGTGCAGGTATAAAATATAGATGTGCAGGTATAAAATATAGATTTGCAGGTGTAAAATATAGATGTGCAGGTAAAAAAGCAGCCTATAGGCCATCTATACTACCACTTACATTGATATCACATTGGCCATGAAACCTTCTACAGCCAAACAACCATAGACTTCAAACCCATAGACTTCACAAGTGGTTGTGAAGTCTATGTATTAAAGGTTTACTTGCAACAAAATTCACATTACAGTTATTTGGTATCAAAAGATTCACCATGTCTTACTCTGCTGTTTTGTAGGTACAAAATATGTGGAAACGTGATTAAAAGCTCTTAAAAGCTCAAAAACGAAAAGTTAATCGCAGCCATCACGAAACCGCCGTAGTTTGGATTCTCTTTCCAAAACGGCTCAAATGTGACGCAGCTGTGTGAGATGGTTTCTGTTTACACTTTCATGCAACCTTATTCGTCAAAATATTTTTACAAATATACTTCACGCATTCAATAAAACCATGTCTATTGTTCTTACGCGTCTGTTTTATCGTCATTGTAATGCTGTCACTTTTAGCAGTGATATCTTATAACTTACCGTAAAAATTCGTTTAATTTTTTAGCCTTAGCTTGAAGGAGTACATATCATTGTCTGATAATCATGACGAGCCTGTTGGTCACTTGTGATAATCGAAAAGTGCTGCAGAAATTATTTGCGAAGTATTGGGTCACATGATCAGATTACGACTTGCCGATTAGACCAAACTGAAACAAAACTGTAAAGTAGTAAGCATCTATATTTGATACGGGGTCTTCGGTAAAACCCGAAGTGTTTGTCATTAACTAGTGCTACGATAAGTTTTATATTGAGCTTTTTATTGGCCTTTCAATTCACGTGAGAACATCACGTGGCAAGACAATAAATAAATTTCATGGCTACGTCAGAGAAATAAAGAGATTCCAATCTACGGCGGCTTTTCGTTTTTGAGCTTTTAAGAGCTTGTAATCACATTTCCACATATTTGGCACCTACAACACAACAGAGTAAGACATGGTGAATCTTTTGATACCAAATAACTGTAATGTGAATTTTGTTGCAATTCAACCGTTAAGGTAAGGTAAGAGAGCCAGAGTACGCACTAGTAAAAAACACGCTGGCCACTAAATATGACCTGAACCACACCTGGAGGTGCTCCTGATAGGGTGAGCAGTTGTAGGTTTTGTTGGTGGAGATTTTGGGGGCCGAGGAGCAAATGGCACACCGGGATCTTCTTGTACTCTCTTAGTGGCAGCATGAGCCTGGGCTACCATAGCTTGATGCTTAGCTTTGCTTGCTTCTAAGAGCGCTAAGGAAGGAGCAGAGGCAAGGATAGCATTGGTAGTACATTGTTATAATAAGGAAGGATATGACAGAAAATGGCTATGACAGAAAATGGCTATGACAGAAAATGGCTATGACAGGAAATGGCTACGACAGGAAATGGCTACGACAGGAAATGGCTACGACAAAAAATGGGTATCTCAAACCTTTGCTCTGTTGCATCAGCTCTTCTTGCTTATCCACCTCGTGTTCTTTGAGAATAGCAAACTGTGCACTCTGTCTGCTTGGACGGAACTGACCGCTGGGGGGCACGCCGGTCACCTTAGAGTAGGCCTCTGAAGCCATGTCCATCTGGTACTTGGAGAGAGCTGTGTCTCCTGCTCCAGCATACGGCTCAAGAGTATCATCTGCTGTTTGCTTCTTAACCCTGTAGCCAATCAGAATAGACAGCTAGAGCAAGACAAGAAGATTAACATCAGACCAAAAGATCAGCCAGCAGAATAGGTGAAGCAGAAGTCAACAATTGACCCACAAGGATATAATTAGATCGAAGATTAACATGCTGAATGATAAGATAATGGTTAGGAGAAGCAACTCAGAAGATGTGTAGGAACTTGAATAGAAAGGTTGTCTGAGGGCGGGGTCATCAGTCTCTAAGATCTCCAACAGAGAGAAAGGTGAGTGACCATAAACATTTCTTACCTGAGGAGAAGTGACATGAACATGTAACTGAGGGAAGGTCAGAAGCCATAAAAATTCACCCAAAGGAGAGATCAATGGCTGTAAATACCTATCAAGAACCAACATTGCTTCTAAGCACAAAGCACATATCTCCATGGCTACGCATAAATGAAAACCAGCTGTCACTTTTATAACTCACCTCTGTGACTGAGAGTCTTCAGTAGCAGCCCGGTGTCGGGCAGAGTAATATCTGATAGGTTTAGTCGACTCCAGAACTACAAAACACATCCAACAGACTCAAAGACTTGGCAAATGTGCAAGCAACCGGGTACGGTGCATCGAATAATAAACATTATTAAGCTCATTGATACATGATAGCCATCGGTAGGATTCTACAGTTCACCTTGGTGTCGATATCAACATAGATAAGTAGAGCTGATAGAAGCAGCTGTGAGTACACCCTGTACAACCAGCTATCTAGTATAACTGTACTAGATAGCTTAGGATGCATGTTTATGTTGTCTTACCTTGACAACAGTTATATAGGTCAGACAAGTTCCTGTCTGACCTATATATGTTCCCATCTGACCTATATATTCCTGTCTGACATATATATGTTCCTATCTGACCTATATATGTTCCCATCTGACCTATATATGTTCTTGTCTGACCTATATATGTTCTCATCTGACCTATATATGTTCCCATCTGACCTATATATGTTCCTGTCTGACCTATATATGTTCCTATCTGACAGACATCTGTTCATGTCTGAAGACATCTGTATTACAAGCTAGAAGGCACATGCTGCAGACAATCTAAAATATCAGAAGGAATGACTTGATTTTTACATATCATACCGATTAGGCTTAGCTGTGTAACAGAGATACTTTAAGTATAATTTTGAAAACCATGTAAACGTGGTTTACAGTTTTAAATTTCGTCTAAATTTTCTAGATTAAAAAGATGGCAGCTATAAAGCAAGCCAACACCTCAGCTATAGGTTGGAGCTAATAATTCCGGTCAGTCTGGACCTCTTATGATGCGCTGGTACATTTAAACTTTCTACCAAACCACGCTAGCCTGTGTTCAACAATATCTGCAACCACAAACATGCTAGCATGTTTTACAACATGTGGAAGAGCAATAGTTACGACGGCCTCAAGTGACTTTTAGCTGACGGTTATACGAGAACCTACCTAGAGTAAAAGCACATTAGTCACTTGTCAGCCTGCATGAAAGCCGTGACAAACCAGTGAGATGAGATGAACTGATTGGCTGAACAGATGTAAAGTCAGAAGCCTAATTTAAGTAGCGTGCAGTAGAAGCGAAGTAGAAGAGAAATGGCTTTAGCAGAGGCTCACCAGGTTCAGGTCGAGGTTGAACTGCTCTAGGAGCAGCTCTCGTTACATTTGAGGTATAATAGTTTCTCTCTTGTTGTCTCATGGTCAGCTGCTGCAGCGCTTCATTTACGTCATCCAAGTTGTTTTCGAAAGCTAAAACCAAAGATTCTTCAATTCTTTTCACAACCGTCTACTAGCAGTCACTACTAACTCTACCAGTAACTGTGGACAGACAACTCCTCACTGCACTGGGGACTATCTACTGGTGACTATCAACTACTGATTGTCTAAGAGACGCATCTGCCAGTCACTCGACTAGGATCTTCTACAGCTGGCATTCAACTAGAAGAAAGAGGAAAGGTTGAGAAACACACCTGATTGTCTGACGGGTGGAGATGGTGGCTGAGCTCTGTTCAGACTCGCTGACGAAGGCCTATTTGCGTGTACAGCGGTGGTATTTTCTGCAATCGCACAGCAAAGGTGTACAAAACTTCATCAGAAAGAACAAGACTTTTCAACAGGCACACAGACAATCACACGGATAAGTACATGAAAGGAGGAGATAACCACTGAACAACAAGGACAGGAGTGAACGCATAATGGTTAGGGACTCCACCTCAATATATACATACGCTTCTATAAGCAAGAACTTGTCCTACCAAAATCAGCAGAGTACCAGCGCTAAAGACACGAAAGTATTGCATACTGTGACTACTGCTTACTGAAGATTACTTATAATCTATATATATAAATATCAGTTGTGTAACTTGTGTGTTTGTCTGTCGTTTGTGTGTCCAGTTATAGCAATAAAGTTATAAAAACAAAAAAATCCACTTCGTACAGGTATTGAACCCTGAACCTCCACTTCGGCAAATAGGCTATTACATGCCCAATACATGCCCAAATGGCATTGCTATGGAATAATTGTGCACATACTTATGTACCTGCCGATCTTTAATACTGATTGGTTGAAATAGCGTGTTCAAAGATCACGATGGCTTGAGAGACACAACCTAATGTTTCTAATGCTGGCTTCAAAGGGATGGACAAGGATCTTATTATAGCTTTTGCATAAAAAAAAATTTTTTAAATGGCTTCTTTATCCAAGGAGTATGAGTAAATCAAGCTTGTCTTTACTATGATAAGAGTCGTATCCATTTATCTGACCCCCACAGGAATTAACTCAGATTTTCAGACCAGCCAAGCATGCTAACCATTGCACCATTCTACCTTTCCATATGTTGGAATATTTGTACACATAGTTATTACACGTGATTAACTCCCACGTGAGTGACTGTCAGCGTACTAGTAACTGATAACACCTAACACTAATACTCAGGTTAGGCTATCGACTCACGGGTCCTCATGGAAGAGACAGCCGAGGAAGGCCGCTGCCTCGGCTGAGATCCTGCCATCTTCCCGGAGTAGATATAGACAGCATTCTGGTAACTAGACTTAGCAGCAGCTGATGCTGCCGGGTCTCTGCTGCGCTGCTGTGCATCAGGGATGACCTCCGCATGTCTTGTGTCATCCTGGTGACCTTGGCTTAAGGAGGAGTTATCTTTCCATGTTGATGTTCCTGAATAACCAAATTCAAGGCATTTGGGGTCAAATTGCAATTTGCACCACACACTTTTCGATCACCGATCAGAATGGATAAATTAATTCATACACTTTAGACTAGATTTAAATATATAGTTGATATTGAAAACCTATCCTAAAATTACAAACAAAAAAAACATCATAATAAATAATTAACTTTAGAGTTTTCAATAAATGTTGACTTCTACCACAATATCGAAGCTTTCATTTCCTATCATTGGCAGGTTTAGCCTTCAAAACATTTTAATCCAATAGTTGGATAATCAACAACTTTGCAGCAGAAACTTGTATACACAAGCAAGTCTCCTTATCCGAGACTATATTAACAAATTTATTATATTAACTATAGGTCTATGCCTCAGCTTATAGACCTAAAGTTAATAGGTCTATAGTTAATAGCTCTATAGTTAATAGACCTATAATTAATAGATCTATAGTTAATAGACCTTTAGTTAATAGATCTATAGTTAATAGACCTTTAGTTAATAGGTCTATGCCTCAGCTCATAGACCTAGTTTTGATCCTTCATTGCTAAGAATTTTCCTCAGTGTGTCATTAGAAACTAGTGTTCTGATGGCAGCCATTTTTAATTTCTCACTCAGTTAGAAACGCACTCAGCATTCCGGTATATTCCCGTGATATCTCAAGAACTAATAGTACAATCGACTGGAGACAACAGGATTTTAGTGAAGACGCGTACCACACGAATCCACCGAAATCTTGTAATCCTACACAAACAGCTAGTATGGAAAAACCTGATAAAACTATGACACCGAGTTTACTCAGGCGTAAGATCATGAGGGAAAACGACTCTCCGAATTATTTCGGATCCAAACCTTGAAGTGATTAATACAAATCTCACATACCCAACACGTTGTATCCATAATAAAAAATAGGATAGCCTGTGAACTGCCTAAAATCCTTTTAGAATAAAACAAAACAGTTATTGAGAAAAGAGATTTTCCTAAAGATGCTTCCGGAGACGATACAGTCAGGGTAAATTACAAAATACTATAACGTGTTGTTAGGGAGGTCAAGACTTACCCTCCATCCCATTAACGATTATGCCATACATGTTATCTTTTTGGGAGCCACCTTGCTTACTACTTGGCTTTGGTGCATTTCCTGGAGTTGTCTCACCCTTGCCGCTGCCAAGAAATATCGCTGCCGATTTGTTGATCTTTGTGTAGGTTGTGAGGACTTGCTCTAGTTCATCTTCTCTAAAGATAAGCAAAAGAGAGAAGGTGTTACCGCCTGAGAGAATGGACAGCAGGTGTTACAGCCTGAGAGACTGGACGCAGGTACTACAGCCTGAGAGACTGGACAGCTGGTGTTACAGCCTGAGAGAATGGACTGCAGGTGTTACGACCTGAAAGACTGGAATTGGATGCAAAAAAGAAAAAAGATGCAGAAAAGAAGGACAATAAAGTACATTATGTTGAAACCTCAAAAATACTTACTCAGCTGATGCGACAAACTCCTCAAGCTTACTTTGGCAAACACGCCGCTCATTGGCTATTGCCAAGTAATCTCGTCTGCTATTGGATGAATACTGAGACTCGGTCTCCTTGCGGTAGATGTGCACAAAGTCACCGAGCTACAACAATATGATGGCGCATTGCAGCGATATAGCCCGCAATAGCAGAAAATATAAATCCTTTTTTAACTCTTTCGCAGGCAAGTTTTTTGGGCTATTTGAGCACCCCTGGGCAGATTAATTTTTCAAAACTTGATTTTAAAAAAATTATTGATACACTTTTATTTATAATATTGTATATGTTTATTATGTTTTTATTATACAGATTTATACAAATAAACATTTATAAGTCAAATTCTTATATAAGTGTTTCTCCAGCTGTAGTAATTTTGGAAGCATTTGCCCTTGCAGAGGCCAATGTTTGCTTGCCTACACCACAGTTTTGACATCATGTGCTTATTATGATTCCTCTATAGCTTTGCCTTTGCCTATAGCCTTTAGATGACGCCATGACAGTAAAAGAATGTTGTTGCACTCTGGGAAAATATTCAGAAAGCAGAAACAAAAGCAGAAACAAGCTACAAACAAAATTCTCACTTTTCTTTTAATACGTTTTTATTTCGGATTTTTCGTTCGTTTAGTATGGCAAAAACGATCGTTTTGTTTTTTGAAAACGGCTAATTTTTTGTTTGGTACAGAAACCGATAAATTGAAGTTTACCATTAGTAAAGAAATTAAACAAAGAAAGGCAATAAGCTAACCAGAAATCAATTTATAAAAAACGTTCGCGTGGTGACGTTATAGTCGCTCTGCCCATTGGCGTCAGTATCGCGAAACGACAATGTCGCTATGCCTGCAAAAGGGTTAATGAGCCACATGGGACCTACCTGTTTTGCCAGAATTCGTCGTCTGTCATTGACAGGAAGTCGACGAGAAGGGACAACAACCTTGAAAGGTTGGCTGAGGTTCACAGCAGCCCGCTTTAAAAAGCGAAGCACCAAATCCTAGAATCAAAGAAAAGAGATGAGCAATCATGACATCATATCATAAGCACCAATCATAAACGAGTAAAAGGAAACATGACAGAACTCAATCCGGTCTGTTTCACTAGCCCTGTGTTTATCGGTGTTCTGGAATGTTCTAGAATGCCTGACCTGCAACTGACAGGTTAGGGTTCATTTCCCTAAGAAGGCCACTGATGGTGACAGGAATGACATCCAACCTTAACTTGCTCCCTGTAACTAGGCATGTCCCCAATCATCGAGGTTTCCTTGCCACTGGACTCCGACATGTCCACCTTAGGTCACAGAGCCATTGTTTGTACAACCGCTTTTAACAGCATGCACACAGCTTATGCTTGTAGTATGCTAAGCAGACATGATTGAAAGATTGCGTTCTCTCTCGAGCTCTTTTTCTCTCTCCCCCACTCCCTCTGCCCCCCTCTCCCTCTCTGGTGCTCACCCTCTCTCCCTCTCTGGTGCTCGCCCTCTCTCCCTCTCTGGTGCTCGCCCTCTCTCTCTCTTTGGTGCTCGCCCTCTCTCCCTCTCTGGTGCTCGCCCTCTCTGTCTCTCTCTGGTGATCGCCCTCTCTGTCTCTCTCTGGTGCTCGCCCTCTCTCTCTCTGGTGCTCGCCCTCTCTCTCTCTGGTGCTCGCTTTCTCCCTCTGGTGCTCGCCCTCTCTCTCTGGTGCTCGCCCTCTCCCTCTGTCTCCCTCTCTGGAGCTCTCCCTCTCTGGAGCTCTCCCTCTCTGGCTCTCTCTCTCTCTGGCGCTTTCCCCCTCTCTCTCTCCACTTTCTCTCTCTCCCTCTTTTTCTCTCTCTCTCCTGTCTCTCCCCACTTCCTCTCCTCTCTCTCACTAACTCTCCCTTCACTCCCTCTCCCCTCACTCTCTATTTTTTCTCCACTCTCTCTCTCTCTTTTTCTCCACTCTTTCTCTCTCCGCTCTCATGCAGTTGTGGATGATGATGAAATGCTCTCCTACAGCCTTTGATAGAATAGCAGTTCAAAACTATGGATGAACAGAGATGGACCAGCAGTGGCGCAGATGGTAGAGAAATTAAAAAAGAAATGCAAAATATTATTGCTCAACTGTCAGTCATAATTCGTTGCATGATTCCATCACTTAGACTGCAGAAGATCACGTCTTACCATCTGCTCATTAGCCAACTCCAAATCCTCTGTTCCAACATCCTTGCCCGTCTCTGACATTAGCCGGTATTGTACTCGGGTCAAGTACGTAGCAAAGGCTAGCCGTGCCTGAGACTTCCTATAAACAAGACACAAAAACATAGATATGGCACATCCAAAATTAGCAAAAAATATATCATTATCTTTCAATAACTTACGTCAGTATGCAGCCCCTTTTCAGCTCCCCGATGAGATCAAACGTAGGCTTGGCTTTAAGCTCTGGTGACTCTACCATCTCTTTATCACCACCAGCTCGCTCAATGTGGCTGCCTTTTTCCTCTTGAGACTGCTGCTGTACAGGCTCAACCATTGCTATTGGTTTGCTGCCAAGGCTAGGTGTGTAACTTTGATTTGAGAGTTGTGCTCCATTTTTATTTTGAGAAAGAGATATTTTTGTCCCTTCTTTATTATGAACACCGTCAGTTTCTGGTTCACCTGAAGACTGCAGTGAATTTTTACAAGATGTGTCAGGTGTTTCACTTGGCCGTGTTTCCTGCAGCCGAGATGGTATTTCTTTTTCAACGTCAGACTCTACACAAAAATGGTAAGAAAGATAATTCACCAGATAACTCTAGCGAGTTACTGAACTGCAGACAACCATGTAACTACCACCAGACCACCATAGAACTACCACTAGACTACCATAAAACTACCAATAAATTACCATAGAACTACCACTAAATTACCATAAAACTACCACTAGATTACCATAAAACTACCGCTAAATTACCATAGAACTACCACTAGGTTACCATAGAACTACCACTAGATAACCATAGAACTACCACTAGACTACCATAGAACTACCACTAGGTTACGATGGAGCTACCACTAGACTACCATAAAACTACCACTAGATTACCATAGAACTACTACTAGAAAACCATATAACTACCATTAGACTTCCATAGAACTACCACTAGATTACCATAGAACTACCATAAAATTACCATAGAACTACCACTAGGTTACCATAAAACAACCACTAAATAACCATAGAACTACCACTAGGTTATCATAAAACTACCACAGACCTACGATTGCACAGAGATTCCCTTACCATCGTCGGAAGACTTCTTGGAAGGTGCTCGTTTTTTGTGCTTATGGAGAATCGATTGACCAAGTTTCCTTTCATACAGCATCGACCTCTGTATCCCACTCGTTAGAAACTTCTCCATCTGTAGGTAAAGTTCATGGCAAATGAGATTGGTAATCATGACTTCGGAAAAGATGGCTACTCATGGTCTCCCATGGTTTACAGTTAGTCATATTACATGAGATGTTTTCATATTGAACTTTCTGTTTACGCAGGGTTGAAGTTTCAAACTTGGGCAATTCTGCAAACGGCCTTCATGTAAATTTTGGGCACCCAAATTAGGTTGAAGCTAAAATGCATTTGGTTTCTGATTGTTTCTCAGTAATGCGTACCACACTTGCTAGACGTCTTTGGTAAAGGCTTCTATAGCAAAAAGGTCTATATTTTTTATAATAAAAACAAAGCATTCTTGTTTACTGCGCGTAGAGGTATCTGAGCAAGAAGGAGGCAACTCCCACTCTAACAAGTAGCGTGTCTAGTATAATTGAGAATAATGGGAAAGGAGACGGAGGGAGAAACCACTCTTCAAATGTATGTTATACATATGAGAGTTATGCTCTCACGTGCTCCTATCACAAAAGAGCTCACTGTAAGAGCTTGACAAGTGAACTGGGTGCAACTAGCATAAGCGGGATGGTTGGTTTAGAGGAGACACTGCACACAAACTGCAATTACTTTCACTTGATGGGCATTATAGCCAGTCTACAAGACAAAACAACTCCAATGATTCTTGGTCCATGATTTTACTTTTTACGATGATGCTCTTCTCTATCTTGAAAGCATCTTTAGTCACAGCCATATCTCATAGCCACACCCACATCCATAGCCACACCCACATCCATAGCCACACCCACATCCTTAGCCATGCCCACATCCATAACTTCCATCACTGGCATGACTAGTACATCACCTCTATAATTACGCCTGTATCTACTACTACAGTGAAACCTCGGTTCTCGAACATGATCCCCTCCAGAAAGTTGTTTAAAAATCGAGTTGTTCGAGATCCGAAACAGTTATTCCCATTAGAATTACCTAATGTATGTGAATTTTAATCCGTTCCAAGCCGAGAAAACAACTTTGGTAAAGTATTTTTTAACATTTACACCATAAACTGTATTATATACTACATAATATAAATAAAAACAGGTAGATATAGATTGTGTTTATTTTTAATTAAATATTTTCTGTCTATGAGAGTGAAAAGAGAAAACAGAAAGTAAACATTTCGTATGTTTTGCTCTTGAAACATCTAAAACATTCAAAATACCAGAAAATTGATCATGAAAATCAAAAAATGCAACAGATCAGTTACATCAGAAATCGTGTGAAAAAAAAAATATAAACAACGTTTACTTCACAACTTTGAAGAAAAATCCTCCTCCAAAACAATTGAGGGTAACTCAACTGAATGAATTGTCCCCTAGCAAACCTCTGCGGTAGAGGGACATCGTCTCAGACGGTTCCTCCTTTTTTGTAAAAACTTTATAAAGCGTAACTTGCTTCTCCCTCTGTTAACTTTTACACTACCACATTAAATTCTGACCAAACGATTAATCTGGATTTTCAAAAGGATTTTCAAAAAACCGATATAACGCTAATATTTAAGCGATATCCCAAAAATAAAAACAGACATTATTTCTATTAATAAATGCATCTTATTCAGAACGAATTTCTCTACAAGATTGGTATAAAATTGTTTAGTGAATCTCATTCTCACCATTTTTCTGACGCTTTATTTGCGTTGAACGAACGGGGTGTTTCTTATTGCCATGACGATAATTATCTGATTTTCCCGTTTTGAAAAATAATTAGAAATAGAATTGTTGAGCCAAAAAACTTTTTTATTGGTTGCACATGATTTGCAACAAGGTTGTTTCATTGGAGACCAAAATTTGATGAGTCTAGCTAATGTGTTAAATAAAAAGAAAAGTGAAACCCTATTGATAAGCCGATACATCGGCTTACGGTCTGTACTTATATTACCGCGAAAGCGAATACATCGGCTTACGGTAGCGAAAGAGCTACCGAATGTTCCTGGCCGTTTCCGGAGCCGTTTCGAACGTTTAATTCTAATGCACACACTCCGGTTTGGTTGAGAACAGAATTTCTGTTCAAGATCCTAGGCGAACAAATCTCAATTTTATCGGTCGAAAACTGAATGGGTCGAGAACCGAAGCGTTCGAAAACCGAAGCTCCACTGTACTCTCCATGTTTACGCCCACATATATCTATATCCTTGCCTATTTTAGGTCACTTTTACAAACACACCCACCTCCATCGATCCTGCTGAGATGAAGGCTTGGCTAGGCATAGTGTGGATGTTGAGTCTGAAAAAGAGATATATTCAGCAGATGACTGAACCTGCTGGTAGTTGCCTACACCTGTTAATTGGGCTATATGTCATAACTAATAAAGCTGTGACAAAAAGCCTATCAACTTAAACTATGGAAAGCAATAGATTGAAGTTTGAAAGGAAACAGCGATGTCGACAGGCAGCGAGTAGTGAATCAATTGTTAGCTAGTAAATATGGATCTATTCAACTGACAGCATCAACTGACTAAAGAGAGAAAATCTTTTCATTAGATTAACAGTGGATTAGCTGCCTTACAAAACCAGTTACTGCTGAACAAATCAAACAAGGCTTGAGGGACTGACAACTCCTCATTAAAACTCATAACAGGCTTTTATCCAGTGCATCTTTTTAGGCAGAATGAAAAACATCAACCTGTAAAAGGATTTTCTATTAATAAATTATAAAATGCTTTGTTCTACACAACGTGACTTACAACAAACTTTAATTTGAATAGCAGATGTATAGGAGGTGCCCGTTTAGTTGCTCTGATGTCTGGAATAAATTAACAGCACTCTATTGGAGCTAAATCTGCTCTATTAACACTGAGCTTAAGTGCGTGTCTGTTTAAGACTCCCAATAGCTAGTGCCTATCACCCTCCCATAAAAGGCCATTTACTCCCTATCCAAACAATTGATACTCAGCCTTCTTACATTCCTAGCCAGCCTACCTCTCCTTCACAGATCTTACCAAATGCTACCGTTGTAATGCTACTCACAACACAACTTGTTCAACCTTTCCAATTTTAGCCTCAATCTATCCTTCTATCTCACCCTCTCGAGGAACACTGCTTAACCGGCTTTAAAAGGAATAGTGATGAGGTTTACCTGAGTTTATTGGCGGTAGACGGGTTGCTTATGTTGCCTTTGCTGTTCGAATACTGTGTGTATCTGTCAGGGAATAGCCGCTGGTGCAGCATTTGATTGTTAGTCGACGGATACTGGAGAAACTGGCTGTACAAGTCCCATGACTCGGGCGTTGGAAATATTCTCACCCACCCGCCCCTCCTTGCGTGCTCCTCCTTAACCTTTCGAACAATCTTAGCTTCCTCTTGAGAAAGAGGGGTTATACCATCAACTCCTGTTTGCTTGTTGGCTGAACCCGCAGTTGAACATCTGAGTCTACCAGAGCCAGGCCTGATTTGCTTCTAAAAGAAAAAAGACTTCTCAAGCATTTTGATTCAAAAATCACAAATGATTTAGATACAGCGTAATATGCACGTGGACACTATGCTAGTTATGAATAAAGCATGAGGAGACAATTATGACATGTCACAAGTAGACTCCAAGACCTACATCAGAAACTAGACAAGCTGATAGAGAGATTACATCTATTTAGCTTCTGGTGACCATAAAGATAGAGTATGCATGCCGGTGCTTAGATTCGACAGGCTTATGTGTGACACTCTGTAGAATACGTGCTGTCAACTGTCAACAGGTGCTGTCTAAAGCAAACTGACAACTTTGAGCAAATAAATAACCCCGACAAAATATCATGAAGCGCTACAAAATAATAACCAGTACAACATAGCCACAGTTCTCAGATAAACTAACACAAAATGCGGGCTAGTCAAGAAACCAAAGCAGTTCTTGCCTCGAGGTAATCTTTAGCGTTCACCAAAGCGCCGACAACCTTGAGAAAAGAAAGGGAGTAGAGTACACGGTGCGCACCAGCATGTGTAAGAAACCAACAGGAAAGTATATTTACACTGTGGTAACCTCGGGAAAAGACTATTGCAGTAGTAATACCAGCAAATGTGAACACAAAAGCGCTGACCATTCACGGTTCACTGCAGTCGGGTGTTAGGTCTAAAAAGGAGGTATGATCTTAGCCTGTCTTGACAAACTGTTGTTTTTTGCGGAGTTGTCCCCCCTTCGAGCGAGCAACACAACAGCTTGTCACAAGACGTACTGCACCTGGTGCATCAGCTGCACTGAAAGGAAGTTGTTCTCTTCCGTCTATGCGGCTTGGTTACGATGTTATGGCGGTCACTCCATTGGTAATCGTAACGGATTTCGCGCAAAAATTTATGTAGAAAAAATAAGATTACAACGCTTAACCAAAGACCGGTCTCTCTTGTAAACTTTAGTAGAAATTTTTTTAGCGCTCAGTCAGTTTTATTTCTATTTTTGTATCAGTCAGTTTTATTTGTTCTTATTTTATATTAATATTATTTCAATAAAGATTAACTAACTATTTGTTCTTATGAATTTTATTTTTAATTTATTTTATTCTTAAGTTCTGCTAAAGTTTACAACAGAGACTGGTTTTGGTTAAACATAGCAATCTTATTTTTTCTACATAAATGTTTGCGCGAAATCCGTTATGATTACCAATGGAGCGACCGCAATAACATCGCAACCAAGCCGCATAGATGGAAGAGAACAACTCCCTTTCAGTGTAGCTGATGCATCAGGTGCAGTACTTCTTGTGACAAGCTGTTGTGTTGCTCGTCCGCTCGACAACTCCGCAAAAACAACAATTTGTCAAGACAGGCTAGTATGATCTCTACTGAACAGCAAATGTTCAATTCCATATTTGTAGACATATATTATTACATAACTGCTAGGCCCGTCTAGCCACTATTGTTAAACAAGTCTAGACACTATTATTAGACAAATCTAGACACTATTAGTAGACAAATCTAAATCCTATTATTAGACAAATCTAGACACTATTATTAGACAAATCTAGACACTATTATTAGACCAGTCTAGACACTATTATTAGACAAGTCTAGACACTATAATTAGACAAGTTTAGACACTATTATTAGACAAGTCTAGACACTAATATTAGACAAGTTTAGACACTATTATTAGACAAATCTAGATACTATTATTAGACAAGTTTAGACACTATTATTAGACAAGTCTAGACACTATTATTAGACAAGTCTAGACACTATTATTAGATAAGTTTAGACACTATTATTAGACAAATCTAGACACTATTATTAGACAAGTTTAGACACTATTATTAGACAAATCTAGATACTATTATTAGAGAAGTCTAGACATTATTATTAGACAAGTTTAGACACTATTATTAGACAAATCTAGACACTATTATTAGACAAGTTTAAACACTATTATTAGACAAATCTAGACACTATTATTAGACAAGTTTAGACCCTATTATTAGACAAATCTAGATACTATTATTAGACAAATCTAGATGCTATTATTAGACAAGTTTAGACACTATTATTAGACCAGTCTAGATACTATTATTAGACAAGTCTAGACACTATTATTAGACAAGTCTAGACACTATAATTAGACAAGTTTAGACACTATTATTAGACAAGTCTAGACACTAATATTAGACAAGTTTAGACACTATTATTAGACAAATCTAGATACTATTATTAGACAAGTTTAGACACTATTATTAGACAAGTCTAGACACTATTATTAGACAAGTCTAGACACTGTTATTAGATAAGTTTAGACACTATTATTAGACAAATCTAGACACTATTATTAGACAAGTTTAGACACTATTATTAGACAAATCTAGATACTATTATTAGAGAAGTCTAGACACTATTATTAGACAAGTTTAGACACTATTATTAGACAAATCTAGACACTATTATTAGACAAGTTTAAACACTATTATTAGACAAGTCTAGACACTATTATTAGACAAGTCTAGACCCTATTATTAGACAAGTTTAGACACTATTATTAGACAAATCTAGACACTATTATTAGACAAGTTTAGACCCTATTATTAGACAAATCTAGATACTATTATTAGACAAATCTAGATGCTATTATTAGACAAGTTTAGACACTATTATTAGACCAGTCTAGACACTATTATTAGACAAGTCTAGACACTATTATTAGACAAGTTTAGACACTATTATTAGACAAATCTAGACACTATTATTAGACAAGTTTAGACACTATTATTATACAAGTCTAGACACTATTATTAGAAAAGTTTAGACACTATTATTAGACAAATCTAGACACTATTATTAGAAAAGTTTAGACACTATTATTAGACAAGTTTAGACACTATTATTAGACAAGTTTAAACACTATTATTAGACAAGTTTAGACACTATTATTAGCCAAGTCTAGACACTATTATTAAACAAGTTTTGACACTATTATTAGACAAATCTAGACATTATTATTAAACAAGTTTAGACACTATTATTAGCCAAGTTTAGACACTACTGTTAGATAAATACTTGCAGTGCACATTGATTGTGAATTAACACTTGAGATGCGATTAGCAATGCAGGAGTGTTTAGCTACTACATTGCTCCTAGTTAACATTTCAGTGTGGAACAGCTGCTAGTAGAAGATCCCTAATAATAGACTTAGTTTCTAAGAAATGATCGTTATCCTTGGGTACTGTTATGTAAATGTATTATAGCTATGTAATTGATTACAACTTTTGTCCATGCTGGACGAAATGGACAGAATGAGGGACAAACAATATCATTGCATCTACATATTAGATTAAAGTTTTAGGAAATTTGCCATTGGTGACACATAGGGCGGACTCCATTTTATCGTGCCCCACAGCATTGTACAAAGTTGGAAATTCCCTCTACAGTACGACGTCGGAAATTCCTAATGATTAACCAAAGTTACTCAAGAATAGCTGTAAATATTTGCTGGAACACGTTAGCCTAAAGGTAACAGGAGGTAGCCTAAGGAATTCACGATGTAAGGTACGAGTGCAACTACCCAACCCTCTCAGCAAAAGCGTGATGGTTTACTAGCTAAGCGCACACACTGCAGGCTGAGTTCTTACCCTCGTTCCAGCCGAATGCGCGCGTGACATCAGAGAGAAGCTATTGCCTGACGCACTAGATGCGCCAGAACCAGGTCGTATTTTCTAAGAAATGAAAATTCAAGTAATGAGTGTTGAGCTGCATGACTATGGACTGGCCTCAGACTGGCCTCAGATACACATAAAATAAACAGCATTTAGTATATTTGTTGTATGAGAATACATATCCTTTAAGGATAGAGAACACAGGCCATCACCAGCAAACTCCGCCAGTCATAACATAGACTTGCTTCTCTAAACATTTAGACTTCTTTAAAAGCAATTAATCAAGAGTTGTCTGTTTACCCAACATAGAACTCTATGCGAAGAGACCCGTATACCTCTATGGAAGATTCTACACTACATCTGATTTATCACGAGCAGTTTAAAGATGCTTACACAGAACTTCAATATATTTTATCAGAAAGTATCGGTATTTTTCTATCATTTGCAATTGTTTTTGATGTTTGAGTTCATCGGATTGCCAGGATGTTTCAAGATCAAAATCGACAAAACTGGATGGCCGTTAGAATGCTCAGATTTAAACAAAAGTGAGATTATGAAGTCTATAGTTGCATTTCGACAAAGAGACCGACAGAATAGAGACGCGTAATGATGCGACCTTAACACCACTACAAATAGCAATAATGAGAGAGACAGGCAACCGAAAAACTAATGACAACATTTCGGCACATTATTTTTAGCGTTTTAGTCGCAATAAATTTTTGTCAATTCTAATATTGAATCATCCTGGCAGTCAGATTAGCACAAATATCAAAGACAATCGCGAATCATACAATAAAATACAAATATATAAAAAAGGCTAGAAAAATAATGACACTTTCTGATCAAATCTACTAGGATTTTGTGCAAGTTCATCATTAAGCTAGTGTAAAGTGTTCCATAGAGGTATACAAATATCTTTGCATAAAGTTTGATGAAAGTGAAAAGACAACTCCACGTGGAGTGAAATTCGGTGTAAGTTCATCTGTAAGAACAGTGAGCACAGACCGAAGGAGCTGTACCTAGTACAGTTGAAGCCAACAAATGGACTCCGTAGACTGAGATTTACCGTATCGCCTGAGCAAAGTGGGCGTGTTTGCTGTTTCCTCTCCTTCCTTCCAAGTATGCTAGCCAGTCGTTTCTGAGCGAACGATACCGACTTGCTTATGATAGGGAGGGGAGTCAGTGCCCTAGCTGGCGCTTTAGATGAAGGAGTAGATGAAACTGTATCATAGAGGCTGGTTATCTGTGGGCCGGTGTCAGTAGAGGTAGTTGGAAGAGCAGACTGACATGTCACAGCGGGTGAATGAGTAGGCGGTGTATTAGGTTGATGAGTGGTAGCAGGTGTCTGACTAGATGGTGATATGTTAGGAGGTGGCTGAGGGTTTTGAGAGGTAGCGGGGACAGAATTGTTAGTAACTTCGTCCTGACAATGAAATCGAATGACGAAGAGAAAAATAGATATGTGTGAGGAATGTTCATGGTGATGAATTTGATGAAATACAGATGAGCTTTTAAGAGAGGGATATTATTTTTGCTGCAAAACCAACCTGCTGCCTAATTGGATTTTTGGATGCCACTTCCTGGTTTCGCTTGGCCTGTGATGGAGTTCTGAGCATCGGGTCATGAAGCACAAAACCTGGATTAAACAACAAACAAAGTTTTGATAACAGTAAGTCTAGGTAAGTAAACTAACATATGAAGAGGTAAGTAAACTAACATATGAAGAGGTAAGTAAACTAACATACGAAAAGGTAAGTAAACTAACATATGAAAAGGTAAGTAAACTAACATATGAAGAGGTAAGTAAACTAACATATGAAGAGGTAAGTAAACTAACATACGAAAAGGTAAGTAAACTAACATATGAAAAGGTAAGTAAACTAACATATGAAGAGGTAAGTAAACTAACATATGAAGAGGTAAGTAAACTAACATACGAAAAGGTAAGTAAACTAACATATGAAAAGGTAAGTAAACTAACATATGAAGAGGTAAGTAAACTAACATATGAAGAGGTAAGTAAACTAACATACGAAAAGGTAAGTAAACTAACATATGAAAAGGTAAGTAAACTAACATATGAAGAGGTAAGTAAACTAACATACGAAAAGGTAAGTAAACTAACATATGAAGAGGTAAGTAAACTAACATATGAAGAGGTAAGTAAACTAACATATGAATAGGTAAGTAAACTAACATATGAAGAGGTAAGTAAACTAACATACGAAGAGGTAAGTAAACTAACATATGAAGAGGTAAGTAAACTAACATATGAAGAGGTAAGTAAACTAACATGTGAAGAGGTAAGTAAACTAACATATGGAGAGGTAAGTAAACTAACATATGAATAGGTAAGTAAACTAACATATGAAGAGGTAAGTAAACTAACATATGAAGAGGTAAGTAAACTAACATATGGAGAGGTAAGTAAACTAACATATGAAGAAGTGAGTAAACTAACATATGAAGAGGTAAGTAAACTAACATATGAAAAGGTAAGTAAGCTAATATATGAAGAGGTAAGTAAGCTAACATATGAAGAGGTAAGTAAACTAACATATGAAGAGGTAAGTAAACTAACATATGAAGAGGTAAGTAAGCTAACATATGAAGAGGTAAGTAAACTAACATATGAAGAGGTAAGTAAACTAACATATAAAGAGGTAAGTAAACTAAGATATGAAGAGGTAAGTAAACTAACATATAAAGAGGTGAGTACACTAAGATAGAAAGAGGTAAGTAAACTAACATACGAAGAGGTAAGTAAACTAACATATGAAGAGGTAAGTAAACTAACATGTGAAGAGGTAAGTAAACTAACATATGGAGAGGTAAGTAAACTAACATATGAATAGGTAAGTAAACTAACATATGAAGAGGTAAGTAAACTAACATATGAAGAGGTAAGTAAACTAACATATGGAGAGGTAAGTAAACTAACATATGAAGAAGTGAGTAAACTAACATATGAAGAGGTAAGTAAACTAACATATAAAGAGGTAAGTAAACTAAGATATGAAGAGGTAAGTAAACTAACATATAAAGAGGTGAGTACACTAAGATAGAAAGAGGTAAGTAAACTAACATACGAAGAGGTAAGTAAACTAACATATGAAGAGGTAAGTAAACTAACATGTGAAGAGGTAAGTAAACTAACCAGTAAGACTGAATAGATCTGCTACGAGATGAGATTTTATTTTGAGGTCTATCGGCGAATCGCAGGCGAGTGATGGCGAGAGATTCACTTCTAAAACCCACGGCCTCAGAGCTGAGTCCAGCAACACATCAAACCCATATAGCTCTGCAATATTAGTGCACATGACACTAATATCATCATAGACACTAATATCATCATAGACACTAATATCATCATAGACACTAATATCATCATAGACACTAATATCATCATAGACACTAATATCATCATAGACACTAATAACATCATAGACACTAATATCATCATAGACACTAATATCATCATAGACACTAATATCATCATAGACACTAATATCATCATAGACACTAATATCATCATAGACACTAATATCATCATAGACACTAATATCATCATAGACACTAATATCATCATAGACACTAATAACATCATAGACACTAATATCATCATAGACACTAATATCATCATAGACACTAATATCATCATAGACACTAATATCATCATAGACACTAATATCATCATAGACACTAATATCATCATAGACACTAATATCATCATAGACACTAATATCATCATAGACACTAATATCATCATAGACACTAATATCATCATAGACACTAATATCATCATAGACACTAATATCATCATAGACACTAATATCATCATAGACACTAATATCATCATAGACACTAATATCATCATAGACACTAATATCATCATAGACACTAATAACATCATAGACACTAATATCATCATAGACACTAATATCATCATAGACACTAATATCATCATAGACACTAATATCATCATAGACACTAATATCATCATAGACACTAATATCATCATAGACACTAATATCATCATAGACACTAATATCATCATAGACACTAATAACATCATAGACACTAATATCATCATAGACACTAATATCATCATAGACACTAATATCATCATAGACACTAATATCATCATAGACACTAATATCATCATAGACACTAATATCATCATAGACACTAATATCATCATAGACACTAATATCATCATAGACACTAATATCATCATAGACACTAATATCATCATAGACACTAATATCATCATAGACACTAATATCATCATAGACACTAATATCATCATAGACACTAATATCATCATAGACACTAATATCATCATAGACACTAATAACATCATAGACACTAATATCATCATAGACACTAATATCATCATAGACACTAATATCATCATAGACACTAATATCATCATAGACACTAATATCATCATAGACACTAATATCATCATAGACACTAATATCATCATAGACACTAATATCATCATAGACACTAATATCATCATAGACACTAATATCATCATAGACACTAATATCATCATAGACACTAATATCATCATAGACACTAATAACATCATAGACACTAATATCATCATAGACACTAATATCATCATAGACACTAATATCATCATAGACACTAATATCATCATAGACACTAATATCATCATAGACACTAATATCATCATAGACACTAATATCATCATAGACACTAATATCATCATAGACACTAATATCATCATAGACACTAATATCATCATAGACACTAATATCATCATAGACACTAATATCATCATAGACACTAATATCATCATAGACACTAATATCATCATAGACACTAATATCATCATAGACACTAATATCATCATAGACACTAATATCATCATAGACACTAATATCATCATAGACACTAATATCATCATAGACACTAATATCATCATAGACACTAATATCATCATAGACACTAATATCATCATAGACACTAATATCATCATAGACACTAATATCATCATAGACACTAATATCATCATAGACACTAATATCATCATAGACACTAATATCATCATAGACACTAATATCATCATAGACACTAATATCATCATAGACACTAATATCATCATAGACACTAATATCATCATAGACACTAATATCATCATAGACACTAATATCATCATAGACACTAATATCATCATAGACACTAATATCATCATAGACACTAATATCATCATAGACACTAATATCATCATAGACACTAATATCATCATAGACACTAATATCATCATAGACAAATAGAATTGAATGTAGCTCGCTGTGAGCATCAACAGGCTGTTACAATACATGTGAAGAGCGTCGAATCAAACATGGGTTATCATGAAATACAATTTTCAAAGGAGACGAGTGATCTTATGACACCAGAGTTAGTGAATGAGTGAAACAGTCCCAATAGACATTGTCTTATTGTTCAACTGCTCATATTCATGGTTATTGATTGTTACATCAGCCTTTGCTGTTAGGAAACTTTATGAAGAGAAACACATACAGAGAATCGTTATTTAACTTATAGGAACGATTCACCCGCTTCTGTAAGTGAACTCACCAAAACAGTTGCCCCGATGAGGCATGAACATTTTACAGGCTGTTGCAATGGGTGTCTCAACAGATATCAAGGTCTTGATGACAGCATCCTCTATTCTCATCATGATGGCTGCAGCAAACAGGCGATAGACAGGTAACAGACAGGTAGCAAACAGGTAGCAGACAATACATATAAATATACAGCAGAAGCTCCTCTGACGTAAATTCCGGATAACTTCAGGAATTAATGTAAAGTTTTCGCTTCTTACTACGTAAAGAATTCCATATAAAGTAAAGTGTCAAGTCGATGCAAGTTCTCGAATTCGATTTGAACAACAGAGAATCTCAATCGCCTTAAAATATCGCTTTCTTTATTGCAGGACTTGAAAGAGAAAACAACATATATGAGTACCTCTATGAGTACCTCTATTATATCTACTGGTACCTTTGCAGTCTAATGTGTTGTGAGAGATCGCCAGGTGTGCCGATAAAGCACGGAGAATACACATGCGCACAAATATTCAGGAGTACCTAAAGGCAGTTGGCTGGTGCAAGTGTTAGAGTGTCAGCCTACCTAACTGAATATCATGAGTTGGAGTCTCGTTAAAAATGATGTTATATCCTAACCTCTAGTTTCGGACAAACGGACAGACATAATAGTAAAGATATATTTGTGTTTTACTTTATTTTAGATGCATACAATATTTTTTATTTTGTTTCGTTGCAGCATAGACTTTTTTGGTTAGAAAAAGTGACAAAAAGTCGATTTAAATTGACATTGAAGGTGTGCGCTCCCTTAGCGTAAAATGACTAATTATGACAAAGCTAAACCCAGTGAAAATGATAATGAAAAAAGTTGATACAAACTAATAATACTACAGGTACTGTACAATCTTTAAATTAAAAAATAAGGTTTTTTCTTTTTGAAGGTCCAACGTGGTGAGTTTGGGAAAATCCTAGAAAAAATTAGGCAATTTACATGTATTTTATTGTTCATATAACTGTAGTCTCATAACCAAATGGACAAGCATCTCACTTTGAGAAGCCGAAATAGCTAAGGGTACTAGAGAGATTTCAGTAGCATTACTTCTAATGTGTTAGTCGAGCCTCTTACTCACCTGTTGTGTCGTGACCTTCTGCCCGCAGACACCTTAGTAGAGCCCCCAACGACCATTTATTACCGTAGTCTTCTATTTCAGGATCTTCATTTCTAGAATGACAGACAGACATGTCAGTAGTGTGACAGACAGACATGTAAGTAGTGTGACAGACAGACATGTCAGTAGTGTGACAGACACACATGTCAGTAGTGTGACAGACACATATGTCAGTAGTGTGACAGACAGACATGTCAGTAGTGTGACAGACAGACATGTCAGTAGTGTGACAGACAGACATGTCAGTAGGGTGACAGACACACATGTTAGTAGGGTGACAGACACACATGTCAGTAGTGTGACAGACATGTCAGTAGTGTGACAGACATACATGTCAGTAGTGTGACAGACATACATGTCAGTAGTGTGACAGACAGACATGTCAGTAGTGTGACAGACAGACCTGTCAGTAGTGTAACAGACGCGTATGTCAGTAGTGTGACAGACACACATGTCAGTAGTGTGACAGACACACATGTCAGTAGTGTGACAGACAGACATGTCAGTAGTGTGATGAATATACCAACATAACAACTGCCACACAAACATCATGGCAAGTGAACTGCATAGAGAGCCTAAAAGCAGCTCGAGAAACAGCACAAAAAACAAGACAAGACCAGCAACATCACACATGCCAAACTCAAGAGAGAGATACCAAAAATGTAACAGGTGTGTGTAATGTAATTATTATCTGTTATGTATTGACTATCCACTACATACTTGTATATAATTATATCGGTTATGTAGCTACTATATATTTTGTGTACTTACTATCTTCCATGTACTTACTATATGCTATTTATTTATCATATACTGTGTACTTACATATATTATGTACTTACTGTCTGCTATGCATTTACTATATACTGTGTACTTACATATGTTATGTAATTAATGTCTGTATGTATTTACTATACACTGTGTACTTACATATGTTATGTAATTAATGTCTGCTATGTATTCACTATATACTGTGTACTTACATATATTATGTACTTACTGTATGCTATGTATTTACTATATACTGAGTACTTACATATGTTATGGTACTTACATATGTTATGGTACTTACTGTCTGCTATGTATTTACTACATACTGTGTACTTACTATCTGTTATGTAATTAATGTCTGCTATGTATTTACTATATATCGTGTACTTACATATGTTATGTAATTAATGTCTGCTATGTATTTACTATATACTGTGTACTTACTGCACAAAATCTCCACTTTTCTTGTTCACGCTGTAGTTGGTCAGGTGCATGCAGTGGTTTTTGATGTTTCTTGTCACCTTCTGGTCGTACCTGACCGTAGCAAACCTGCTGAGACCTTCCTCGTACAGGTAGACGACCAGCGGGTCGTATGATGTGACAGCCACATATATACGCAAATCAAACTTGAAGCCTGACAATGACACCATGAACATGATTAAACTAGATTTGACATACATGTATGTCAGCAGGTGCTATGATCAAGCACTTATATTCTCAGATTTGACATATGCAAAAAGCACGCATACACAGTTCACCTGTTAGTGTTTGAAAAAGGCAGGATGTTGTAACTAACCGCATGACAAAGTAATATCAGACACTTTTTAAATAAGAGAGTATTAGGGTGACCTAGAAACCTTCTTACCATCGACAAGGAGTGGTTTGGATAAATATCTGCAAACGACGTACGTCTCGTCGAGTGGCAGCTGGTCAGGCTACAATAAAATGTTTAAAAGTCACATGACATACTAGTATAGAAGGTCAAGACCACATGATATACTAGTACAGGTCACATGACATACTAGTACAGAAGGTCACATGCCATACTAGTACAGAAGGTCGCATGACATACTAGTACAGAAGGTCACATGACATACTAGTACAGAAGGTCACATGACATACTAGTCCAAAAGGACACATGACATACCAACACATGAGAACGAAGAGTTGCACTGCATGTTCATAGATTTGACTGTAGATATGAGAGAAGGCAACTCACATGATTGATGAGGAAGATCCCTCTCCCACGAGAGGAGGCAATAGGTTTGACTATCCATGTACCTTTCTCCCTTAAGAAGGCACCTAAATGTATGAAACATGATTTACAAAGAGAAAAAACAAGGTAGGAGACAAGCAGCTTCACACGATGAAGACAAGAGAAGTTTGAGAAAGGGAAGACTTACTACAGAAGTCCTGAAACTCTCCCGGACAGACAAAGCTCAGAGGAACAAAGTCAAAGTGCTTGAAACCCTGCAAAAAATTCAATGACATCACGATAAGACAGAATATTTGAACGTAAAAAGTGAGCAATACGGAGACAATTTTGTAAGATATAATACATATGATAGTTTACTATGACCAGCTGGAGCATAGAATGGCCTTGACCTATATTATATACCAAAAATAAACAGTGAAGAGTGACAGCTTGATAACAAGACTACTAGTTATAAGTAGAAGCGAGTGAGACACAGGAAATGGTTATGATTAAGAAAAGAAACAAAAGAACATCCGTGAAAGATTTAAATGTACAAGTGACACACATTTAACTTTCATATGACAAGAAAGTGACATGTATTTGTCATCTGTGTAACAGGGCCGTGACATAAGTTAGACCCACTTATTTGACATAAATGTGACAGACAAGGGAAGGAGCATGCATTTGAAATATGTGACAGGCGGCATGCAACTGACGTACATGGGCAAGCCAATGACATTTAAAATGCAAATGCAAACAAATATTTAAAATGTTTATGCCAGGCAAGTAATATGTCACACATTTAACATTTGTGACATGCATTTGAAATGTGTGTGACATGCATTTGACATGTGTATGGAACGCATTTGACATGTGTGTGGGATGCATTTGACATGTGTGTGAAATGCATTTGACATGAGTGTAGAATGCATTTGACCCGTGTGTGACATGCATTTGACATATGTGAGATGCATTTGACATGTGTGTGACACATAAATCATATAGTAAATACATGAAATGTCAAAAACAGTAGGAAAGAAGATATGCAGTAATAGGCAGGAGTAAATAACCTTAATTTGTTGCATGCGCTGCACGTTTCTATAGAGCCTGTCTTTTCTGGTGATTTCATACGACCGGGGAAAGTGGTTAACCTTTTGGTGCTCTGTCATGGAGCGCAGGACATACGGCTTTAGGTGTGAGCCTGTCCATAGGAGACTAAACTCATTGCTGTTTGGGTGGGCCTGAAGTGTACAAACAAGTACTCTAGTCACACTGGCATATGAGAGACGACCTCCATGAATAATAACAACAATGATAAAAAAAATATTATAAAAAAAAAGAAATCTAGAATAAAGATTGAATTGACAAAAACTATCTTTATACTTTGAATTAATAAAGTTTATGCAAACTATAAAAACTATTAGTGATTGTTTAATTCCAAGATAAACTTCAAATTCAAACTTGTCTATTTAATGGGAATGGAGACGTACCTCATGAAATCCGTGAGTAGTAAGTGTGTTTCGTACAAGTTTGCATTCAGTCTTGTACATCTTAAATGACATGTGGTATCTGTCTACAAATAGATACTAGGGTAATAAATCTATCTTCCTGTTGCGTCACTCCTATAGCGCAGCCTGCGCTAAGACAAAGATAGCCCCAGAACCAACTAGAATAGCTGCTGTATCTTACCTCCTAGGGCTCGATGCTCCGCTGACTTTTTAATTATTCCATCAGCCCTAAATAAAAGAACTGCTTGCTTCCTGTTGTAGCCTGACCACTGCACCATCTTGTTGACCTTGACCTTTGATGTCGACTACAAGATATTCATTTGGACGTCATTTCTAAGATTCAGCGTTTGAAAGCTTGCATCTTGGAACAGGAAGAGTCACATAAAATATGGCTTGGTGTACCATTGCAATGTGTGTATTTTATTTCATCAATTAATAGAAATATAACATTAAGCAAAATAAAGATATAGTTATAATATTGATTAAGTTAAACAAAATAAATAAAGGCTTAGTTCCTAATTCCCAAGGCATGATGAGGTCAACATGGACAGTAGCACTGCAGCTAGTCGAGGCACTGGGCCTACAGGAATTGGCAAACTCAAACAGCAGGTCTGGATTAATCTAGGTTTAACAAATGGCTTTTAACATTAACTCTAAAACTAGTAAATGCAGGGATTTTGTGTAAGTCTATTGGGAGACTGTTCCATTGTGATGGTACGTTGTATTCGATTGTTTTTTGACCTGAAACAGTATAAAATAATGGTAAAGGTAGATCGATTTTTAAAAACCTGTTGTTCTAGTGTGAATCTTTCTTGGTTTCATCATCACTTGATTAAAGTTTTGAATGTGCTATCAATAGAATTCTATACTGATAAAGTTTATCAACAGGCAACACAGAAAGCTGAACAAACAGAGACCGAGATGAAGTTAGTAGTGGTTTATTGAATACTATGCGCATTAGATGCTTTTGTGATATTAGTATTTCTTTAAATAACAAAATGGAGCATTTCCTGATGACTCCAGACAGTGACTAATTTTTCAGTTAATAAACGAAACTTATTAACTCTAAAATTTATTTACTCTAAAATCTATAAAGGAATTTTAGAGTAAATAAAACACTCCATGCAAACATGGAGTGTTGGCTCCATGCAAGTATGTCAAAAAGAAGAACTTGAAATTCATCATCCTCATAAACGCGGTGTAAGCAGACAGTTCACTAGATGTTACAGGGAGAAACTGAAACCGCTGAAGGTACGCTGTAACCGATGGAGACAAAGACACAACAGTCATTATAAATGATAGTCTACATAAGCATTCCTGTCAATAAAGGAGAGAGAAACCGCCCTATCATAAGCATCAACGAGATCAAATGACCAATTACAAATAGGTAAAGGATCTGGTAGTTAATAGGTCCAACATATGAAGATGTCAATATTTGATTGCTAGCTGGCCATTGGCTACGGAATAGCAGAAAGCTGGCAGCCACTTCAATTATATAACTGACAGACATAAGGCCCAGGTTATGTCAGCTCTCTTATATGGTGCTGAGACATGCTGTGATGATGAAACGCATGAGGGAGATCATAAACATCAAATGGCAAGATAAGATGACAAACATAGAGACTTAAAACAGGCCTACCATCAATGACTGAAAAAGTCTGAGATGGTTGAGTCATGTACACAGAATGCAACAAGACTAACTGCCACATCAACTATTACGCTGCCAACTCTGTGATGGTAAGTGAAATCAAGGAAGGCCTAGACTCTGCTATAATCATGTAGTTGAAAGGAATTGAAAATGAAGGCAGAGCGATACAAATTCTCAACAGACGACATAGACGATAGCAATCAACTTGAATGGAGATCTGCTATGATACGTCAATGCTATGCCGCAACCATGGAAAATCAAGGTCGCCTAAGCTGACTGCAAAAGAGACTTACATTCAAGCTTCCATCAAGTTATCTCAATTGTTCAGAGCAGAGTTGATCACTTTTGATGAAAATCTTAATGTTTGGAATATTTGGTAGCTGAATGAGATATCAGAGAAAGTGATGTATCGTTATAACCCTTTTGCTACCGATCGTATAGCTTCAAGAGTGACCAGCGTACCGTATTTTAATACATTTCAGCTTCTTCTGGCTGTTCAATACCTTCCACAGTGTCTTCTGACCTAATATCTTCTTCTGCAATGCTGAACTAGTCGATATTTGTGTCAACCAATTTTTTAGTAGAGCAAAACTTTTGTGCATTACGATTTTGAATGGTGTATGTATTTTTCACAATAGGAACTTTTAGCCACGTGTACAGCTTGCATGTGTGTACAGTTTACACAAGCGTACGGCCTATTGAGCATAAATTTTAGCCATCAAATAGTCGCAGAAATTCTATCATAATTACTGAAACCGATAATCAGTTGTGATAATACGAATTTACAAGAAAATCAAAGGATTTTAAAAAGGTCTTTCAAAGAGTGAATTCACACGGGCTGAATATTAATAATATTTTCTTTCCTAATATTATTAGGAAAAAATATTATAATATTCTTTAATTATTAGTATTAATATAATATTATTAATACTAATAATATTATATACTTTCCTAATATTAGTATCCCAATGAAAGATAATTTAAGCAAATTTACAAAGTTGTAGAAAGGTTCACCTTAGATTTGACATCAACAGTGTCAGCTGTTGATATAGAGGCCAGGTCATCCTGCTCCTCTTCTGAAGTGTTTGTTGTGTTGTGAGACATGAGGTCTAAAACAGTTTGGGGCTCCTCCACACTCTCCTGTAACAAGGCACATAATTTGTAAACAAGGCTACTGTACAAGTAAGCTTTATTGTACAGGATCTACATGCACTGAAATGCAGTGAACTCACCTTACGCTCCATCTCTAGGTCTGTGAGTCTCTAGGTCTGCGAGTTTCTAGGTCTGTGAGTCTCTAGGCTTGTGAGCCACTTATTATATACTTTGCTTCTACAATATGATAATAAACAGTGAGAGCTGTGGGCTAGTGGTCTAGGGTGACTGGCGTGCAAACAACAGGGTCAGTGTTCAATTCCTAAAAACGGCCAAAAAAGGTAGTGATAGATGTTGGACCTAAAATTGTTTTCTATAACTGGGCATGCCTCCAGTTGCAGATAGCTCACCAATCTCTTGATACTAAAATCAGACATGCCAAGACTATTGATTATACAACAATGGTCTAGCCCAGCCTTGCAGTAAAACATCAGGGATTGCTCGCACGCAATAAACAGAGGATATATAACATTAGTGCAGATTTTAGCATAAAAGAAAATAACTTAGTGGCATTCAAAATGTAATTAAACTATGAATTTATTTCATACTTTAGTATATCCTTTGTTCCATGAAGCTCTATGGCATGATATGCTAATCCTTAAAACGCTTCACGTCTTACGGGAATAACATCTGGCATAAATAAAATCAATTATAACAGCCTGACACAACTAGAGCGAAGAAGATACATCAATGTTAGACTACCACATAAATTTAAGATATATTATCATATTTAAGCTACACAAGAGTGAAGGTGCGATGAGTTGCAAACATTATAGACAACAGACTGATGTCTCGGTTATTCGAGTGTCACCATAGATTGGTAGCAGATTTTAATCGCTAAGAAGTATTAAGTTAAACATTTCATGATAATAATGTCTAATAACATGATTAATGTCTATAACTGTTACTGCTTAGCCAAAGTACTACAGCTAAAAATCTCACAATATTTGCAGATGAGTAGTCAGTGCATGCTGTATCGCAACCATCCAGGTGATGTGACTGGCTGGAGAACTGGCCAATCAAAGTACGTAACACTCCTTGACTGACTTTGACAATAATCCAGACTGTGATAATTCAAATCTGTCAACGTCAGTTTTACCAATGATATACAGCCCCCCAGAACGGCAGAAGGAATCACAATATCTACATAAGTAAAAACAGTGCAAGTGGGGATATTCTCCACTAGCAAAAGTCATAAACTCACTAGTTGGCTACTTCATTAGTAAATTTAGAAAAAAGGGTGCAAAGAAGTGCCGTTGATCAATAATATTATCTTTGCAGTATTTCAACTGGGCAATTAGAATAGACAGAAATTTAAAAATTGCCTTTCTCCCTTGCTAAGCCAGGAAACGAACAAATACAAGAATAGCGATTCTTTTTGCTTTACTATGCTTAACATTCTCGTCAAAATACACTCACAATAATATGCAGAGTTTATTCTAGATAAATATAGTTTTCAGCAATAGCTGATTGCATTAGTTTTATACATAAAGAAGTAACAGCAATAGTACTTGATTGTACATGGCATCTACTGCTGATCAAAATAGTGTTAAAATCATTAATTTACATTATTACTGACTCTGTAACCTACTATGATTCGCATTTTAGCATATAGGCTGTGAGAACATTATTTATTTACTATTTAAGACGAGCAACTCACGGATAGCCGCAACACATAAGCACTTATTTACTAAAATAAAGCAACCGAAATTGTTTCTATGGGTTTAGTTTATACAGAATACGCATGCGTTTTCAGCAATGTCCGGTCTCACAAAGTCGTTGATTGGCTGTTATGTTGGATCAATATTGTCAGCGTACACATGTCACTTTCTTTTTCATTCGGCCGCACACTCGTTTGATTGTCACCGATTTCGTAAAATGAATAGTGATACAGAAAAAGATGCAAACCAATCATTGATTGAGCTGGATAAAGGTCATGACTTATTAACGTTTGACTACATTTTTAATAGCTTTTACTATTACTAATTTATTACGTCAGTGAGGTAGAACTCCGTTATGAGTAGTTTGTAGAGAAATTATGTTATGGATAACTATATATATGATCAATCTTTATTGTGCTAATCAATAGTCATACTTTACAACATTTTTTCACAGGGTACCACAGCAAGTAAACTAACTAAAAAGCAGGGTAAAACAAAAAAATTAACACAAAGAGACTATAGTCTAAACTAAAAGACTAATGAATAGTCTAACTAATATAATAATGTTGGAACTGAATGCATAAAATATGTAAAAAGTAAGCTTGAGGATTAATATGAGTATTGTTTAAACGAAAAGTGGACAATTAAAAGCTGTGTGAAAATAGCTATGCATATCTAGGACCACAAATTTGTAGTTATGAAAACAATGTATAATATAAAAATTTTAAAATAGGTAAGGCGATATGGTAAATGGTATTATTGGTCAGAAGATAGAAGGTATAGTTTGAGTTTTGTTCTAAAAGGCTGCAGAGGAAGAGTTGTTAGATGAGTGCAGAGGTTGTTAAGTGAACTTAGCAGGTTACTGTTGAGTTTGTTGTGGTTTATGGCACGAGGTAATTTAAATCTGGTCCTGGTTTTGTGACCATGGTTTACGGTTTGAAAGCTATAGCTGATATATTTAGGGCAGTTATTGCGGAGTATAGGATGAGCAGTGAGGCAGGTAAATTAATGTGATAGCTTAGGTACGGAAGAACACCAGTAGTGCTTGTTATTAAGTTGGTAGGTGGTAAGTGATGGTTTTTATGGGGTATGCTTAGGTCTTTGCATATAAGTCGTAAAGCTTTTTTTAAACTCACTTCTAACAACTCATCCGAATCTACACACGAAGGTTGAGTTTGCTTTGTCATCTTGTTCTATTTTCACTGTTTAGTTTGTGAGAATTGAATTGATTGTTAATGGCTCAAGTACTATTAGAACATTTAAGCTATTGTAAGCAATACTGACATTTACCAGTGAAAGATACTGTATTCTGTATCATGTCAAACAATCAGAATACACAGCTAACAAAATTTTGAGCAATAATATTGATGAAAAAAGGTCAAAAGAGTCAATGACGGTTTGCTTTGAAACTCTTCACATTCGGTACATTTCACAATTTATCTGATATCTTTAAACTTGCCTGGCCACCAGATGACTTTGACTCTTCTTGATGTTCATTATATATTTCTTGTATCAAGTTCTAGAATTGGAAACTCTAGAACTTGATTTAGAACAGTACACCATCAACTAATGTTATGTTGACTTTGAAAGGATATAAAGGTTTCAGTATATCTAGAACATTCGTGCTTGATGGCCAACCTTTTATTATAATTTTTTCTACTATCTTTATGATAATGCACGGCCAGGAATGCTCGCTTTGATCATGTTTAGTCTCTGTGAAATATACAGACTCCTACAAATTTAATACTTATATGCAGACTCCAACATATCTAATACTACACTGGAGTCCTTCAACTCCTCAGTAAGCTTTCCTTCAACATTGGCGACCTTGACAATGCATTCGCTAGCACTAACCCAATTTCAGAGTTATTTGCGACTATATACTATAGTTCATCATTTCAAGTCTAAACCCCTGTACCCTAATTGTCACCTTAGCCAGCTCCTTATCCACGATTGATACCAGTTGTCTTTTTTTCTCAGCAGTCAAAGCTCTGAAAGCATATACCACAGTTTCATACTCTTTTTTAACCCTCAGCGATTTTATAGCTAAAACATCGCCGCTAATCATAGTCTCCGCCGGCACTCGATACTGACTCTGAGTAGAGTCCACAATATCTTTCAGTTCTGCAAACAGTTGTGCCTTCTTGAGACACCAAACCCAAATGTAATCTCGCCCAGTAATTGATGCAGATGAATTGTTTCTGTTGCAATCTGTTAGGGAGGGGGGTGTTAGAACAATTTACCACACAAACAACTAAGCGTGTATTTTATTTGTAAATTCACTATATTTTGCTATAGAGCTTTTTCTATGCTTTCATGAAGCTAATGCTTTGTTGCTATAAAACCAAATGGCTATCAAGCCTCTGAATATATAAGTAAGAAATATTTTTATTAATTCATTGTGCACTCAGTTCAGCATACCAATAGATACAAGTTTGTGAGAGAATACAACACAATCAATGGTGAGAATTTCTCCCAAATAATTGACAGTAATATATCAAAATATCTCGGCAGTTACTTCTTACTAGTCGCTGTCAGTAAATTAGCACCACATTTTTCTTCAATATTATCATACCACAGTTCCAACATACCAACAACACTAGTAGCTTATAAAGTAGTCAATACAGCTGAATTCCAAGTCAAGCCACCTGGTCACACTTGTCACAGTATCACCTTATATGTGATAATAATACACAAGCCACCTAGTCACACTTGTCACAGCATCACCTTATATACGATAATAATACACAAGCACTTGTCACAGTATCACCTTATATGCGATAATAATACACAAGCACCTGTCACACTTGTCACATTATTACCTTATATGCGAAACAATGCACAAGCACCTGTCGCACTTGTCACGGTATCACCTTATATGCGATAATAATACACAAGGTTTGTAATATCTCACACCTGTAAGGTATACCTGTAATAAGTATATATGTCTCTAGAAAGGACGTCTAGACTTCGCAAGTACTGGTTATAGGATGGCACCACTTGTATCTCTCGACAGGTCAACTGGATCCGATCAGTATTTCTTCTAATCATATGATACATTACAGTAAACAAATGATATAGGTATATGTAACAGAGATGTAATGTTATAAAGTAGAGATAGATGGTACCCCATATCACATCTATTTACAGTCCACTGTCACTTTCTCCATTGCTTATTAAATCACGGTTGAAAATACATTCTTTTGAATCTTGCAATCATTCAACATCTTAATAAAAAAGACTATTACTTGCTGATAAAACCTACTGAAATTTTGTGTAAGTACATCTTTAATCAAGAATTTGCTTTATTCATATGAGTTGTCCTCTCTTGATGATATAATCCTCATTTTCACGGGAAGTTGCGGTCATAATTACGTTGTTGATTGCAGGTCTCAAGTCAGGAAACAAGGGAGACCAAGCGGAATGTGTGATATCATTTGCAGACGTCTTTAACAAGCACCCATTTCCTATATTTATCAATTCTGTGTGCCTCAAGTTGTCTGATTGTTTCAATGTCAGGTTTGTTTTGTTCCCAAATACACTTATCAAGTTTAGTACTTGAGATTATTGTTTCTCTTTGACAGTATACTTATCAAGTTTGGTGCTTGAGATTATTGTTTCTCTTTGACAGTATACTTATCAAGTTTAGTACTTGAGATTATTGTTTCTCTTTGACAGTATACTTATCAAGTTTAGTACTTGAGATTATTGTTTCTCTTTGACAGTATACTTATCAAGTTTGGTGCTTGAGATTATTGTTCCTCTTTGACAGTATACTTATCAAGTTTAGTACTTGAGATTATTGTTTCTCTTTGACAGTATACTTATCAAGTTTGGTACTTGAGATTATTGTTTCTCTTTGGCAGTATACTTATCAAGTTTGGTACTTGAGATTATTGTTTCTCTTTGACAGTATACTTATCAAGTTTGGTACTTGAGATTATTGTTTCTCTTTGACTGTATACTTATCAAGTTTGGTACTTGAGATTATTGTTTCTCTTTGACAGTATACTTATCGAGTTTAGTACTTGAGATTATTGTTTCTCTTTGACAGTATACTTATCAAGTTTAGTACTTGAGATTATTGTTTCTCTTTAACAGTATACTTATCAAGTTTAGTACTTGAGATTATTGTTTCTCTTTGACAGTATACCTATCAAGTTTGGTACTTGAGATTATTGTTTCTCTTTGACAATATACTTATCAAGTTTAGTACTTGAGATTATTGTTTCTCTTTGACAGTATACTTATCGAATTTGGTACTTGAAATTATTGTTTCTCTTTGACAGTATACTTATCAAGTTTGGTACTTGAGATTATTGTTTCTCTTTGACAGTATACTTATCAAGTTTAGTGCTTGAGATTATTGTTTCTCTTTGACAGTATACTTATCAAGTTTAGTGCTTGAGATTATTGTTTCTCTTTGACAGTATACTTATCAAGTTTGGTACTTGAGATTATTGTTTCTCTTTGCTACCTTTAAGGATAAAACTGTACAAATTAAATTCTCAGAGTTTTGATTATAGATTCTGCTTGTAAAACTTCAATATGTTCTCTAGTTCTATTCATAGATATATAAACCTAGATTGGCCAATAGGGAGAAAGCCTGTCAGACTTAAATAGCATGGCATTACATCATTGTATTGTGCCTAATGTTTGACTGCACTGTTGTTTACAATAGAGCTAATGAGTCAGGTTGTATGTTGTCTATTTTGTCTAGTGCTATTTTCACAGTAACAATTTTGTGAGACTCTGCATTGTGAGAGTGCTGGAAGAGAGCCACAAACATCTGGACAAGATACAAAATGTTGATGAGTTTATAGCGCGAATATTTCAAGTGGTCCACAGCAATGACCCAGTTGCCCGAGCTGTTACCATCAGGTACGTATACCCTAAAGGCTGCTTCACACTATATTGCCGTATCTCGATGTTGTAGCCACAATACTTTGGTGATCATCGATGATAACAATGTTCACACGATCACAACCCCATCTGTGTTTAGATCAGTGACACAGTGTTCTCATTTGTTTTTAAATTTTTGCAAAAAAACTTCTTTGTGTTCGAATCAAATTTGTGCTTGAATCGAAAACTAGTCCTGCAGCAACTATCATTGACGGAAATAATTAAATCACACTATTCACAACCACGAATTACTATCGCTGATATAGTTCACATTATAAAGGCTGTCGTTGATGCTCGGGGAAATATCAGGAAATTTTGACAGCTGCAAACTTTCCCGACAAGTTCGCATTGTTTCATCGTTGCCATCGGTGTACAGTTCACATAATCGACTATATACGAAAGGCGAACATACGGCGATGTAGTGTGAACCTGCCTTAAACCACGTTGTTCTATAATGTACAACATGACTTTGTGTAACAAAGTTGCTACATGAATGAGTAGCAACTTTTTATGGCTGTTCACCAAAACATTCTTACAGGGAAATGGTTATGACTAAGAAGTTGCCAAAATAGAAGAGAAGTGTCACTTGTACATAATTAACCAGAGTTGTTTAGTTGTATCGACCCATGAGTCTTTGACACTTGAATAAAATTTTAGAGCAATGCTAGCAGAAGTCCGTTCTACTGAATTACCACATTTCCAGCGAATTTAATTGAGCGAGTTGAATTGAAAGAGTCTCAAGCGTTTCTTATCCTTGACTTCTATGATTATGTACCAGTGAGCCAGCAAGTTTCTGTTTCAATCAATGAGTTGCTTGCATATTCCTCTCATCCGAAACACCTGCGGATTCCTTTCATGAGAAGCACTTGCATGCCCCTGTCAAGAGAAGCACTTGCATTAGGCTATCGCGCAAAGCCCTTGCAACCTCCTCTCATAGAGAGCCCCTGCAGGTTCATCTTATGACAAGTACCTGCATTTTCCTTTCATAGCGAGCACCTAAAAGTTGCTAACATTAGAAACATATTTTCCTTAGGAGAAAAATTCGCTGGTTTCTCTCATGGAAAGTGTTTACAGATTTTTCATTGTAAAGCATTTGCAGGGTCCACTTGCGCCGAGGATTTACAATAGCTCCATGGAAAACACCTGCAAGTTCTCATCAAAAATATAATTAGTTTGCAGTCAGAGGTGCAGTTTGCACTCTGCCCATGGTTTTATGGTCTAACTACCCGCTTTATGTGCTTGTAGGTGCCTTGCTGCATGCGCCCCTATCCTAGGAAAGCGTAAGAATGTCCACCACGCAGTTTTGGAGGCCCTCAACTCCAATGATGAAGTGGAAGTGCAAGCCTCCATTCACGCCGTGACAGAATTCTCTAAAGTATCACAAGTGTTCAATCGAGGGGCCATCCAGTTGATCGCTAGCAAAATAGAGGCAGCACCAGTGTACATGAAACTCGACCTGATTCCCACTCTCCAGTACATGGATGCCTCTCAGGAAATGACACAACAGGCTCGTCTCATCTGCGAGAACCTGCTCGACAACTATGTGGCGCATGACATGGTGGTGACCTTGCTTTCTACACTTACCAACCTTGCCTGCAGATCTCTCAGTGACATCTCTGAACAGGTGTGGGATATATTAAAGACTTGAGTGTCATTTCCTAGAGTGTGGTTGGTAAATATTCAATGCGGTTTAATATTATTCCCCTGGTTACTAGTTTCGTTACTAGTTGTACCGCTGTAAAGAAATCGACTGTGATATTCATGGCCTGACTCTTCGTACATTTAATAGCTCGAGCTCCTCTTCACCTGGCTTAAGACGGACTGTAGGCAGTCAGTGCAACTTTCTGCTTTAAAGAACTTGAAGCAGTTACTAAAAGCCAGCCCTCACCATTTGAGACCAGCCCACATACAGGTAGCTATGCCTCCGTTTTTACCCATGGCAGATATGAGAACTGAAATGCGCTTACTTTAGCATAGACCAGGAATCGGCAACCCGCGACTCTTTCATCCCCTTGCTGATTGGCTCTTTCATCCCATGCTGATTGGCTCTTTCATCCCCTGCGATTCCCTTGCTGTTTCTAAGTCGGCTCCCTCTGACTTAGGATTTTTTCCTTTTTTCACCATTTGCCAAATAGTTCATAAAAATATAGAAGTTTTATCACTAGATTTTATAATATAATTTTAAAAATTGTAATTATGGTGATAAATCAAACATTGCCGCTTGTTATGCGTCATTATTTATGTTATATTATTATTAGTACCTTATCACATGATCGTCACATGGCTTTAGCTTTAACATAAAAGTACTGAAAAAGGTACTAACGCATTTACGTGGAGGAACAGATCGCTACAAGATAACTTCTGGTATTATGTCAACGAACAGGGCTAAACAATTAGAAATCTAGTAAGGCTGGCCAGCCACTTAGGTCCGCAATATCATCAACAACACTAATACAGGCAGTACACCTTATAGCAATTTATGCGCTAATAAAACCCAAAATCTATTATATTGTTTGTAAAAGTGTAATTTTGTTTTCTCAGCAGTTAAATCATTATACATGCCACACGTTTTTGTTTTATGGTGTAAACATGGTAAAAAAAAACATTAATTAAAAGCTAAACAAAAACGTTACATATAGTTTTTATTTTTTGTTTTATTTAAAATATCATGTGGCTCCCACCGCGTTCTTTCCTGTGGAAAACGGGTCTGAATAGCTCTTTGAGGGGAAAAGGTGGCCGACCCTTGGCAACCTTTACTTGTCTACGACTAGAATTGATAAATACTTATAGCTAGAGTCAGGAGAGTATGTAATGGTACGGTGCTTATATCTATGCTAGACATACCTGCAGATATACATATACTTTAGATGCATGTGTCTAACCCTTTGAACCCTGGCCATACTCCTCAATGTTTGTCAGTTTCCCCATTGCATTTTGTCAAAAAGTAGGACATTCTTACACGTTTATTAAATATGTCTATATATGCTCATCAAATTATATTCGGTGAAATCCTGGAAAACAAATCCAACAAAGCTCTAAACATCAAAAAAAGGTTTTTGTTCACATTTTGTTTGGCCAAAACCATTAAAATGTATGATTGTAACGAGTTCTGAAAATATTTGTGGTATCATCATATTCATTGAGCACACATCAATGATCATTTTCTGGCTCAAAATCATTAGAAAAAATTTAGTTAGTATTACATAATTCTTCATGTGCATCACTACCAACAGTTCAGCCGTATCATTTATTTGCGATGTGGTCCCACCCGAATTGTTATAATAACGAAGGGAGTTGGCAAAGATATTGGAAAACAGAAAAAAATGGAAGTAAAGTTTCTGGTCTAACGCCCTATGTAATAATTTATTTGATTGGTTTACGCTGCTACTCAAAAACAGCATTTGTAAGCGGAGCCATGTGAATGCCGTAATATCAGCTATCAAAGGGTTAAGTGGGCTGGCTGACAGATAGGTCAGCCAGCCCACTTAACCCACCCAAACTATTGTTCCTTTTTCTTTAAAGATGTTGTTGAAATATGAAAGATCTCAAGAGGATGCTGAGTGCAGGGCAGGAGTTTTGGAGATTATGAAAGCCAGTGTCAGCTCTTTGACAGCCAACTGTTTTATGGCTGATGGTGGCTGTATCTTTGACATTCTTCTCTCCACATTCGCATTTGACATCAACCTACAGGTGCTTGTTACTCTTGTCTGTTTTAGGCATCTTATTGCGATACTGTTAATTTCCCTCATGCCTGTATTTTGCATTTCGACAGGATCCTTGATCTCAGAGTATGGTGTTACGCCATAATATGTACATGTACCGCCATTGGCATGTAGCGCTATTATAGAATGGCCTCATTGACTACCAAAAACATATGGTTCAATTTTGTTGGCATGAATTACAGGGGAAAATCTACTTACAAAGTTAATTCGTTCCAGGAGCCGTTTTTTCAGTAGAAATTTTCGTAAGTAGAAACTGATTTTACCATATAAGTGCTGTAATTCGTTCCAGTTTCTGCTTAAGTCGGACACAGCATTTGGATAAGTTATACATATATTTATGTAATGATTAATATCTGGAACAAGTACGTGTTAGAATTATATGACTACATAGTAAATTGAACAAAGTACACATGGAAAAAAGAAGGCACAGAGAGATAACGAAAAAAAAACTATGAATGTTGTGTTTTTCTACCTTTGATGTCGGCTGTCTAGCCGAGGGTAAGAGAAGATTAGGCGGAGTGGGAAGACAGCGATCAGAAGAGTTGGGTGCTGTGTAGTTGTTTTGGTTTGGTTTTGATTGGACTGTTTTCAAAAACACAAGTAGAAAGGTTTATGTGCATCGGCTCAAACCGAACAACTGTACCATCATATAGAAAATAAAAAATGTGAATTGCTTAAAACTAAAGTTGTCCCGCTTTGTATGTGAGGTATGATAACTCCAAATTACATAGCTAATTGGCCCAAAACTCGTTTATTGGCATTTACTAACAAATGAAACTGAATGAAAATCATTGTACATTACTTTGTACCCATGAGAAGCAAATGGGAAAAAATTACAAAACAAACAAATGATCAAGATATGAAAGACCTTGCTGCCTGTCGTATCTAAGAACATCTTTTGTAAGTCGAACTAAAATTTTTAGCAAAAAAAACATTTTGTTACTTAAAATTCTTGTATATGGTTTTTAATAAGTAGAGGTTCCACTGGATTCGAAGTGGGAATGACGCAATGTTTACTTGCTGTCATGGTGTGCTTCAGATTGCCTCACTCTCAGTGACCATTTGCTGTAAGCTCCTGCTCACCTTGTCAGCTGATGAGTTTAATAAGCATTCAGATGATGTCATGATGGCTGTTCAATCTCTCATTATGTCAGCTGTTAGTCAACTCGACCTTCCCTCCCTCAAGGTCAGTTACACAGTTGGCTTTGCCAGAAAGCCAGAGGTCAAGTCTCATTGACCTTTCAGATTAACCATTGTACACTGTATATTGTAAAGTGGTACTTGTATAATATAAGGTAGACCATGCTGGTTGTGGTTGCAGGAATCACTGACTTGCCTCAAAAGACTCTCCAACAAAGTTGACACTGAGCATTCACTGGATGTTCTGCTTTCCCTCCTTAAGACTACAGCCAATGGTGAGATATTTCTCACTGTCTTTCCTGCATATTTCTTATCTTTTTCACTGTTTTGTGGACGATGCATTTGCTCCCCTGTTCTCACTTCCAACATTTCCTGCAGACTGTCTGGCTTTCTCATTGGTTCTTTTCTACTATCACCACCCCCATTGTTCCTCCACCCCTGCTGTTTCCCCACCTTCATTCATTTTATCCTCTTTTGTTTCTGTCTTTCATCCGTGGCCTGTCATAGCCATACACATGCTTATTTTTCATTTCTGTGTTTAGCCTGTGTCCCTCGTTTCTTACAATTAAACTTTCCTTTTGTTTATAGATGATTGCCGGTTGCTTATATGTGAGGCGCTGATGACTCTCCAACTTCCTCCGAATGTCGTATTTCATGACCTGCTCAATGCGCTTGTCGACTGCAAAGGAGGCAACAGCAGACTTGTGGTAAGTTCTCATTTGACTGCCTGTTAGATAGGTGATGACCTGATGACCTGCAGTTTGTTTACTATGTTCTTGCTCTTTATGTCTTATGGTCTTAAAACTGCCTTCCATTGGTTAACACCCGCTTGCAGCAGCCAATCAAGTTCTCTGTTACTACAAATAATGATATTCTGCTCTTAAACATAAACCTACAGAAAATTTTAGTAGATTTTATCAAAAATTATCAGTATTTTTTCTAAAATTTGCGATTTTTTTTAATGTTCAAGGCGATTTGACTGCCCGGTTGTTGCAAGATTAAAATCAAGCAAACTTGATCACAGTTAAAATACTCTGATCAAGACACAGTGCGATTATGATGCCACTAGTTGCTGTTGTTGCAATAGTTAATATCGGCTATTCCGTTCTAGAAGCAACGTTACGCGTCTCTACGCTGCCAGTTCTTTTGCATATATAGATGTCATAATCACTCTTTCACTTGATCTAAACATTTCAATGGCGATCCAGTTCTAGAGGCTTACAGTCCGCTGGCTTGGAGTAAGCTGCCTCACAGTCACGCTTTTTTCTATAATTTGAAAATATTAAAATCATTTATTGATTTATCATATAAGTTATTGCAATACATTCATTGATTTTGTTAATAAAATAATACATTTTGTGTATAGAGTTGTTGGGTTATTAGTAATTATAAATTGTACTCTTACGCCCTAATTATATATTATACCCTAATTATATATTATACACTAAAAAGATAAATACGTGCAAAATAATGTCATTAGTTGTTATCATTGTGATGGTTGATACCAGCTACTGCATTCAAGTTGTGGTGTAAAGTGTCTCTGTTCTGTCTCTTTGTAACTTCAACTTTACGACTTACAGACTTCATAATCACACTTCCACTTGATCTGAGCGTTTAACCGTGATCAAGTTTTGTTGATTTTAATCTTCAAACATCCTGGCAGTTAAATCACTTCAAACTATGAAAACGATCGCAAATGACAGAAAAATACGAATACTTTCTGATAACATCTACTTAAATTTCATGTAAGCTTACAGAACACTTGTGATGTAGATCAATGATGTACATATTGCTGATATTGTTCAACATATGTACATCAATTCTTGTCTCTCTTAATGTCTGTTGATCTAGGGACACTGTTTGACAAGTGACACTGCTCTGGTCGTGTCTCTCTTAATGTCTGTTTATCTAATGACCCTGTTTGACAGGTGACACTCTGCTCTGGTCGTGCCTCTCTTAATGTCTGTTGATCTAAGGACCCTGTTTGACAGGTGACACTCAGCTCTGGTCGTGCTTCTTTTAATCACTATGTTTCCATGATGCGCAGTACTTCGGAGTTGCGCCCTCTCCGAATCATGGAAACGGCGTCTTCGCACTGAAATCACTGCGCACTGATCAGTGCGAAGCCAGTGCAAATTCGCCGCAAGGAAACGGCATTTGCGCAGTGGCTGCGCATAGCTCTCTTGTTGTGGAGGCAGATTCATCGAGGGCCATAAACTAGTACAAAAGTTATCCTGCTAATCTCATTTTTTTCTATTCTTCCGATCTTCTTTCACTTAAATTTAATTATGGTTTGCACCCCCAGGATGATGAGGTGATTACTTTCCTAGACTTGTAATGTTTAAATAATATATTACTTGAAAATACTTATTAAAAATATATTACTTTGTAAAAATTGTGTCAAGGTTTGTAAAACCTTGTGAATGTGTATTGTAAATAAAAGTATAATGACGACAGAAGCATAAATAGACTGTTTCTGATGTTCAGTATCCATGATCGATTCTATTTCTCCATCAGGCGATTCGATTTATACAATTTCTCTTCTCTGGTTAATTTGCTGAAAACCACTGCGCAGCATGTAAACGTACAATCCCTCAACTTCGGAAGGGGCTGCATCGAAGTACTGCGCATCATGGAAACATAGTAATTGTCTGTTGATCTGGTGACACTGTTTGACAGGTAATGCTCTGCTCTGTTATACTTCACACATCCATGTCATACACAGAAATAGGAAAGAGCACCATGTCGGTACTCTCTGACCTTCTGACCTCTCTCGACAGTTGGTCAGTCTACAGAGTAGCCCGACAAGCGCTGAGGTTTGCTCAGTATCCGTTAGCTGTCACTTTATTGGACAAGCTCAAACATCAGGTGATATTATTGGTTCATAAAGCGATATGCTTTGCTGTTCACTTGAAGAGATCAATGCTAGTATAATACCTTTTTTGTTGTTTTGGTTTAGAATTTTTAAATGCTTTTCCCTTTCATATTTCTGTCTAACAGTGTTATCTCCACTTGCAGGTATCATCTGAAGGGTCTTTGTATTTCATCACGTGCCTTCATTCGTATGCCAAAAGTCAGGTCTATCTGCAGCAGGCTCAAGATGGTGAACAGCCTGACCTTGAACTCCTCACTAAGGCTATGATATCTCTCACTGAGTCTATTCGTTCGATTGAGGTAGGCAATGGCAAAGAATCACTACGTAAATACTCAATAAATACAACGTAAATACTCAATAAATACAACGTAAATACTCAATAAATACAACGTAAATACTCAATAAATACAACGTAAATACTCAATAAATACAACGTAAATACTCAATAAATACAACGTAAATACTCAATAAATACAACGTAAATACTCAATAAATACAACGTAAATACTCAATAAATACAACGTAAATACTCAATAAATACAACGTAAATACTCAATAAATACAACGTAAATACTCAATAAATACAACGTAAATACTCAATAAATACAACGTAAATACTCAATAAATACAACGTAAATACTCAATAAATACAACGTAAATACTCAATAAATACAACGTAAATACTCAATAAATACAACGTAAATACTCAATAAATACAACGTAAATACTCAATAAATACAACGTAAATACTCAATAAATACAACGTAAATACTCAATAAATACAACGTAAATACTCAATAAATACAACGTAAATACTCAATAAATACAACGTAAATACTCAATAAATACAACGTAAATACTCAATAAATACAACGTAAATACTCAATAAATACAACGTAAATACTCAATAAATACAACGTAAATACTCAATAAATACAACGTAAATACTCAATAAATACAACGTAAATACTCAATAAATACAACGTAAATACTCAATAAATACAACGTAAATACTCAATAAATACAACGTAAATACTCAATAAATACAACGTAAATACTCAATAAATACAACGTAAATACTCAATAAATACAACGTAAATACTCAATAAATACAACGTAAATACTCAATAAATACAACGTAAATACTCAATAAATACAACGTAAATACTCAATAAATACAACGTAAATACTCAATAAATACAACGTAAATACTCAATAAATACAACGTAAATACTCAATAAATACAACGTAAATACTCAATAAATACAACGTAAATACTCAATAAATACAACGTAAATACTCAATAAATACAACGTAAATACTCAATAAATACAACGTAAATACTCAATAAATACAACGTAAATACTCAATAAATACAACGTAAATATGCATCATTTTAAAACTAGTGAGTTGGTAAAGAGGTATGTGTGTCATTCTATTTTATTGGAGTTTGATGAGCGATCAACAACTGTACATACCTCGACATACGAGCCTAATGCATTCCGGGGCCGTATGTCATAACAAGCTCGTATGTCAATTCTCTCATATCTCAAATCAATTTTTCCTATATAAAATCACTAAATGCAAATCATTCCTTTCCCAACCTCTAAAAATCTCCTAAAAACAGGGTATCACAATGTTTAGTTACTGGTTCTAATTCACCACTTAGGCTCACAAAGTAGCAAATACCTATTTACCGCTAATCAACTGCATTAAAATGTAACATTACTATGTACAGCACTGTATATAGTTCTTACCCTTTGAGACAGACGTAGTGGCTAACTGAGGTGTGAGAGACACTTATGGCAATACATTCGATACACACTTTTGTGATGCTGAGTAACATAACAGGTACTTTACATTTAACTTGAATGAATTTAGTTTGAGAATGAGTTTAAATCTTAAAGCTTAATTTTAATTTTGTCTTCGTGTTCTTTTTATATTGGTTTCCGGCTTCGCATTCAGACTCACTTTCACTTTTAGCCGACCTTTTTAAATCCTTTTCGACCAGATGAGAACGACCAAGTGATGCTGTTCTCGAATGCTGCCTCTCGCATATCCGACCACATAGCGGCCGCATCGAGAACCAGTGTCGTACGCTCGTACCTCAAATATGTCTCATATCTCAAGGCAAATATTTTCTCATATTGTAAAGGAACTGACCGAGTTCCTCTGCTCGCTCCACAAGTACCAAACCACTCAAGTGAGAGGCAATGAATATATATTTTGCAATAAACATATATAAGAGTACAGTTCAAAATGTAATAAACATGCAGTAAACTGCATGATGAGAGACTTTCAGGTGCTTTGTTTTCCTTTGCTCATCTGGACTCCTTATATATGCTTTAAGCTCTGCCTCTCAAAGCAGAGGACCTTGCCCTCACTACGATACGGCCCTGGTCACAGCGCTGTGCCGTAACAGTATATGATTTGAGCCCCTTCCTTTGAATTTCGGCTGGTTGGTGCGTAAGTGACTCGGCTTCAGTGAAATACGCGATGTGTCTGGCATTAGCCAGTCATTAGCCAGGCATTAGCGAGTCAACTATAGCCTTGATAGCCGAGCTGACTTTGTCCTTAATAGCGGGATAGTCTCAGTCGTGCCTACTCTGGTCCTGTCAGCGGAGCTGGCTATAGCCGTGCCTATTGTAGTCAGCAGATTGGCTAGTTTCCAATCTGATTGTGTATGCAATTCTAGGCCGGTTGTGCATGCAACTAGTTGTTGACCTCTTAGCCTGACCACATCGCGCTAGTCTTCTGCTGGCTTCTGCCACAGTATGTTGAGACACAGTATGTCAAGGTGTGACATATATAACAAAGTAACTCACTATCACATTCTCTGTCATATTTTTATAACTAGAACACAAGTTATTTGTAACACAAGCTTTTGGCAGGACATGTAGCTCGGGGTATTCATTTGGGTCGGTGAAAACGACATGAAAGTCCAGCTGTTTGTGTAAAGGTGATGTCCAACTACTCATCTGAGCAGTGATCCACGCCCTTGCACATCTGCTGCGCTGTCTAGGAAAGTAACCAATGTACCTGTAGTCACAGTTACTCAGCCTATGCCTGATTGTCATTCTCTTGCCATGGAGATCCCAATAATTATTTTTCTTTGCTTTGGAGAGTGTACCATCATGACATGCTGCTGCGTAAAACTGGAGAGTTGATCTATTCAAGGATATTTTTTCTGAGATGTTTGTCTCTCAACTGATGCTATGGGAGGTCGTTTGCTAAACTCAAATACAGTGGAAGCTCAGTGCTCGGTCTTAATCGGTGAACACAGATTAAAATACTTATCATTGGTACTTACGGGAAAATTTGTTTCAGTTTTCGAATAAATCGGTGCCAGATCACCAAGTCAGAACGCATTGTGGTCGAGCACCGAGGTTTCACTGTAATTGTCTTAGAACGCTTTAGTTGCCATTTGCATTCAAGTTTGACATTCACTCAAGTTGTCTGTGTTTTAGCTTCATACTTTTCTGGTTATACCGTCACCTGCTGTTGTTCAACTTGCTAGTGTTGTCTCCACTTGTTGTTTAGTATATAACCTCATCTGAGGCCTCAAAGTTTCGCCATATAAAAAGCACAAGGCACTCTGTTACAGCAGGAAAGATTTGACTAGCATTCATTTCAAATATTTTCACATTTCCGTATACATAGAGTATACATAGATATACCGTCACTAGAGTTAGAAGGTTTCAAGATGCTGTGAGAAATATCTGCTGTCACTCTCTAGTCGCCATGAATACATTTAACATCTCAGCACTTCTAACCTGAATGTTAGATGGATATCGAGCTCACTCTGGAGTATTTCTGTTCACCATCACCATAGTGATGACCTTTATAATTTTCTTAAAAACACTATTTCTTGTTTGGGAGTTTCATCGCTGTAAACAATAGCTAAAGCCATAATTAAGGTCATCACTGTAAGCAGTAGCTAATGTTATTATTGAAGCTATCACTGTAAACAGTATGTCGCATCATTATTAGGCCTTCACTGTAAACAGTAACCAGTTATTAAGACATTTACTGTAAACAGTAGCCAGTTATTATGAAGGCCTTCACTGTAAACAGTAGCCAGTTATTATTAAGGCCTTCACTGTAAACAGTAGCCAGTTATTATTAAGGCCTTCACTGTAAACAGTAGCCAGTTATTATTAAGGCCTTCACTGTAAACAGTAGCCAGTTATTATTAAGGCCTTCACTGTAAACAGTAAGTCAGGGCTGAGTGAAGCAACAAATCATAGCTAATACAATATGTGCCATCATGTCAGGTGTTATTTTAATTGGACATTGTAACACTAAAATAGGAGGTAATCATTGATTGTCCTTTTGACTGAAGCTAAGACAGCAAAGACAGTGTACTGCTTTGTTGTAATTATTCACCATATCTATTACAAAACTGATTCTTTTTTGAGCAGATGGGGTATTGTACATGGTGTTTTACCCCACCTTAGTAGATGGGGTATTGTACATGGTTTTGTACTCCACCTTAGCAGACGGGGTATTGTACATGGTTTTGTACTCCACCTTAGCAGATGGGGTATTGTACATGGTTTTGTACTCCACCTTAGCAGACGGAGTATTGTACATCGGCTTCACTGCTTTGTAGACTATAGTGAAGGGACACGACTTCACATTTCATTCAACTTATCTCAATCTCCTCTATACGGAATTGTCTAACCACCGAAGACTGCAAAGTGTTTGTAATATGTTTTGGAGTTGTCCTCCTCCAGCGATGGGTAAGCTTGAAGGAGCTCGTACTGGTGATGACCTTGTAAGGTGAGCAAATTGAGGGCTACTTAAAGATGGGCACTTGAGTTATCGAGCTTGCTCGAGTAAGCCCAGATTCTCAACTCACTGAATGAATTGAATTGACTTTTTGGTATCTTTTGATTACTGAAAATTAAGTTGACTTGGTGTCAGTAAAATGATATTGGTTCTGCTCATTACTGTCATCATAGATGAATTATCACAATTCTGTATTCTCAATAACCGAAACAACTCAAAACAATGCACCAACATTCCCCTTTATTATTAGTATATCTATATTTATTGTTTTGTTTTTATATTTGTAAAAACTTGCCTTATTATTTGCTTTACAATCAAGGGTCTGAGCTAATGCATGTAGTCAAGTGGCTGAGGGTGGCTTATTATTTTGATAGATTGTCATAAGTCAATTTTTTGGTAAGAATTGGTAAAATTTTTTGTCTATTTGGACGAATTGAATTAATTGAATTTAGACTAGCTAGAGAATTGAGAATTGAACTTTAGTGTTATGCTCAAATACCGAATTAGATCAATTTTTACACGATCTATGATGCAAAAGAATTGGGAATTGAATTGATAATTTCTAGTTGAGAGTTGAATTGACTCGAGTCATATTTAAAGCCTTAAAACATCTCTCCGTCGTATTACCATCTCCAAGCGGTCTTTTTCTGCATCCTGAGCATCTGTTGAAACTGTTACTTTAGATATGGACGACTGACAGAGGAGCTGAGGAAATGCTGCTCAGAGGCACATCAACTATACACTGCCTACACGCGCCTGCAAGAGTCTCTTCTCGATGCTGACTCTCACACAAACAGTCACATGAGACGGTGAGACATCTTGGAGTCTTCTAACTTTCTTACCAAACATTAGCGTCTGTATAGATTAGCTATTAGCTTGTATTTGTAGGCACATGGAGAGAACATTTTTCGTATCTCAGCTTCTTGACACAGTACTCTCAGGGGAGAGACAGTTTTCCCTTCCAACTCAATCCTCCCATTCTGAAGACCTCATTGTAGAGTCTATCAAGCGCACCTGGCCTCGCTCTTCAAGTGTTTCTGACTCGGCGGAGATATCAATTACTGCAGAGGTCTGTGGCTGTACCGTGACAGCTTTAGTATACTTGCTTCTGCGTTGCTGTCAATATATATACATGTTGGTAGCGAGCACAGTATATTTAGTGATGGTGCTAGGCAAGGTAAAACTCTGTGTTTAGTTGATAGTACTACTAGTAGTCATAGTACTGCTAGTAGTCATATTACCGCTAGTAGTCATAGTACTGCTAGTTATAGTACTAGTAGTTATAGTACTAGTAGTCATAGTACTGGTAGTTATAGTACTAGTAGTCATAGTACTAGTAGTTATAGTACTAGTAGTTATAGTACTGCCATGACGCCAGGTGCCGCTACTAATTTAGCTACTGATACTAGTTGGTCGATAGTTGTCTTCTATCTGTATTCCTTACTAACAATGTTAGCCCTGTTAGGCAATTCATGTTCAAGTATAAAATTCTGGCTTCTTTTATGTTTCACTGTATGTTGTGGCAAATATCACCTAAAATCTGAGATAGTGAAATTACTCCCTCTCAAACAAATGTGCTCACAACTCCCACACAACTCAGTATGAGAGTTTCATGATTGTAAGCTACATGTAGGAGTCGGTTTATAAACTGACGCTCTAGTCTCTGTTTCAACTCATCAAGGTGACTGGCTTTTAGTTGTGAAAATATGTGTTTACTTCATCATTTTACATCCAAGTATTTAGATAAGTTTTATTGAATTAACTATATTTATTGGAGAGTTCAACAGTTTATTACAAGTTTGACTGATATATTCATGTGTCAGAAGGTTTTCTACATATAAACATGCCCCTCTCTGCACAATGTTAATCTCAACTGATAAAATAATTATCAAATGATACACTGAATCAATCTTACATTGGATAAATTTATATCATTGAATAGCCAGAACCTACTTGTTCAGCTATCAAGTTCATAGAAGCAGTAATTTAATTTAAAGTAATTTAATTCAATTTAAAACATCGTTTTAAATTGAAAAACCAAACAATGACAAACTATGTGAAATGTCAGAATCTGACTAAGAAAGTTAATGATGTGAAAGGAGATGAATTGGTTTAGTTTTGTCTGTTACCTGCTGCCAATCCATACTCAGTGGTTCATTTTATTGCCTCATGCTGATGAATTATTGATAATTGATAATTTGATCTTTGAAATCATGCATATTTTTTCAGCAAATTGAGAATCTCAAGGAGGCTTCTTGCAGACTTATGTTGGATAACAGGCTGCCTTTGCCGAGGTACTTTTTTCAACGACTACAGACAACATCAGTGACGGTGCGTAGGTTTATCATGTGTATGTATAACCATTTAATTATACCTACAGCCACACTTACACCGTATTATATTTGATGTCTCGTTTGCAGATGAATGTTACCCCCCAGCAGAAGCCAGGAGAGTCTGTACTGCTGCACGTCCATTCCTATCTCACCCTCTCGGTCGAAGGAATCATCAACTACTCAAACTGTCGTGGGAAGCGGCCGGTGCGAAAAATCTGTGTGTCTCTTTCTTCCCAGACCCAGCTGGCAGCTCCTTCAGGAACTGACTTAGACAAGGTGAGGAGGTTATCTTTATTTACTTATTTTCCCTCTTCTATCTCTTGGATGACCTCGCGCTACAATAGCGTGAGGTCATCACTGACTAAACTACAGAACATCTCTCTTCAGCGCCATCTTATTTTTTGCAGAGTGATCCTCATGAAGACATTGACCTCTCCAACACTGTCAGCCTCTCTAATGAGTATTTTAACACAGAGTTTTTGCTGAGTTTTCCGCAGCCGGGACAGCACACGGTCAAGGTCGTTTGCCAGGCACTGGATGCTAATGGTATCAAATGGGATATCAACTGTTCGGCTGAAATACTTGTGAAGTCATATAAGGAAAAGAAACACTCAACTTATATGAAATGATCTTTAGATGGCCCTCAGTCTAAGTCGTCTGTTTACGCGTACTCTCAGTCTAAAATAATGACTCAGCTTTCCGAGCTGCCCATTTGAGCTTCAGCCACATATATATATCTACTTTGACACTCTGAAGATTAGCATTACTGTTTCTCTCTTTCTCATTCATAATTAGCCTGTTATCCATCACCTTTTTGTTAGGGAGGTCAGCGAGCTGGATCCTGTGATTTTAGCTGTAATACATACATGAAGGAATCACCATACCATTTTTTAATTTTACACTAATAAAAGGCCGGACTACGCTTACCACTCTAATGCCCTAGTATCACAGCAGTGAAGATGATTTGATCATGTGCAAACCTTCAACCAAAAAGTGCAACTTCTTGGAAAGATATAGCCCAAATATTAGTGAAAGACGTGGTACTAGTGCTATGCTTGTTGATTCAACTGGATTATTTTGAGTGCATCACGCACGTGTTATGTTATTTGTTTGTTAAAACATCCATCGAGATCAATTTAATTTGTTAAACGCATTTGCTCTGTAAAAACCCAGTATAAAATATAAATTAACTTGATGAGGTAGATTGCATCTGCTACTAGAAACCACCAACAGTTGAGTACTTGGTGAAACTCAAAAACTTAGAATCAATTTGTGTATCCATATTTTATTAAGTATCTACTAATGTGAACGTTTTTTTTCTGCTAGTAGTTTTATTGTTTGTCATGGTTGGAAATGGGAGTTCTACAAGGTTGGGCCTCGAATTGCATTTTTATTTAGTATTTATGTACAGACGAAATTGCCCACTCTTTGGAATGTTGAACTAACCAGTTTTTCAAAAGAAAGAATGAGGCGAATTGCGGAACATACGACTAAATGTGGCACTGCTGTTAAGGATCCTAGTCTAGCTTGTTCACGATATGCGCGTGCGTTTAATCTTTATAGCTTCTAGTTTCCGGTTATGTTTTAAGGACGCTTATAACGTAAATGTATTTGCAATCAAGTACTAGCCACTGAGCACGTAAGTGATTATACAATCCTTGCTCTTTTGTAGAATTTTGTCTGTGTTGGTGCTGTTACTTTCTAAGTGGATGCGGTACTTTCTTACTTGCAAATTTAGCGTTCCTTTTTTATAAGCTTGCTTGCTTGATTTGCAAGGATAAATGTGGAAACATACCAGTTATATCACACAAAAGGAGGCTAATAATTTGTTAACCATCCATAACCAATTCTGTTCATATTCATTGAACTTAGTGGAGTATGGGTTAAAACTATTGCACGTTCTACTTGTTTGTTCAAATACATGTTTGTGCATGTCTTGTTTAGATTATCATGTTAATAATATCAATTTTGTTAGTACTACGGTTTTACCTTCTTCATTTCAGCTGTGCAGTGATTATAAGCGTTTCAAACAGTTTTGTTTTGAAACGTGTGTGTTAGAATCGTGAATTGTGTGTGTTATACATGAAATAAAACAGGTCGTTTATAGTTTCGCTTTTTGAGATGTAAAGCAATTGTTAAGCTACTTAGATTACCGCCTAGGTGTTATTACGATATTTAAATAATTGGTAATACATCGGCTTTGCTTAATTGTCGATCCATTGTAGAACGTTCAAGCTGCTGAAATCACAATTTCTACGGTTACCCTTCAACTTCTTATCCAACTCTGCAGTTTTTGTATTTGGTTTTGCTATTATGGTAGCCTGTGGTCTTGCTAACTCCTGAGGCAATTCCGAACTTTGATCATTGTATTACTTTGTGTTAGGCCGCTTGATCTGTCTCATTGCTCTAATATCCAAAGTTAATTAAATTTATGCCGATTTGTGACCTTCAATATTTCAATGTCATATTGTGGAACATTAATGTTCAAAAGGCAGCAGTAACTACAGTTGTTCAGTATTTTCACACTAATGGCACTTTACAGGAGCGCGTCTTGAAATAACACATGACGGTTGTAGCCATTTATCTTTTTCAGAACAAGGAAGTTATAAGCCAGTGTTGTATTGTCCATCACTACTACTGCAACTCCTTCGCGTCATTTTATCACAAAATAACACAATGTGAGCTGCCGCTAGTTGAACCAGCAGGGAGATGGCGGCATACTGAAGTTTGCCGTAATGGCCAACCAGGAGGATGAGAAATGGAAAATATTTACGGACTCTTTGCGCAAGGTAGGCATTTTCTGTATTGTGGTGAGGCTCTATTGTCATTGTGTCATCTTACGCCTAACAGACTCCTCGTTTGTTCGACTGAATCATGTCTTTGTCAGAGATGTTATGTCTTTGGCAGAGTTGTCATGTCTTTGTCAGAGTTACAGTAAATTGAATGGAGTCGTCACGTATTGAACTGAGTCATGTATTGAATGATGTTGTCATGGAGTAAATGGAGTCGTCATGTATTGTCCAGGAGCATTATAGCTTAGGCATTGTCTTCGCATAGATCAAGTCATCTTTACATAGACTGAGTCATCTTTTCATATATATCTAGTTATATTTTGGTAAATACAAGTTTCATGTACACGTCGTAAACTTCCATAGCTGTCTCAAGGTCGAAATCAAATGTTTTGAAGTTTATCATTCTATTTGAAAGAGAGATCGTTACAGATTTTAATGATGACAAACACATATAGACTGTTTGACTTGTTGATGCTCTTATGATTGTCCCAACCTGTCAAACAACCAGTTTTCTATTAATCAATTTCAACTAGCATATTAGAGTACAGTACTCCCTTGCGTTACAGTTGTTATGGCTTCAGTACTTTGTGCGTTGAAAAATAAATTAGTAAAAAATAAAAGTAGAAAGTAAAAAGATAAGATACATACATCTCTCATACTCTGGCCCAGAGAAATTCCTCTGTTGTTCTAACAGCCATTGCATCTCGCTATTTTTCAGCCATGTTTTATTAAGGGTGAAAGTGCAACGCGTTTGCGGCGCTGTTCATCACACTTTATACACCCTTACAACTCTACAAATCATCTCATGAGAAAAAACAGCTAAAAGATGCTCAAAGATTAATAAAAAGTAACCTAAAAGGGGTTTCTATTTCCCATATTTTTACTTCTTGCTGGAGGCGCCGGTCCCTGTTAACGGCTAAAACTGAGGGGTTACTGTAGATTGTTTCCTTAGCAGCTGGAGTCATTCGGTCCTTAATACATCATCTTTTTTTTTTACAAAGTAGAGTATGATGAGAAGGTGTACATCGAATGTGGCTTTTGTGACTAGAACGGAACAAAGGACAACTCCAAACTATCGATAATGTTCATTTCAAATGCTTCATAATCCGCTAACATTTTATCACGACTGAAACAATCGTTATATATGCAAAGGATCTCGGGTTGAGTACAGGAGTAGCTAATAAACTCAATGTTGATTACTTGGAAAAGATGGTCAATTCATATCCATGGTCCAGACACCGTTATATCAAACTCGTATGGTGGTCATCAGCAATAAAGGTGAAAATCCTGTAACCTATTGGCAATATTGCAAAGTTTAGTAATATTCACAAATTAAACTTCCTTATTGTTGGTGCTCATCATAGTGGTTGACATGTGATAGCCACACTGAGCTGCACTTATTATACCGAGGTCTGTGTGTTCTGCACCCAACCTAAACGCTGACAGCCTGGTGGTGAAGGGCTGTTCTCAGGGAAAACTTAACGCATATGTGAAGTTATTTGGCCCTTTAAATTACTTCTATCATTGCTGTAGTGATTCTCACTGTATTCTCCCTTGGACTTCCTAAATGATTGAGGTTCTTATTTGGTAAACACTTCGACAGAAGTGTAATCATTGGTAATGCAGCACATTTTAAAGTTCTGATTTCCAGACTACTAAAAACTTGGAAAAGGACGTTTAAAGCTGCTAAGATGCGATTGTCATAAAAACTGAGAAAAATACACTTTGAAGTGTAAACTGAACCTTTTCTCTAGCATATAATCCATGTTAAAATCATGTGACAGCTTGCGAAACCCTAAAACTATCACTTTTTTTAGAAAAACAAACTATCATTTCCTGTTTTGAATGCACTGCATAACAACAGGATATGTGAGTATTTGTTAGGAGAAAACAAAGCGTGCTTGGTTAAAACCTATCACATAGTTCAAATCTACACATCAAGTTGGAAGAGGTGCAAAATGGTAGATCTTAATTGTTTACAAACTACCTCTAGCAACTTCAAGCACCTTTTCGAGAATATATGTTCTCACATTTTATATTAAGACTAGTAGAATGTCCGGCATTGCACAGGTATTAAAAATCGGCTTATAAACAATAAGAGGTAATGTAGTTACCTGCCACTTGTTGTTAGCCTGGCACATTGTCAATGGATAATTTGAGTCAGCCTTAGCAATAAGAGCTCACTACTTGCTCTCACGATTGAGCATGCATAAAATTACGCTACCGTCCTCCTTGACGTCGAGTCGTAACGGAAAGTGGTAGCGTAGTTGCACTCATATATCGCCGAAGGAATCCATCAACCTCGTGTGGCTTAATTGGTGAGGGATTGGGCTGGTGAATGGGAGGGTCCAAGATCAAATCTTCCGTAATACGGGATTCTTTATTCCCAGATTTTAATAACTATACATGTAGCTATAAACACACACAGACAAACTTTGAAAATAGATAGTTGTGTTATGCAAGACAGGCATCTTCCACTCCGGTATAATAAAAGTTATGCTATTTGACAACATGTTACAGGTATAACATAGTGATTGTATTGAACCAGTTTGTCACTATTGGATAGTATCATATGTTACGTAGCCTCATCACAAGTTACTGTCATTCTCTGTTACTTTTACATTTCCAATCATATTTTGACAATGTTGTGACGATGTTGTGACTACACGGTTCACTGATGAAAGGTCCAGCCTTATTCCTCAGCTGATGGAGCTCGCACTTTTAACAAACTCATAGTTGATTGGCTGTCAAGTGTCCGTAAGTTACAGCTGAATCAACTACTGTCATTTCCAGGAATATAGAGGAGTCCTGCGTATTTTTGAGAGGGTGGTTTTGCAATGATATACGATAATAAGGAAGTTTGCTGTTATTTACCTACTAGCTGACAGGCTGACGCCAGTTGTTTTAATAACTCATGGCCACACTGTTGGCAATCTGGTTGGTTCAATTCCATTTCATCATTGGCGTTTGCCACTTTTCCAGTATTTTGAAATTTTTTTGTCAAAATACTGGCCTAAGCATTCCATCTTATTGATCAGAGTAGTGTAAGACAGTTGTCTTTCAGAAAGTGCTGATCTCTGCCGATCTCCTATTACTTGTATTCTCATGTTTTAATTAATTGTTATGTAGTTAGTCAAGGTTTTCGTTCTTTTCCTTCGTCGTTGTGCACATTTGATTCTTTTAGGAAAATGCACTTAGTTTTATGGTACACTGTAAATGGTTATATTTTTGACATTGTCTCATTCTAGTCCCGTGCATTGCGATGCACTAGGAATACAATACATACAGTACACTGATGTGGTATGCTGGAAAATCGTATTTGGTGCAGCGACTAGTTTTAGTAAACGTTGTATAGGAAGTTGTTGTCTATCTGGATGACTCATCTCAGAGTATTAATAGAGTCCAGTTAGTCTTTCTCATCTCAGAGTATTAATAGTATCCAGTTAGTCTTTCTCATCTCAGAGTACTAGGATTGCCTATTTCTTGCTTCTACGGTCTACCCTTTAATCCGATTCTCTATCACAAGATACACACTTGCCTGCTGCCATATTGAAATACAAATTTGTTTTGTTTTTTGTCACCACTTTTTTTGATGCGCTCCTTGTGAACTAGGGAAGATTTATTTGTTATAGAAAAAAGAGAAAAAATATCCTGATGCCGGCGTCATAGCAGCTTGTAATAGTACTGCCTAATAAGTTTAGGTTGGTGCTACAGATGTCTTCACTCCATGTTAGAAGTTTAATTGTTCCTTTATTTACATATTCTGACACAGTCTCCTTATTTTCCAGCTGACTGCAACATCTGTAGTGTAGTCAGATGTGCTGCAAGTGTTAACAAAAAGGCACAGAAAGTTTAAAATAAGTTAACTCCTAAAGGTTTCACTCATATCTTTTTACCAGCAAATAGCACTAGTAGATTGACTAATGAGGAATTTTCAGATCACAACTGAGTTTTTAAGAACATGACTTCTAAGAATTTATCAATATTTTGCACAACTCCCAACCATGGTTGCGTATGGCTATTGTGACGTAGACCGAATTATTGAGAAATTTCTGGCCATATAAACACAGTTGAGACACCTGTTGACCGTGTCATTGTTAAGTGGCACGCCTACTAGCATCGTAGAGGAGCGTAGTATTGAATACATTCCTTATCTATGAATCATCGATCAACTATGTCGGCTATGCGGCTCATCTCGCTATCGTCCATGTACTATAATAGGATAACTACACACTTGTTAAAGCTGCAGATATGGCTCGTTTAGCATGCCATTGGTACCTCCTACTGTGATAACAGCTTTGCTAATAGAGTAAAACCAGTGACCTTCACCTCTAATCAGTACTTTGTTCCTGATCAGGTGCAGATCCAGGTCCACCCTCACCTTGAGGTAAGGATCGAAGCGCTGCAGTATATAGAGAAACTGATCATAGACCTTCTACACACCATGTGCACATCCAAGCCTGTCAACACGGCTGACGTTATTGAGCAGGTGATTATCAACTCACTTAGATCAAGTTTGGGTTCTGCTAACCTTGTACCATATGCAACTGGCGGCTGACAGTGGGTGTCTCTAAATGCTTTAGTGATCATATAGGCCTATGGTTTTGGCAGCTTTGCTTTCCGAAATAATAGTTATTATTCATTATTATTATAACAAGATGAACACAGACATGAAAAAATCACATTTCCTACAATTCTTCAAGCATGATTATGTTTTGTGCTTAAATATTGGTGTTGATGTTCTCGTCCAACATGACAAGACAGTTCTATTCTGTGTTTATATTCATGGAATTACACGGAGTAATCATGTTGATATTCTCATTGATTAAATGTAAAAGAGCATTAACGTCTTAGGTTATATAGCAAATCTTTGAAGACATTTTCAGCCCAACAGTTCTACTTCAAATTTTTCATTGTCATTTTATTTATGAAATTCATGTATACCAAAACATTTGTTCAAATTCACTATTAGATAGGTCATGTATTTTACAGAAGACTGTGTTACGACTTGTGTGTAATTTATAAAGGATACCCCTTTGTTTTGTATCATCTAGGATTTTGTTTACAACAGTAGTTGTTCTCTCACTGCCAGATATGTTAACTTATTTTACTAATATTGTTGGATTCAAAATACTAAGTGATTTAACCCCTTTATACATTACTGATATGTTTCAATTCTCAAGTTCCAGATATCCACGGCGTGACTCCTTTTTGCACTTACCAAAAGATGCACTCAATAATTGTATTGCTAATCCTTCGTTTTTTTATGTCATTTTATCTTTGTCGGCCATCTTTATAGACAATTTTATCTTAAAAAATACGAAGCTTTTGCAATGAATTTTTGAAAACGATGCTTTGTTTGCTATTTTTTATTAGGGTATCAAAACAACACCAAAAATTACTAACTATTAACTAAAAGAAAAACGATCGCTTTCTACAAATATGGCGGCTTTTTCGTGAACGAGCGCATGTGCAAACGGCTTGATGACGTAAAAAAAATGATGGATTCTTTTAATCTTCCATCAAAAGAGATAAAATGAATACTCAAGCTTAGAAGTGGCAAGTCTTCTTTGTATAAATTTTCGTTTGCTCGTTTATGACGACACATGGCAATACCTTTTTATTTTATTTTTTCCGATGTCACCATATGAAAAACATTTGTTTATCAAAATGATTTTGGACTGCCCAGTAAAAGTATATACCCTACAGGATGAAAATATTCGATGGATTTATTAATTCGCGAGTTGGCGTACAGTCAAATCCCGAATTATTAAAATTCACGAATAATTAGTTTTATTTTTAACCCAAGGGAGAATAACTACTACCTCAAATTAAAAACTAGCCGCTAGGCAGAGTTTGTAAACGTAGCTGAGTTCCAACCTCTTTTAAAATCTTTGCCGGGGCTTTGTGTTAAGCCCATTGCCGATGCATCACACTTCTTTACAAAAATTTCAAGGTTGTCACAAGTTATTCGGGATTTGGCATGGCATCTTCATCGAGAAAAAATCTCCTGCAGTTCTTTACGTTGGAAAAACTCATAACTTACCGTGAATGCTCGGGTAATAAAAAGGTCTTTGAACAGAAAATTTATTTTTTTAACATACACAACATTTACTATTCTTACTTTTTAACTTCATATCATGGTAAAAGTGTTTGTTGTGCAGTTCAAATGAATTTAAAAAAAAAGAATTGTTTTGTTGAAATAAATTATGAGGAAAAATAAAACTGTAAAGCTGTTTAAATGTAAATGTGAAATTATTAGCAAGTAATGGTTAACTATAGTCTGTTTTGCTATGATTACAATAAAAGATTATTTGGTATACGATTATATGATTTTAGTTCGTTTCCATGTTGGCATCATAAGGTGAAAATATCAATAGAGTGGTATAGAAACCCATAGTAATTATCTAATGCAATACCTTTCTGGTTAAAATCGTCAAAATCACCATCTTAAAAAAATTGTAAGAAAACATTATGTTAACCTTAGTAACTATAGTTAAGTACAATAACTTTAATGCATTTTGTGGTAATGATCTGCAAGGAGATGTAACATTACAAAGTACTACATGGAGTGTTTTTACCTTTGAGACAGGCGTGTAACATAAACGCTGAATCTAACATAAATGAATTTAGCTTACTAAAAACATAGGAAATTTTAGTAAACTTCTAACTAAAATTGTACCACTTATCTGTCTGCAAACCAGTTTTTACCATAACGGATGACGCTGAACTGGGATACAATCGCCAAATTTTAATTTCGAAAAATTATTTGTTGATATCGTATGGCAGAAGACAAAGTAGTCCTAGTACGGCGAAGACAAAGTAGTCCTAGTACGGCGAAGACAAAGTAGTCCTAGTACGGCGAAGACAAAGTAGTCCTAGTACGGCGAAGACAAAGTAGTCCTAGTACGGCGAAGACAAAGTAGTCCTAGTACGGCGAAGACAAAGTAGTCCTAGTACGGCGAAGACAAAGTAGTCCTAGTACGGCGAAGACAAAGTAGTCCTAGTACGGCGAAGACAAAGTAGTCCTAGTACGGCGAAGACAAAGTAGTCCTAGTACGGCGAAGACAAAGTAGTCCTAGTACGGCGAAGACAAAGTAGTCCTAGTACGGCGAAGACAAAGTAGTCCTAGTACGGCGAAGACAAAATAGTCCTAGTACGGCGAAGACAAAGTAGTCCTAGTACGGCGAAGACAAAGTAGTCCTAGTACGGCGAAGACAAAGTAGTCCTAGTACGGCGAAGACAAAGTAGTCCTAGTACGGCGAAGACAAAGTAGTCCTAGTACGGCGAAGACAAAGTAGTCCTAGTACGGCGAAGACAAAGTAGTCCTAGTACGGCGAAGACAAAGTAGTCCTAGTACGGCGAAGACAAAGTAGTCCTAGTACGGCGAAGACAAAGTAGTCCTAGTACGGCGAAGACAAAGTAGTCCTAGTACGGCGAAGACAAAGTAGTCCTAGTACGGCGAAGACAAAGTAGTCCTAGTACGGCGAAGACAAAGTAGTCCTAGTACGGCGAAGACAAAGTAGTCCTAGTACGGCGAAGACAAAGTAGTCCTAGTACGGCGAAGACAAAGTAGTCCTAGTACGGCGAAGACAAAGTAGTCCTAGTACGGCGAAGACAAAGTAGTCCTAGTACGGCGAAGACAAAGTAGTCCTAGTACGGCGAAGACAAAGTAGTCCTAGTACGGCGAAGACAAAGTAGTCCTAGTACGGCGAAGACAAAGTAGTCCTAGTACGGCGAAGACAAAGTAGTCCTAGTACGGCGAAGACAAAGTAGTCCTAGTACGGCGAAGACAAAGTAGTCCTAGTACGGCGAAGACAAAGTAGTCCTAGTACGGCGAAGACAAAGTAGTCCTAGTACGGCGAAGACAAAAAAACATAGAGCTCATAGAGTTTCAATGAATATGTCAATTGCAATCGAGAAAAGGGTATACAGTGTATGATAGGAGCGATAGCAGCGTAAGAACAGCGTAGCTTGGTGACTAAATATAAGGTTCGAAACTTGCAGTTGCAATCTTTGTGAGTTCAAATCCCGCATGAATCGGATATTTCATTCTTAAATATTTATGGCTACAGCTAGACAAACCGAACAACAAGCTTTGAGAAATATATATATATATATATAGAAGATACGATATATAATCTAAGTTGATCTACAATAATTTTATTTACAATGTTTAAACAAGAGTCTGTTTAATGCTCAGGTAAAGAAGACATTCCCTGGACCGATAGATCGTTGGGCCATACAAAGTGCTAACCTTGCATTGGACAAGAAAAGACAGAAAAAAGGCGAAAAACCAGTCATCCCTGTGGATAAAGTACACCCACTGCTCAAGGTCACTGTTGCATCTTTTCTAACCTCACACCCACCCCATTCTTTTCTACCCTCTCACCCATTCCATTCTTTCCTAACCTGATGATCTTGCCTAATGATAGTGGGCTGGGAGTTGTTCAAGATAGTGGATCGGGAGTTCTTTGGGACAGGGTGGCTCTAAAGTTTTCCATGCAGGTTGCTAGAATTATCGTAAAACTTACATTTGAACGCCCCGCCCCCTCTATTTGAAGGCCACCTCTATTTGAGCACCCTCTTCTATTTGGCCTTTACTTGACATTCTTGATCTTTATGAATCCCATAATGGCAAGCGATCAGTAGAAAAGTGTCCGCCAAACTGTACTAATAACGACTCAGTTACATCAATAACAATTATTCGTTTTTTGTTTCCGTTCGTTTTTAACTAAGCTTTTACGGGTTTTTTGTTGAAACTTTGAATCTAACGCCATAAGACTAATTAGTAACACTATCAGGCTAATAGTAGTTCCTTTTTAACGCACTCCAGATACTTTGATGTATGTGAAAATATCTGTGCTACTGCACATTTTGATGCTAAGATTTTGGGGCTATTTTGATCACACACTCGGTTTTTCTTATTCGTGTGATAAGTGTATTCTAAATTGCATTGCATAAAAGTTTTTCTTTGCTGCAAAAATGTTTGGACACTAAGATTAACTAGCTCAGCAGTGCAAAAGAGGAATTGAGGTCAAAGGACACTGTGGAAGATATTGAACAGCCAGAAGAATATGGAATGGTTTCAAACAAAACCAACAATCAGAATGCAACTGGCTCAGCAAATGATGCTAATATTGTTGTTTTTAAAATGTCAATTTTTGTTTCTGAGTGTATTATTAATATGGTTTTTAATTTCACTTGTTTTTGAATGTGTATTTGTAGCATTTGATAGATTATTATTGAATATAGTTTATAAATTTGCATGTTATTTGATAGCATGATGGCGGTAATATGAACTCAGCTTTCCATCGATCGACGCTCATTACTCCTCTTCTATGGCACATTAACATCAATTTTGGGGCTGCAAACTGTACTAAACATATTGATGAGTGCAGTGAGATCTTATGCAACTCTGTTAAATAAGGTTATAAAATAAAAATATTCCTACACATTTAGAATGAAATAAAAAACATGAAAGCTTTAATAAATGGCAACACAGGCTATAAGATCATCATAGGTTAATTGCAAGCGATAGATATCAACTGGTAGAGACATGTATCAGCTTCCCCGTGCATATTCATTGAAAGATTCTCAACTAGTTGGAGATAAGTTAGCAGATTTCTTCCACCCAAAAATGTAATGTCCGCTTCGCCTGTAGGAGAGTGCAAAATATACGTGACATTCGATTCACTCATGAAAGGGTGAAATTTGTCTTCTCAATATTCTGACGAGATGTTTGTAAACTGAAACGCTTCTTCTATTTGAACGCCACCTCTAATAAAGCGCCACTCTAAGGGAAGAGTTGACAAATAGAGCGCTGTGGCGTTCAAATAAAGGTTTGATGGCACCAACGGAATGATAATAAGTTGATGCACTTAGAAAGATCAAAGACCAACAATATTAAAGGTTTTGTATTTCTGCTGCTTCTTTTGTTACCAGGAGTTGCTGGGCTACAGACCTGACCAGCAGGTTACTCTCTGCATAGTCGCTGTTCTTGAGTATGTAGCTGCCGATATACTTAAACTCGTAGGAAACTATGTGAAACACATCCAAGCCATGGAGATTACTGAGGAGGATGTTAGAGTGTCCGTCTGCGCTGACAAGGTCTGACCATTTCTCTCTTGTTACTCACTTGCTAGCACTTGTTGTGTGCTGACAAGGTTTGACCAGATCTCTCTTGTTACTCACCTGCTAGCACTTGTGTGATGACAAGGTCTGACCATTTTTCTCTCTCTCTCTCTCATTACTCAATTGCTAACACTTGTTGTGTGCTGACAAGGTCTGACAATTTCTCTCTCGTTACTCACTTGCTAGCACTTGTTGTGTGCTGACAAGGTTTGACCAGATCTCTCTTGTTACTCACCTGCTAGCACTTGTGTGATGACAAGGTCTGACCATTTCTCTCTCTCTCATTACTCAATTGCTAACACTTGTTGTGTGCTGACAAGGTCTGACAATTTCTCTCTCGTTACTCACTTGCTAGCACTTGTTGTGTGATGACAAGGTCTGACCATTTCTCTATCTCTTGTTACTCACTTGCTAGCACTTGTTGTGTGCTGACAAGGTAGACCATTTCTTTCTCCCTTTCATTGCTCACTTGCTAGCACTTGTTGTGTGCTGACAAGGTCTGACCATTTCTCTCTCGTTACTCTCTTGCTAGCACTTGTTGTGTGATGACAAGGTCTGACCATTTCTCTCGTTACTCACTTGCTAGCACTTGTTGTGTGCTGACAAGGTCTGACCATTTCTCTCTCTCTCCTTACTCACTTACTAGCACTTGTCAGTCTGTGACATTTGACTTGCATCTCACAAGTGACAATATACATTAACATACAAAAGTATAAGACCACCCAATATTCTACATAAACTATAGCTATAGGACTCAATAAGACTAATATGGTCATCTCAAATGAAAGAAAGGTATATGTCATTAATCTTTAAAATATACACTTTTCTGTGATGTTATGTATCGTTTGTGAGTTGAAAGTTATTCCTCCTAATTACGTAATACTCAATATATATATATATATATTATATACGCAATACACTCCCGCGATTAGATCTGTTCTGTATTAATGAAACATTAGCAAAAGTTAATATGTGACAATTCTTTCTTTCAAGTCATTGTGTTGAATTATTTGAGTTTTTCTCAAATGTTTGAAATTTCCACTTTCCTAGTCGTATAGATTCAGTCATTGTTGACAGTTAAATCACTCATTCTTTTAAGATAGCATTTAGTCAAGAAAATATAGACATTTAACACTGCTTAGCAACGTAACAGCCAGAGTATTATTTATAAAGACTAGTTGATAAGAATCAGAGATAGAGGAGATTCTGGTCATTAAAATGATACAAAGTCTCTTCATTCTTGTATTATCAAGGACAATTTACAACTGGTTATATCTTTTAGATATACTAGATTATGGTAGGCGGTCTCATACTTTTGTACATGACTGTAGATGTACATCTGTCATCATCGCCTTCTGCGCAGTTGCAAACCTCTAATTGAAGCTGCTAGGAGTAAACTCACAGCTTTGAATACACGAGTTAGAATGAAGTTTATTGTTGTTGGTTTGTTTGTTGGGAGGAATGGTTTTAGTTGCAGTGCACTCCTTTTTCTTCTTTGTCACTATCCTTTCCAGTGCTGTCAGATATGTGATCAGGTCGAATCATTTTCAATACAATTGCTGCATTTTATATAGTGCACAATGGGCTCCCAAAGTGAAAATTGACAATGTGGCTTAAACCATAACTGTCACGAACAACTTTTATCGTATTTACTAGGTAAATCAGACACGCTGATTCCGATTTTGGTACTCAAAATAAAGATTAGTCCACTAACCTTCAAAGTCATTTAGGCTTTTTTAAAGCGTTTCAATGTCCGTTTCGAAAACAACACAATCGGCATTGCAAGCTCCGCCCATAAATATGTGACGAAACCTAGCTTTTTCAGAAACGGAAGTTAGGAAAGTTTAGTCCGATTTAGAATAATAGAGATGGGTGTCTTAAAACTCATTATTATCTAAATCCAGCCTGTAAAATAATTTCAGTTTTTTATGAAAGGTATATAAACTATTTAAAATTGCTCGTAGCTTGTTACATGACGTTTAAATGGGCTGGACGCCGAGAAAAATGAGCTCAAAAAGCGCGGTTTTATCACGAGCTAGCGTTGTTATCGCGCTTTTTAAATATGCAATGCTAAATAGCTTATCTACCTTTCAGAAAAGACTGATATTATTTTTAAAGCTGGATTTAGATATTAATAGATTTTAAAACACCCATCTCTATTATTCTAAATCGGTCTAAACATCTCTACGTAACTTCTGTTCCTAAAAAGCTAGGTTACGTCAAGTATTTATGGGCGGAGCTTGTTATGCCGATCGTGTTGTTTTCGAGACCGATATTAAAACGCTATAAAAAATCCTTTATTACTCTGAAAGTTAGTGGCCTAATCTTTATTTTGATTACAAAATCGGAATCAGCATGTCTGATTTACCTAGTAAATACGATAAAGGTTGTTCGTGGCAGTTATGGTTTAAACTTTGGTTAATTTTTCATTGCGAACATTCATGAATATGTAATATTTGTAGCGTTTGGTTGCTATGACCTTCCTAAACGTCAATGATATAACCTATGACCTTCCTATGACCTTCAACAAGTAATACTGTTTAAAGTCAGACCCTCATTTTGAAGACAAATTTCTCAGTTTTTTGTGTTGACCATATTGACCAACACCACCTTCGATAAAAAGCTCTATCTCAAGTTAAATTGCTTTGATCTCAATTTCGAAAACAGTTTTGAAATGCTGAGAAATTTCTTTATTACATAGGACTAAAACAGTTTTAGAATTCGACCTCATTTAATTTTAAAATTATATGACCTGCTACATATTGTATTTGCGAAAAAATTGGGTAAAAGGAATGCTCTGGGACACCTATCAATAGTAACAGCATCTTTCTGATAGGTTCAGGTTTACATATCGTCAATTTAATGCTCTTTATATTTAACTAGCGTTTTCAAATCTGTTGCGGGGCGACGTGGTTGTATTGAAGTCAGTCCTTGCTGCTTCCGAGTCTGTAGGTAGGCAGATATTGTACACTGAAGGCTGTTATTTACCTTGTAGGTTCTCAACAACATGTTCTTCTCAAATGATTCTGATAATGGATCAGATGCCTCTAGTGTCTCTTTAGGACGCTGGGAGGACCGACCCCTTGTTTCCAATAGGTCTGCTCAGGAACTCATGCAAAACTATGAAGATCTAGTTAAGGTATGTGAGATGAGTGAGAGTGAGTGGTGTAGTACTCTAGTATCTACTTGTAACTAGTTGAGGTATGTGAGAGTGAGTGGTGTAGTACTCTAGTATCTACTTGTAACTAGTTAGGTATGTGAGAGTGAGTGGTGTAGTACTCTAGTATCTACTTGTAACTAGTTAGGTATGTGAGAGTGAGTGGTGTAGTACTCTAGTATCTACTTGTAACTAGTTAGGTATGTGAGAGTGAGTGGTGTAGTACTCTAGTATCTACTTGTAACTAGTTAGGTATGTGAGAGTGAGTGGTGTAGTACTCTAGTATCTACTTGTAACTAGTTAGGTATGTGAGAGTGAGTGGTGTAGTACTCTAGTATCTACTTGTAACTAGTTAAGGTATGTGAGATTCAATGGCCGCTAGCGTGTCTAAATATAACAGCAACTGTCATGTTTTATCCTGTCTAAATCTGTTGTCTTTTCACAGGACCTGATAATGAGTGAGCAACAAAACATCAGGGAGCTCGAACTTATCATCAAAGTGTTTCGACCTCCTTTTGTTGAGCTCTTCCCCAACAGCAAGGTATGTTTCCCCTATCCATAATTACACTTCGAGCATATTGACTAAGTATGTGGGCATTCCAATTATTCTTGGTCTTTTTGCAGGATATCGATGTTATATTCAGCAACATCCTGGATGTCCACTCGTTCAGTCTTCGCTTTGTCGGAATGCTCGAAGATACCGTCGAGATGACCGAGCAAGACCAAATTCCTCTCATTGGTGGATGCTTCGAGGACCTCCTGGAGGTATAGCACGTGTTGTTATGTCGGTACATGTTTGTGTAGGTACAACTATGGTTCATTGGCTTAAATAGGGATGATAGCCTATGTAAATAAGTACAAACAGTAATGCATAAAGAAGAATCTGATGTCTATGATAAGTACAAATATAGGGTGATGCAGGGACAAGAATTTGATGTCTATGAGAAGTACATGAGCGATGTGATGAATAAGAAGCTGGAGGACAGGCTATACGCTCTTCTGAAGAGAGAGGACTTGACAACACGACTGAACAGCTTTGACCAGGGATTTAAGGATGTAGTAAAATACCTCCTTCCCCGTCTCCTCGAGGGACCCATACACCATCTCAAGTACTGTTTCAATGTCATGGATGTACGTAAGACATCGCACTTTACTCTCTCTATGTATCTCACATCCGAGCTACAGATTGTCTTACTGCTCAAACATAGTGTTGACCACTGCGAAGTACAGGTGGTAAGAAGTGATTGGTACAAACTCACCAGACGTGTATCTGGTTGACTTATATAATGTTATTTCTCTACAATACCAACCAATGTTCTAGCTTTCTGTTGCCAAACAATACCGTTGTTTCCTGCTATTAATTGGCGCTACCAGTTTCTGTTACCAAACAATACCGCTGTTTCCTGCTACTAATTGGCGCTACCAGTTTCAGTTACCAAACAATACCGCTGTTTCCTGCTACTAATTGGCGCTACCAGTTTCTGTTGCCAAACAATACCGCTGTTTCCTGCTATTAATTGGCGCTACCAGTTTCTGTTACCAAACAATACCGCTGTTTCCTGCTACTAATTGGCGCTACCAGTTTCTGTTGCCAAACAATACCGTTGTTTCCTGCTACTAATTGGCGCTACCAGTTTCTGTTACCAAACAATACCGCTGTTTCCTGCTACTAATTGGCGCTACCAGTTTCTGTTGCCAAACAATACCGCTGTTTCCTGCTATTAATTGGCGCTACCAGTTTCAGTTACCAAACAATACCGCTGTTTCCTGCTATTAATTGGCGCTACCAGTTTCTGTTACCAAACAATACCGCTGTTTCCTGCTACTAATTGGCGCTACCAGTTTCTGTTACCAAACAATACCGTTGTTTCCTGCTATTAATTGGCGCTACCAGTTTCTGTTACCAAACAATACCGCTGTTTCCTGCTACTAATTGGCGCTACCAGTTTCTGTTACCAAACAATACCGCTGTTTCCTGCTACTAATTGGCGCTACCAGTTTCTGTTGCCAAACAATACCGCTGTTTCCTGCTATTAATTGGCGCTACCAGTTTCTGTTACCAAACAATACCGCTGTTTCCTGCTATTAATTGGCGCTACCAGTTTCCGTTGCCAAACAATACCGCTGTTTCCTGCTACTAATTGGCGCTACCAGTTTCTGTTGCCAAACAATACCGCTGTTTCCTGCTACTAATTGGCGCTACCAGTTTCTGTTGCCAAACAATACCGCTGTTTCCTGCTACTAATTGGCGCTACCAGTTTCTGTTGCCAAACAATACCGCTGTTTCCTGCTATTAATTGGCGCTACCAGTTTCTGTTACCAAACAATACCGCTGTTTCCTGCTACTAATTGGCGCTACCAGTTTCTGTTACCAAACAATACCGCTGTTTCCTGCTACTAATTGGCGCTACCAGTTTCTGTTACCAAACAATACCGCTGTTTCCTGCTATTAATTGGCGCTACCAGTTTCTGTTGCCAAACAATACCGCTGTTTCCTGCTACTAATTGGCGCTACCAGTTTCTGTTGCCAAACAATACCGCTGTTTCCTGCTACTAATTGGCGCTACCAGTTTCAGTTACCAAACAATACCGCTGTTTCCTGCTACTAATTGGCGCTACCAGTTTTTGTTACCAAACAATACCGCTGTTTCCTGCTACTAATTGGCGCTACCAGTTTCTGTTACCAAACAATACCGCTGTTTCCTGCTATTAATTGGCGCTACCAGTTTCTGTTGCCAAACAATACCGCTGTTTCCTGCTACTAATTGGCGCTACCAGTTTCTGTTGCCAAACAATACCGCTGTTTCCTGCTACTAATTGGCGCTACCAGTTTTTGTTACCAAACAATACCGCTGTTTCCTGCTATTAATTGGCGCTACCAGTTTCTGTTACCAAACAATACCGCTGTTTCCTGCTACTAATTGGCGCTACCAGTTTCTGTTACCAAACAATACCGCTGTTTCCTGCTACTAATTGGCGCTACCAGTTTCTGTTACCAAACAATACCGCTGTTTCCTGCTACTAATTGGCGCTACCAGTTTCTGTTACCAAACAATACCGCTGTTTCCTGCTATTAATTGGCGCTACCAGTTTCTGTTGCCAAACAATACCGCTGTTTCCTGCTATTAATTGGCGCTACCAGTTTCTGTTACCAAACAATACCGTTGTTTCCTGCTATTAATTGGCGCTACCAGTTTCTGTTACCAAACAATACCGCTGTTTCCTGCTACTAATTGGCGCTACCAGTTTCTGTTACCAAACAATACCGCTGTTTCCTGCTACTAATTGGCGCTACCAGTTTCTGTTACCAAACAATACCGCTGTTTCCTGCTATTAATTGGCGCTACCAGTTTCTGTTACCAAACAATACCGCTGTTTCCTGCTACTAATTGGCGCTACCAGTTTCTGTTACCAAACAATACCGCTGTTTCCTGCTACTAATTGGCGCTACCAGTTTCTGTTGCCAAACAATACCGCTGTTTCCTGCTACTAATTGGCGCTACCAGTTTCTGTTGCCAAACAATACCGCTGTTTCCTGCTATTAATTGGCGCTACCAGTTTCCGTTGCCAAACAATACCGTTGTTTCCTGCTATTAATTGGCGCTACCAGTTTCTGTTACCAAACAATACCGCTGTTTCCTGCTACTAATTGGCGCTACCAGTTTCTGTTGCCAAACAATACCGTTGTTTCCTGCTATTAATTGGCGCTACCAGTTTCTGTTGCCAAACAATACCGCTGTTTCCTGCTACTAATTGGCGCTACCAGTTTCTGTTGCCAAACAATACCGCTGTTTCCTGCTATTAATTGGCGCTACCAGTTTCTGTTGCCAAACAATACCGCTGTTTCCTGCTACTAATTGGCGCTACCAGTTTCTATTACCAAACAATACCGCTGTTTCCTGCTACTAATTGGCGCTACCAGTTTCTGTTGCCAAACAATACCGCTGTTTCCTGCTATTAATTGGCGCTACCAGTTTCCGTTGCCAAACAATACCGTTGTTTCCTGCTATTAATTGGCGCTACCAGTTTCTGTTACCAAACAATACCGCTGTTTCCTGCTACTAATTGGCGCTACCAGTTTCTGTTACCAAACAATACCATTGTTTCCTGCTACTAATTGGCGCTACCAGTTTCTGTTACCAAACAATACCGCTGTTTCCTGCTATTAATTGGCGCTACCAGTTTCTGTTGCCAAACAATACCGCTGTTTCCTGCTACTCATTGGCGCTACCAGTTTCTGTTGCCAAACAATACCGCTGTTTCCTGCTACTAATTGGCGCTACCAGTTTCTGTTACCAAACAATACCGCTGTTTCCTGCTATTAATTGGCGCTACCAGTTTCTGTTGCCAAACAATACCGCTGTTTCCTGCTACTAATTGGCGCTACCAGTTTCAGTTACCAAACAATACCGCTGTTTCCTGCTACTAATTGGCGCTACCAGTTTCTGTTACCAAACAATACCGCTGTTTCCTGCTATTAATTGGCGCTACCAGTTTCTGTTGCCAAACAATACCGCTGTTTCCTGCTAATAATTGGCGCTACCAGTTTCTGTTGCCAAACAATACCGCTGTTTCCTGCTACTAATTGGCGCTACCAGTTTCTGTTACCAAACAATACCGCTGTTTCCTGCTATTAATTGGCGCTACCAGTTTCTGTTACCAAACAATACCGCTGTTTCCTGCTACTAATTGGCGCTACCAGTTTCAGTTACCAAACAATACTGCTGTTTCCTGCTATTAATTGGCGCTACCAGTTTCTGTTACCAAACAATACCGCTGTTTCCTGCTACTAATTGGCGCTACCAGTTTCAGTTACCAAACAATACCGCTGTTTCCTGCTACTAATTGGCGCTACCAGTTTCTGTTACCAAACAATACCGCTGTTTCCTGCTATTAATTGGCGCTACCAGTTTCTGTTGCCAAACAATACCGCTGTTTCCTGCTACTAATTGGCGCTACCAGTTTCTGTTGCCAAACAATACCGCTGTTTCCTGCTATTAATTGGCGCTACCAGTTTCTGTTACCAAACAATACCGCTGTTTCCTGCTACTAATTGGCGCTACCAGTTTCTGTTACCAAACAATACCGCTGTTTCCTGCTACTAATTGGCGCTACCAGTTTCTGTTGCCAAACAATACCGTTGTTTCCTGCTATTAATTGGCGCTACCAGTTTCTGTTACCAAACAATACCGCTGTTTCCTGCTACTAATTGGCGCTACCAGTTTCTGTTACCAAACAATACCGCTGTTTCCTGCTATTAATTGGCGCTACCAGTTTCTGTTACCAAACAATACCGCTGTTTCCTGCTATTAATTGGCGCTACCAGTTTCTGTTACCAAACAATACCGTTGTTTCCTGCTATTAATTGGCGCTACCAGTTTCTGTTACCAAACAATACCGCTGTTTCCTGCTATTAATTGGCGCTACCAGTTTCTGTTACCAAACAATATTGTAGATTTTTGTTACAATATCATTGCTTTTGTCACTATGTGCTATCAAGCAACTGTTGTACATCTTGTAGAAACTGCGGGAGTCTAGTCATTGTACCGAGGAAGATGAGGATAGCTTTAACCAGGCTCTCAGTCTACTCATTGTGCTAAAGAGTGACGTTGATAAGCGTCTCTCTCAGCTTTCCTACAGCTCGGGTTCCTCAGCTACATCTAAAAGACACAACTGGTGAGTCCATTATTTGTTGTTTTTACTGTTGCTGTAGGTGCAATGTGGAAGTCTGATGTCCTCTATGAAGAGTCAAAATTCTTACTGGAAGGAAAAGAGGCTAAATAGTGAAATAAAGTAATACTAAAAAAATATTAAGTTAATTTTAACTTCAGCTACTTGAGTCAGCAAGCTAAACAGTGCATCTATTGCCAGCATAAGCAAGCCTATATTTCTGTTCACCTCTCTAAGTTAATATAACAATATATAAATTTGAAAGTCTGTCATTCAGTCTGTCCAGCTACAGCTATTAAAATCAAGCAATAAAAAATCTGCTTTGTGCTGGATTTGATCTTGGAACCTCCTGTTTACCAGGTGATCATCTTACCAATTAAGCTACGCGAAATGCGATGATTTAAGTAGACGATATGTGCGATTATCTGGGGTAAAATACACATAGCACTCTGCATTACGCAGCGTCATTAAAGCTTGCTCTCATGACTGTTGTTAGTAACTTTAGTTTAGCAACACGGATAGTAGCCTATTCACACTAGTCATTGGCAATGTGCCAGGCAACTACATTATCTGCCACTGTTTATAAGCAGTTTTTAGTACCCGTGCAACGCGGGACATTCCGCGAGTATAACAGCAAAAATATATTTGGATCGATTACATCATATTTAATTTCTTTACAGCTCTTTTATAATGTATTTATTTTATTTTGTTGTTGTTATTGCCAGTAGTATTTACTAAGGAGTTATTGAAGGGTTTTTGAGCTGTGGAAGTGATTACAGTGTAACCATTTGAAAGCTCTAATTCATGGTATGGCGGGTCACAGAATGGAATTAGTTCTCATGTAGAGGTTTTATTTTATATCTTGTACTTTGTCAAATACTCCATACGCATTGTACACTCTGCCATACACTTTCTGTACAATATGGGAACTGCACAACTGTACATTGCTACAATCATGTCTGCCTCACATGTAAGCTACCAGCTAAATATACTCAGCAACTGTTCTTTATTGTTCATGATTCACCATCTTGTCTGCAGTGGTTCCATGCATAACATAACTGACAGAGAGTCGGCCTCAGCCAGGATGGATGACATTCAGAGGTCAATAGAGAACTGGGAGGAAAAGGACATCAACAAGCAATGTTATGATTTTGTTAAGGGTACGTCTTTTCATACCTTTCGGAGGCCCTTAATGAATGTTGTCATAGCCTTTGGTTCTTGTCAACTGGTATCTTTTCACGCCCTCTTAATGTCCCTTAATGTCGTTATAGTCTTTGCTTCCAGTCATTTTGTATCTATGTATTCCTTGTTGAGGCCCCTCATTATGTTCATAGCCTGTGGTACCTGTGAATCTGTTATGCGCTACTGAGATGCTATAACAACCTGAATCATTTGATATTCAGAGGGTGACCTCATCATTCAGGAGAAAGGGAAGGACAGAGAGCGACATGCTTTTCTGTTTGACAACATGCTCATACTCTGTAAGAGTACGGGTCGGGGCAGAACCGTCTCCTCCTCTCCACAAGATTACAGGTTTAAGGAAAAGCTGCTCATTAAACACCTGGATGTTGTTGACATGGAAGATACGGAGGGTGAGTGTATTTCAAGTGCTTCATAGTCCTCCCTGAGGCACTGTTTATACCTCCGCGGACTCGGGCTATCGCGTGCGTTGGACAGTCACTTATCATAGATGTACACACAGTCTAGACTGTGCATACATCTATGATAAGTGACGCTATCTCACATTGCATGACATACCATCATTGTTGACTTTAAAGATGGTATTTGATTGGTGAGAGAATTTTATTTTGTACTCAACAAGCTGTCTGCTCAATCGTGAGAAGATAACTCTGTATTAGTTAGTTAGATAGAATAATTAATAACCAAGTGCTGTGCACTTTACAAGCGTTTATTAAACAAGAAAACACAGTGAAGATCGCAGGGCGGAAACTGCATTACATGTACAACTGCTTAAAGGTCTAACAGTGGGAGTTGTCTTCTCTGTTACAAGTTGTGGAAGTATTTTCTCGTTATTCAGCGTTAGCTTAAAGTTTTTTTTGTCGAAAAATTTTCTTACAGTTCAACGGTGGAAGTACAGTTCAACTTTTAAAGTTGGGGTATAAACTGAACCATGATGCAATTCATTAATAACAATCTACTATAGAACAATCTACTATAGAACAGGGTAAAAATGTTCAAATTTATTTTATGCACGATACAAAATTGTGTTAAGAATATTGCCCAGCAGATGCACCATGTTTTTATTTTCTCTGGTTTGCGCAAATATAACAATAAGACCCTGCTGCAGTCATGCAGCTCTTTAGTAACAAGTAGTAATGACATGTTGCTGTCATGTTGTGTTCTCATGTTCTCTAGTAGAGAAACACACCGCTATTACTAGTTTTTCATAAGCTACCTTGGGTGGTCCTAACACGTATTAAGGGCTCCTTCTGGAACTGTCAGATTAACCGGAAGGGATGTATTTTGCAACACATCCAGTCTGACAGAGTCAGGTAGCCTTTTTACTTGCTCAATGTGTGAAGGGCAGAGGTGGATCTTTAACGTGCCCACATTGTCAGCGTGGTACAAGTTATGGTCTTGATCCGAAAGACCCAGCAATTTAAGGTTGACAGCTTGCTGAGAGCTTTTTGTCAAATTTGCCTTAAGCAAGGCTCAAACCACCAACCCCCATGGTTGACAGTCAAAGACGCTACCACTAGGCCACCCTGACACCCATTAGTAACTAGTGGATCATTAGAAACGCTGGTAGGCACTTTTACTCTGCACATAAGAGGTTGTCAAAGATATTCTGGCATCTTTGCCACGCAGCACCAGGTCTTATTATCACCAGGTTAACAGATGTATTTTAGCATTCTTGCCACTGAGTAGCAAGTGCTCTTAAAGGCATCTTTGCCCTTTTGCCATGCAGCATTAGGTGCTCTCAGAGGCATTTTGACATATTTGCCATGCAGTACCAGGTGGTCTGCATGTATTCTTCATAAACAGGAGACATGGTTAGCTGCTTAAAAATTTGTTCACTTTAGTTCTGTGTTTGAGAAAGATTTAAGACATACTTCAATGATCCATGCATAGATTTTAGTTTGTTGGTTTCCTTTTGGAATTGAAGTCGGTCAAACTGTACAGTATTTATTTTACGCAGCGTCTTTTTCAAAAATAAGGGCTACCTCTTGTCTAAATATAACATTATCACTTTTTATAAAAATAATTTAAGCACACGTTTAATTAGTCGGTCACGATCAGTGCAGATTCAACTTCTGACATTGTGTTTGTTAACTATTCTTGCCCATTGTTAACCATTACTAACTAGCATCAACCATCACTAACTAGTGTTAACTATTACTAACTACTGTTACAAAGCTTATTGGTAAACTACTTACAAGACATAATTTAAAGCTGCCAACCGGAAGTTTCATGTTATATAGCAGATTTATAGCTCTAAATTGACAGAATAATCCAATAAGGTGTCCGTTTTGTTCGGGAAAAAAGAAAGTTGCCCTTCAAATATTAGCATTTCTCCAGGGTTGCTGGTGCACTTTATGCAACTTTATGGAATCTGTGTCAAGCCATCCAGTGCTTGCTCATCAAGAATATTTCTTCATAAAATATTGATATACATTAAAGAAAAAAAATTCAATAAAAGATAGCTTAGGTCGAAGTTTTTGGAAGTTTTGTTTAAAAAATTGTGCCAACAATGAAGTGGAAAGATTTCATTATTAGATTAATAAAGGTTATTTGTAACTTGTAAGGTTAGCTATGAGATAACTCTATTAGATAACTCCATTGATTGTTAGAAGTTAGAGTTATCTGATGCATGGACCGTCTCTTTCATGCTGATCTTTTACAGCTGTATATATCTATGCAACGAGTATATATGTATGAATATTCATAAGTATATAAATATTCATACATGTATATACCTATTCATGAATATTTATATATTCACTCACCGACTGGGTAATAAAATAATTACCGACTGAATTTGAGTACTTTACCTCGTAAGATAGTTAGCAATCTTTACTAAAGCAATTGCCGTTAGTTTTAACAACGCAAAGCTTGAACAGTTGACTTGCAACAAACTTCACTTTACAGTTACTTGGTATCAAAAGGTTCACTTTGTTTTAGTCTGCTGTGTTGTAGCTGCAAAATATGTGTAAATGTGATTACATGCTCTTGAACGCTCAAAAACGAACAGTTATTCGCAGCCATCACGAAAATGCCGTATTTTGGAATCTCTTTATATCAACGGCGTACTCAAACATTATGGTTATTGTTTTGACATGTGATGTTGTCACGTGAAATTAAAAGCCAGTAAAAGGCTCGATATAAAACTCTCGTAGCACTAGTTTATGGCAAACACTTCGAGTTCTACTGGAAAGCCCGTATCAAATATAAATGCTTGCTACTTTATAGTTTTGTTTTAGCCTGGTCTAATCGTCTAGTCGTAATCTGATCATGTGCCCCGTACTTCCTGCCAAATAGCGCAAACAGTTTCTGGATCATGTTTCGACTATCACCGGTGACCAACAGGCTTGTCATGTTTATCAGAGGATGATATGCACTCATTCGAGCTAAGGTTAGAAAATTAAAGGAATTATTACGGTAGGTTTTGAGATATCAGTGCTCAAAGTGACAGCATTACAATGATGATGAAACAGACGCGCAAGGACAATAGACATGGTTTTATTGAATGTGGTAAAAATATTTGTGAAATTATTTTGACGAATGAGGTTGCATGAAAGTGTAAACAAAAGCCATCGTGTTCAATTGCGTCCCATTTGAGCCGTTTTGAAAAGGGATTCCAATCTGTGACATTTTCGTGATGGCTGCGATTAACTGTTCATTTTTGAGCTTTTAAGAGCTTTTAATCACATTTCCACATATTTTGAACCTACAACACAGCGGAAAAAGACATGGTAAATCTTTTGATACCAAATAACTGTAATGTGAATTTTGTTGAAAGTCAACCGTCAATCGTTTCATTTTGTGTAATGCTCTACAGTGTTAGTTGATAACCCGAAGCTTTTAAGTGTGAATATTTTAACCGATGTGATCACAAGCACCCATTGCATGGGAATCGTAGTGTAGTGGATTAGATCGCTGGACTGTAGACCTGGAAGTTCAGAGATCAAATCCTCTGTCAATTGGATCTCTCATTCCTTGATTTTAACTATGATAGTTACATATACACACAACACACAGACTTTGAGAGATGTATAGACTATCCGGTGTTGCCCAGGTATTAAAAATCACTTATAAACAATGAGAGGTAATGAGAGTTGCCTGCCATTCGCTATTAGCCTGGCACATTACCAATTGATAATTTGTGTAAACTTACCAATAAGAGTTAGAGAGTAAGAGAGTCTTCTCATGACGTTACGCCATAACTTTGCTGTTGTGACCGAAAGCGGTAGCCTATTTACTCCATATAGCGACATATGTCGCCTAATGAATTAATCAAGCTTCTGCGGCTATTTTGGTAAAGCATTGGACTGGCAGTCCAGAGAGTCAGAGATCAAATCTTATGTGATACAGATTCTTTATTCCAAGATTTTAATAGCTATAGCTGGAACTACACACAAACTCTGAGAAATTTATATAGATGAATACATATATATTTATGAATTTAAATAGGAGATGTGGTCGGTACACTAGTAGACTAGACTACTAGTACACTAGACTAGTAGTGGTCGGTGTACTAGTAGTAGTCGGTATACTAGTAGTGGTCAGTGTACTAGTAGTAGTCGGTATACTAGTAGTGGTCAGTGTACTAGTAGTATAGCGTGTAAATCTTAGAAGGTTCTCCACTTTTTATAGGACAGCAGATAATGGTTGAGACAAACTGTTCAAGATTAGATTCCAGACAAAATTATTGTCCAATAGCGCCGATGTTTACATAGCGTCCAATGTGTTTACAAGATGTCCTGATTAACAATTACGTACGCAGCCATTCTATATCCTTCGTTTTGTCGTGACGTCATTTTATCATTGTCGGCCATCTTTATAGACAATTTTTTGTTAGAAACACGAAGCTTTTGCAATGATAATTTGAAAACGATGTTTTTGTTTGCAATTTTTTATTATAGTATCAAAACAACACTTAAAAGTACTAATAAATCAAAGAAAAAGATCGTTTTCTACAAAAATGGCGGCTTTTTCGTGAACGAGCGCATGCACAAACGACTTGATGACGTCAGAAAAAACTATGGATAGTCTGTTTGTATTGTTATGAGCTTGTATATTACAACCAGTTCCATAATGTCGGTGGGAGGATTTAAGGTTGTAATATAGTAGCCTGAAGCAGAGCTGTTGACAGGTGCTCATAGAAAAGCTTTGATGTTTTGATCGCATAAGTAGTCATGCGTTTATTGGGGCACGCATATGTGTATCTCACATCGCATGTATATTATAAATGGTATAGGTGAGCTTATATGTATGTCGACATACACAAATGTTTCAAGTTTTACATTCAAATTTGCTTTTTGACTCCAGAATATCGACATGCATTTGAAGTTCAGGAGAGAAATGGGGCTGTCATGCTGCTCAAGACCAAAACTGAAGGAGAAAAGGAAGAATGGATGGCTGCCTTGCTTTCACTTCTTTTCAGGTTGGTGGCTGCCTTGCTTTCACTTCTTTTCAGGTTGGTACCTTTCATCATACTAGTGACTAAACTGCATCATACTCTACACTGTTGACTATCATATTCTATACTGTTGACTATCATATCATATTCTACACTGTTGACTATCATATTCTACACTGTTGACTATCATATCATATTCTACACTGTTGACTATCATATTCTACACTGTTGACTATCATATCATATTCTACACTGTTGACTATCATATTCTACACTGTTGACTATCATATCATATTCTACACTGTTGACTATCATATCATATTCTACACTGTTGACTATTATATCATATTCTACACTGTTGACTATCATATCATATTCTACACTGTTGACTATTATATCATATCCTACTCTGTTGGCTATCATATCATATTCTACACTGTTGACTATTATATCATATCCTACTCTGTTGGCTATCATATCATATTCTATACTGTTGACTATTATATCATATTCTACACTGTTGACTATCATATCATATTCTACACTGTTGACTATCATATCATATTCTACACTGTTGACTATTATATCATATCCTACTCTGTTGGCTATCATATCATATTCTATACTGTTGACTATTATATCATATTCTACACTGTTGACTATCATATCATACTCTACACTGTTGACTATCATATCATATTCTACACTGTTGACTATCATATCATATTCTACACTGTTGACTATTATATCATATCCTACTCTGTTGGCTATCATATCATATTCTATACTGTTGACTATCATATCATATTCTACACTGTTGACTATCATATTATATTCTACACTGTTGACTATCATATCATACTTTACACTGTTGACTATTATATCATATTCTACACTGTTGACTATCATATCATATTCTACACTGTTGACTATCATATCATATTCTACACTGTTTACTATCATATCATATTCTACACTGTTGACTATCATATCATACTTTACACTGTTGACTGTCATATCATCTTCTACACTGTTGACTATCATATCATATTCTACACTGTTGACTATCATATCATACTCTACATTGTTGACTATCATATCATCTTCTACACTGTTGACTATCATATCATATTCTACACTGTTGACTACCATATGATACTCTGACTCAGATTGTCAGAGGTATTGATAAAGCAATGATAATAAGTAGCTGTACAATAGGTCAGAAATACCTAAATGTGGTCAATTGGTGGAGAGCGCCCGCCATATACAAATCTGAATTTCGTGATACAGAGTCTTTTTGAAATCAACCATTCATCCTAACCTTTAAGCTTCGCTTCGGAAAAATGGACAGACAGACACGGGTCCTGCGATAGTAAATATATATATTTGCTTTGCTTTATTTTACATTTGACATACAATTTTTTTCTTTTACCTTTTCCCATACATCTGGCTGTCTTTAAAAATGATGAAAAGAATTGGTTTAAATTGCCATAGAAGGTGCGCTCTCCTAACTTAATGTAAAATTACATAACAATTATGAAACGTAAACAATGTGTGGTAAGAGAAAGATTGTCAATACAAACCAGTGTTACCATAGTTACTGTACAATCAATACAAACCAGTGTTACCATAGTTACTGTACAATCAATGCAAACCAGTGTTACCATAGTTACTGTACAATCAATACAAACCAGTGTTACCATAGTTACTGTACAATCAATACAAACCAGTGTTACCATAGTTACTGTACAATCAATGCAAACCAGTGTTACCATAGTTACTGTACAATCAATACAAACCAGTGTTACCATAGTTACTGTACAATCAATACAAACCAGTGTTACCATAGTTACTGTACAATCAATACAAACCAGTTTTACCATAGTTACTGTACAATCAATACAAACCAGTGTTACCATAGTTACTGTACAATCATTAGGAAAACAACCAGGTTTAGTCTGTTCCTTTTCGAAGGACCAAAGGGGTGGCTCCGGGATGGTCTTGTCATGGATCAGGCTGTTTACGTGTATTTTATTGTTCGTCTAGCAAAAATTCGCTATAACTTAAACGTTCTCAGAACGGATTATTTTCGTTGTAGAATCGTCTACTGTATAAGTAAAATGTGACAACCAGTAATATTTCTCAGTATCTCTGGTTGGAGTGGTGCACCAGTGGTCACATGCCTTCACATAGTTTTGGCTTCTTACAGTTTTTCTGCTGTTTTTTCCAAGTTCAACATATTGACTTTTACTATTTTGTCCCCAGATATGGTTGACTTTTACCATGCTGTCCCCAGATATGGTTGACTTTTACCATGCTGTCCCCAGATATGGTTGACTTTTACCATGCTGTCCCCAGATATGGTTGACTTTTACCATGCTGTCCCCAGATATGGTTGACTTTTACCATGCTGTCCCCAGATATGGTTGACTTTTACCATGCTGTCCCCAGATATGGTTGACTTTTACCATGCTGTCCCCAGATATGGTTGACTTTTACCATGCTGTCCCCAGATATGGTTGACTTTTACCATGCTGTCCCCAGATATGGTTGACTTTTACCATGCTGTCCCCAGATATGGTTGACTTTTACCATGCTGTCCCCAGATATGGTTGACTTTTACCATGCTGTCCCCAGATATGGTTGACTTTTACCATGCTGTCCCCAGATATGGTTGACTTTTACCATGCTGTCCCCAGATATGGTTGACTTTTACCATGCTGTCCCCAGATATGGTTGACTTTTACCATGCTGTCCCCAGATATGGTTGACTTTTACCATGCTGTCCCCAGATATGGTTGACTTTTACCATGCTGTCCCCAGATATGGTTGACTTTTACCATGCTGTCCCCAGATATGGTTGACTTTTACCATGCTGTCCCCAGATATGGTTGACTTTTACCATGCTGTCCCCAGATATGGTTGACTTTTACCATGCTGTCCCCAGATATGGTTGACTTTTACCATGCTGTCCCCAGATATGGTTGACTTTTACCATGCTGTCCCCAGATATGGTTGACTTTTACCATGCTGTCCCCAGATATGGTTGACTTTTACCATGCTGTCCCCAGATATGGTTGACTTTTACCATGCTGTCCCCAGATATGGTTGACTTTTACCATGCTGTCCCCAGATATGGTTGACTTTTACCATGCTGTCCCCAGATATGGTTGACTTTTACCATGCTGTCCCCAGATATGGTTGACTTTTACCATGCTGTCCCCAGATATGGTTGACTTTTACCATGCTGTCCCCAGATATGGTTGACTTTTACCATGCTGTCCCCAGATATGGTTGACTTTTACCATGCTGTCCCCAGATATGGTTGACTTTTACCATGCTGTCCCCAGATATGGTTGACTTTTACCATGCTGTCCCCAGATATGGTTGACTTTTACCATGCTGTCCCCAGATATGGTTGACTTTTACCATGCTGTCCCCAGATATGGTTGACTTTTACCATGCTGTCCCCAGATATGGTTGACTTTTACCATGCTGTCCCCAGATATGGTTGACTTTTACCATGCTGTCCCCAGATATGGTTGACTTTTACCATGCTGTCCCCAGATATGGTTGACTTTTACCATGCTGTCCCCAGATATGGTTGACTTTTACCATGCTGTCCCCAGATATGGTTGACTTTTACCATGCTGTCCCCAGATATGGTTGACTTTTACCATGCTGTCCCCAGATATGGTTGACTTTTACCATGCTGTCCCCAGATATGGTTGACTTTTACCATGCTGTCCCCAGATATGGTTGACTTTTACCATGCTGTCCCCAGATATGGTTGACTTTTACCATGCTGTCCCCAGATATGGTTGACTTTTACCATGCTGTCCCCAGATATGGTTGACTTTTACCATGCTGTCCCCAGATATGGTTGACTTTTACCATGCTGTCCCCAGATATGGTTGACTTTTACCATGCTGTCCCCAGATATGGTTGACTTTTACCATGCTGTCCCCAGATATGGTTGACTTTTACCATGCTGTCCCCAGATATGGTCTCCATTCTTGTATAAGTTATTTGAGGACACTCCTTCAGATAGAGGAGTTTCGGCTGCTACTATTGTGTGCGCGCGGGTTTTTATAATTACACCATCTACCTAGATTGACTTTACCACATCTTTTCAGTGATATTAAGGAGTTGTCTCCTTTTTGCATGCAATGGTCAAGTATTCACTCTATCGTGTCTTCTACTTAGGTCCAACTTAGACAGGATGCTTGACTCGAAGCAAAAAGAAGACCAAAGTGCCCACGCTCTTATCCTGCCCCCAGTTGAGGAGTACCCTTTCTCTGAAGAGGATTCAGAGGACAACATCGTCCTTGAGGAGTCGCAGACTATCGGAGAGCCACCTCTTATACAGGTTTCCTATCCGTCTGCTTTCTCATTTTTACCTGAGAGTTGTTTTAGCTCGTTTCAATTTCTACAGCTTTGAATAAAAAGTCTACCGGCATGCACATACTTTACTGTATGGCCTATTAGCATGAACTTCCTGTTCTCCTCCAGGGCGCAACGTTGCACAAGCTCATTGAACGACTCACCTATCATATGTACGCCGATCCCAATTTTGTCAAGCGCTTCCTCACAACATACCGATCATTCTGCTCGCCTTCAGAGCTCCTCGACCTCCTCATCTGTCGTTTCCAGATTCCGGAGACGGATGAGTGTTTTGAGGAGAATCGTGGTGCCTTCACACGCTTTAAGAAAGAGTATGTGAAACCAGTGCAGTTTAGGTAAGTGTTCCTGCCATTTCTCTTTCTCCTTTCTATATGGTATAAAGTTGACATCTCACCCTTTAGGAGGATTTGTACTTGCACCCAAAAGTGAACAGAAAATAGTATTGCTGGCTAAAGCTTTTAATGTATATTATGGCATTCTAGCACATTTAACTTTTAATTTATATTATGGCATTCTAGCACATTTAACAGATAACTTTAAAAATCAGTAAATGGGAAAATCATTATATAAGTTGAAATATTATTTCCCGAGCTCAACTCGCAAGTGTGTCAAATTTATCGCAGATTTTCTGGAGATCTGCGGCACATGTTTTGATTGAATATAAGTTATTAGTAACCGTTACGAAGGTGCTGTACCTTCCAAGGTACTATCGAACAGACAACTCCAAGGTTGAATTTGTCAGGAAGCCCTCTTATTTGAATATTTTAATTTTATCTAAAAATGCGGCATTATAAGCAATAATGCTTTCTCTTTCCACTTTTCCCTTTTTGTTTTGTGAAGTGATCCCTCTTTTTCTCTTCATACGCTTCCATGCCTGTCCTCTTCCACTCTATTCTCTTCATCCGCATCATCAGCACAGGTTTGATCTCCCGATCTCATCTTGCAGGGTGCTCAATGTCATCAGACTGTGGACAGATCATCATTTCTATGACTTTGAACAGGAGAACAAAGTGCTGCAGCAACTAGAAGTGTTCTTAGACACAATAAAGGTGCTTTTACAACACACCTTATGTAGTATGTAGTGTTACTAGTAGTACGTATTATTACTAGTAGTGTGTAGTGTTACTAGTAGTGTGTAGTATTACTAGTAGTGTGTAGTATTACTAGTAGTGTGTAGCGTTACTAGTAGTGTGTAGTGTTACTAGTAGTGCGTAGTGTTACTAGTAGTGCGTAGTGTTACTAGTATTGTGTAGCGTTACTAGTAGTGTGTAGCGTTACTAGTAGTGTGTAGCGTTACTAGTAGTGTGTAGCGTTACTAGTAGTGTGTAGCGTTACTAGTAGTGTGTAGCGTTACTAGTAGTGTGTAGCGTTACTAGTAGTGTGTAGCGTTACTAGTAGTGTGTAGCGTTACTAGTAGTGTGTAGCGTTACTAGTAGTGTGTAGCGTTACTAGTTGTGTGTAGCGTTACTAGTAGTGCGTAGTGTTACTAGTAGTGTGTAGCGTTACTAGTAGTGTGTAGCGTTACTAGTAGTGTGTAGCGTTACTAGTAGTGTGTAGCGTTACTAGTTGTGTGTAGCGTTACTAGTAGTGTGTAGCGTTACTAGTAGTGTGTAGCGTTACTAGTAGTGTGTAGCGTTACTAGTAGTGTGTAGCGTTACTAGTAGTGTGTAGCGTTACTAGTAGTACGTAGCGTTACTAGTAGTGTGTAGCGTTACTAGTAGTATGTAGTGTTACTAGTAGTGTGTAGTGTTACTAGTAGTGCGTAGTGTTACTAGTATTGTGTAGCGTTACTAGTAGTGTGTAGCGTTACTAGTAGTGTGTAGCGTTACTAGTAGTGTGTAGCGTTACTAGTAGTGTGTAGCGTTACTAGTAGTGTGTAGCGTTACTAGTAGTGTGTAGCGTTACTAGTAGTGTGTAGCGTTACTAGTTGTGTGTAGCGTTACTAGTAGTGCGTAGTGTTACTAGTAGTGTGTAGCGTTACTAGTAGTGTGTAGCGTTACTAGTAGTGTGTAGCGTTACTAGTAGTGTGTAGCGTTACTAGTTGTGTGTAGCGTTACTAGTAGTGTGTAGCGTTACTAGTAGTGTGTAGCGTTACTAGTAGTGTGTAGCGTTACTAGTTGTGTGTAGCGTTACTAGTAGTGCGTAGTGTTACTAGTAGTGTGTAGCGTTACTAGTAGTGTGTAGCGTTACTAGTAGTGTGTAGCGTTACTAGTAGTGTGTAGCGTTACTAGTTGTGTGTAGCGTTACTAGTAGTGTGTAGCGTTACTAGTAGTGTGTAGCGTTACTAGTAGTGTGTAGCGTTACTAGTAGTGTGTAGCGTTACTAGTAGTGTGTAGCGTTACTAGTAGTACGTAGCGTTACTAGTAGTGTGTAGCGTTACTAGTAGTATGTAGTGTTACTAGTAGTGTGTAGTGTTACTAGTAGTGTGTAGCGTTACTAGTAGTGCGTAGCGTTACTAGTAGTGTGTAGCGTTACTAGTAGTGTGTAGCGTTACTAGTAGTGTGTAGCGTTACTAGTAGTGTGTAGCGTTACTAGTAGTACGTAGCGTTACTAGTATTGTGTAGCGTTACTAGTAGTACGTAGCGTTACTAGTAGTACGTAGCGTTACTATTCCTATATCCTGATGCAAATTAATAATGAGTTGTTATGCTAATCCAGGTAGTCTGTTTGTTCGCAGGGGAAGGTGATGCGTAAATGGGTTGACTCAATTGTCAAGATCATTCAGAGGAAGGTTGATTCATCGGTGCACTTTCAAGGCCTCTCATGGGAATCTAGTGAATCCCACCTGCGTCCGCACTCTCATAAGTTCAAGGATGAACCACCAAGTGTTGAGTGGTTTATTGCAGCTCAGGATGAGCCTGAAAAGTTCAACATAGTTTACCTTCACCCGATAGAGATAGCCCGGCAGGAAACACTTATAGAGTTTAAGCTGTACAAGGCTGTCAAACCGTCAGAGCTTGTTGGTAGTGTTTTTATGAAGAAAGATAGAGCCGTGCATAGCCCTAATTTGATGAGACTCATCAGACATACAAATAGAGTGAGTTTCTTTTGTTTACTCTATGCATTGCCTTTAGGAACTATAAGATTTTATAAATTGAGCCATAGATAGATCCACGCATTCACATGAAGTTACTTCAACTATCAGCATATTTCAATTGATCCGATTGGTTGTTCTGACAAACATAAAATTAACTCTGGTGTAAGCAAATTCTGCATCCACTTGTGAGTGTTTGTCATTGTGTACCTACTTGAATGTTGATATGATAGGACAACTGATGCTCGTATCCAACCAGCTTTGTGTTGGCTTCTTTTTTACCTTACAGCCGCAGATATTTGTTCAATTTAAGTGGCGGATGCTTGATCGTGTCATTCTACCACATGTATATCTATGTAGTTCATAAATGTTCAAATCTTCAACCTGGTATCTTAAATTTTCATGAAATTCTGTTTGATGTTTATTTAATTAGTATTTCTTGACACATATGAGCCTCAGATAAACTTGTGAAGAAGCTGTTATAGTTTAATTTACCATAAGACCTCCATTAAATGCCATGATCCTGTATTTTTCAACCCTTTCCATATAGTGGCATTCTATTAAAGGTGATGTTCAAATAGAGGTTGGCGCTTTATTTTGTGACTTGATGGTCAGAATTTTAGTAAGATGAATTTAACCCTTGTACTCGTGAAGCTATGCTAATGTCACTTACATTTTTAGCTCTCTTTGAGCGGAGCAACATTAAGGCCTTTGGCCTTAGCATTTCTGCTAAATGACCTTTCATATACTTCGCGGTATCGGACCGAGTGAAACAAGGAACTACTTTCAGTAAAACATATTAGTAATGAATATATAATATTATACAGTAATTAATTATTTTAATGCTTTCAAAGTTTTAGAAAAATATCGAAAAACTTAGTTAAAAAACTGACTTCAACACGCCGTAACAATGGCTGCTATTATGTCGTACACTGTTCTTGAGAAGTATTCTATTGTTCATCAAAACGTTTTAAAGTCTCAGATGAGGCTGTAAACCACATTATGGACAAATCGGAAGACAATCGAATTTAGACCTTAGTGACTTTGAATCAGTCTCTAGTTCTGACGATTGTGACGATCGATCTTCTCAAACACACTGTCGCTAAAACCATAATAACGACCACTGCGACAATGAAAGAATTCATTGTTGTTGATGTAACCTAGTCATTAGGTATTATTACCGTTTTGTGAGCAGTTTTTACTGGGCGCTTTCTATTATGGTTTCGTAAATATCAGGCACAATGGATGTCATAGTGGTGGTCTAATAGAGATGGCATTCAATTAAAGGGTGGTGCTGCATTGTTCAACCTTTCTCCTATGGTGGCGTTCTATCAGAAGTGGCGCTCAAATAAAGATGGCCTTCAAATTGAGGTTTTACAGTGTCCACGTTTTATAAAAAATATTCAAAAATATTTTATGTCATCTTGTCTTTACATTTCCATCTGTAAGGTTTCTTGGCGCTGCGTGTAAGATCGCTCATGATTGAATTATTCAGTTTACCTACTGGCTGGAGTCTAGCATTCTCAGTACACAAAACCTAGAAGAGAGGGTGGCTGTCGTCTCTCGTATCATCGAGATCATGATGGTGTTCCGCAAGCTGAACAATTTGAACGGAGTTCTCTGCGTTGTCAGCTCACTAGACTCGGCTCCCATTCATCGTCTTGGTTGCACCTTTGAGGTACTGCGCTACATTCTTCTACAGCCCTTTTCGATGCTTGCTCAATTTTCCCACCAGCTTTTTGGGTTTAAATTTCATTTTTTTCACTTGTATTGCAGTTGCTCAAACCCCTGTATAAAAAGTTCTATGACGACAATAAAGAACTGATCAGTAACCACTTCCGGAGGTACTTCGAGATTTTGCGAGCGATTGACCCTCCATGCGTTCCTTTCTTTGGTACGTTGTAATGTTTGTTACAGTTGTTGCGTTAGTCATGGACACGTTTGTCGGCTGTGTGTGTGGCATGTGCGGCAGGTGTCTATTGTTGACTGTATGTGTGGCATGTGCGGTAGGTGTCTACATGACGAATATTCTAAAGCTGGAGGAAGGAAACCCGGACTGCCTTCCCAATACAGATCTGATTAACTTCAGTAAAAGAAGGAAAGTGGCGGATATCACAGCTGAGATACAACAGTACCAGAATCAGCCATACAACCTTCAAACTGTATACAGCATAGCTGAGTTCTTAGAGCAACTCGACCCTTGGGATGGGCGCTCGGACAACGAGCTCGATGATCATCTTTATGAACTCTCACTAACCATCGAGCCACGCAATCAGAAACCTCCTCCTAAGTTCGCTAAGAAGTTTGACAGTTTGGGCCTAAAATCACCGGGTATCAAGCCCGCCAGCAAACAGATATCGGCCTTTAGGAGTCACTTCCCCTTCATGAGCAATTCGGAAAGCACAAGTCGTTTTCCTTTTCCCAGCTCGAGATCCTACACTACGGTTAGTTATTCCCTATTTTGTTCCTATGCCACGACCATCAGCTTCCTTCACGCTTCTAATCATGTTCATTTCCCCAACTTGGGAGTTTTCTCCTCATTAACAATTCATGAACCATGCCAATGTTCGTATTGAGTAGAAATAAATGGCCTGGCTCTCTTTCTGTTTGTAGGACGATGAAGACGGTCGAAGTACACTTTCTGGCAGCACGCCTCCGCACACTCCCAACACTCCTGTAACTCCACCCCCTCGTCCTCACACTCCTTTAACTCCGCCCCCAAATAGGAGCACTCCTCCCAAGACTCCACCCCATCACAATCGATCTTACATGGGTGAGTGCCACTTCGTTTCAAGGCTTTTATTGCATTAACAACAGCAGCTAACATTACAGATTGGGGTTTGAATCTTGGTGTAATTTCGGCCAAATACCACGCTGTTTCAACTGTTTGGAATCGTAACAATGGGCTGAAAGATGCTCGATCTTTGGAACATATCAACCGGAAACCACTGTATATTAAAACAGCTCAAACTAGATTTTGAACCAGATTATCTAAAAATAGTTCGCCTAAAATCCTTATTTACGAAAGCAGAGCATGCGCTAATAAAGAATAGTTATTGATAGCTATAGCTCATAGCTTGATAGCTTATTAAATGTCTAGTTACATCTTCCTTGTTTCTACTCACTGCGCAAGACGTATGCACAAGCTTATTGCCAGAGTCCTGTAACCACTACTCAAAAGACATAAATATGACATACCTTTTAGGTATTAGTGAAATCTGTTTCGAAAGTTATAATGCTCTGGCATGTTGGCTAACCAAAACATGTAGCATTGCGATTGGCAAAATCTATTAGAATTGTAGCCAACAAAAGAGCTTTTGTACTGCTACTTTGCTACATACCAACATGTGTATAACTAGTTTATATAATCCATAGTAGTTTATACTGATCAACATGTATAACTGGCTCAGATCTGTTATAGATGGCAGTCAACTCAGCCTCTTCTCAAACAGCAGTACAGTTAGGGAGAGCCAGATCAGCCTCTACTCTCAGTTCTCCGTTGCCAGCACTGCGACTCTTACGAATTCCGTCTTTGGTGAGAGTTTCTCCATCTCTACCTTGCATCTGTTTTCTTCACCCCTTTTATTCTGCTAGATATAGCTGCCTACCTATCTGACCGCCGGCATCAGGATTAATTTTAGTGCTGAATTCAAGGAATGCTTTAGCAGGATTCAGTAAGGTGTTTTCTGTTAAGAACAGAAAGAGACAGACAGAGAACATAGTAGTTCTCTGTCATATCTCTATCTCATGTTTGTAGGTAACGGTGGCATATCATGGTCACATGCCAGCACCTGCCAGCATATGTATGCATGTAATTGTACAAATGGCAAGTTGTGAGGTTGTTTACATGTTGATGTTCACCGATACAGATTTTTTAGTCATGTTATAAACAGATATGTTAATGCAGGGTTTAATCGCAAATACAGTCAAACACAGATAGCTCGAACACATTGTTAACTCGAATGGATTTGTTCAGTTTGCTCCCACGCAATGATAAATTGCTTTAGATAACTCGAACTTAGCATCATTAATTCAAACAGTTTTTTGCTCAACGGCTATGGAGACGGTTATTATCACTTAATTCCAAGCCATCGTGATAAACATCAACTTTTAGTAGTTCTTAGGCGTCATTATTACCACCATCGGCAAAATATTTTCGTTAGCGACTTTTCTAAAGGTTTCCAAAAGGCCAATTTTTACTAAACATCCACCTTGCGATGGCCCATCGAAAGCAAGGGAAAGCGTGAAAACATTCGGATAAACTTGAAGTAAAATCGGCAAAGTTCATCTTGGTTAAAAACGCTCAGAAAAAAAGGAATGGTTTTTCTTCTCAGCGTTTCAAGCGCAACGAAGTTTTGCTAATTTTAATCTGAAAACATCCTGAAAACAGCACATCATCTAAAACAACAAACAAATCTCAAGTAATAGAAAAATATCTATACTTTTGGATAAAAATTTTAAAACTTCACATGAGAGACCCTCTAACATGCAACAAGCAGTCTATGCATTTGATTTTGATATAGTTTGTATATGTACGTGTATCTACCGGTAAACACATGAACTTGTGGCAGTGCTCTGATAACTTGAACGCTCCGATAACTCAAACACTTTCGTTCGGTCCCGTGAAGTTTGAGTTATCCATTTGACTGTATATAAGAGCATTTTAGTCAGCATTCTTGTTTGTGTTTGTCTGCATGTAAGTTTTATCCTCTGATTCTCTTCACAGAACCTGACACTGAGACTGAACGCGTAGAATTAAAACCTCCACCTCTTCCTCCTCGTCGCCCTAGCTCAGCCCACTCTGTAAGTGACTTGCGTTCATCTGGGGCATTTATTCACCCAGACTCTTGTGACAGGATTGACGGTTGTACCGGCCTTTTACCAGCTAGTGCCCGTAACGTTCATGAACCAGTTTTAGAGACTGAAGGATTGGTAAGGACGGAATGCGTGATGAGGCCTGGTGACAGCCAACGAGAGCATGTGTTGAATATGGTCAGGGAGCAGAACAGAACAGTTGACAGTGTGCTTAGAGAGCCCAATTATAGAGACCACATACAGCAGGACCACTCCCTGTCTTTGCATCGGGACCATAGAATCATAGAGGTACCTGCTCTTAGAGAGCAGGCTCCAGATAACCTTCACTTACGTAGAGATCATAGACTAGGCGAACTTAGACTCGGTGATCACAGAGTTGATGGAGTGCTTCGCAGGGAGCACGTTCAATCAATGAGGGACATACCCCCTGAATTGCCCCCAAAGTTGCCAAGTAGGACGAGTATTCACAACATAGCCTACAGTCCAGGTGCTGAGTCAGAGCCACCTCCGCGCCTCCCCTACAGTCCCGGTGCCGAGGGAGAAATACCTCCCCGTCTCCCTCCGCGGCCCTCCAGAAGCAGAGGCATTGAAAGGTGAATATAGGCAGTGTTAGGATGAATATGAAAGGATTATATATGCATCTGTGAGTGGCTGCAGTTCTGCCAAACTTTTTATTTCATTCCCTACGATTAAAGAAATTGCTTCATTAAGGATCGTAATTGGTGAGCTGATTTTCAAGCTCCAAATAATCCTATAGAGTTTGCTGACCATCAATTTCCTACCAATGACAAGCTTGTGTAGCATATGTAGTTAATCATGGTCAATTGTTGACTTCCCTTTTAGATAACCAATCAGGAAAGGCTTCAACACTCTTTCATTTCATTGTGAACAGCGTTAGGTTTCCCTTTTAAACCCTTCCCAAAATTATTTTCACTATTAAACTTTGGCGCAGAAAAGCTTTTCAACTGCAAGCAGTGATCTCAATTCCCACCTTTAAACTCTGCCAAGCAAGTCTAATACTAAAGTCAATGATCATTGTTTGTAAGATGCCTACAAATCACTATCACATGTTTCCCATTATTACAGACCAAGGTCAAGGTCAACATACACATTTATCAGTCTCTCATCTCATTACCCCTCAGTCATTGATTCTTTAAACATTGTGTGCATTTCATTTGTTATCGACTTGTTGTTATCGACTTGTTGTTATCGACTTGTTGTTATCGACTTGTTGTTATCGACTTGTTGTTATCGACTTGTTGTTATCGACTTGTTGTTATCGACTTGTTGTTATCGACTTGTTGTTATCGACTTGTTGTTATTGACTTGTTTTAGGAGCGGTATACACAGGAAGTAGAAAGTAGGCGCAAATGTTGTACTTCTGTTTGCATGTGATTCAGAACCGTGCTATATGCGTGCTGTGAGCTAGTTGTGGCCTCTCTGATCTGCCATTTGATTCTCTCCTTTCAAATCTGCGAGATCAGTAGTTAATTCTAGCGGCATCATTCTTTTGCGTCTCAAATCGATAGTTGAAATATTTTCATGATTATTTGTCATCAATCAATTGAACAATTTTTTAAATACCTTCTTTAACTTGTTGTGTTAATTGCGGGTTCGTTTTCTCTGACATCTGAAGTTCAAGTCGTGCACATGTGTAAAGAGGTATCATCCTTGTTTAGGTACTGAGTATTCCTGTGTGTCAGGTTTAGGTACTGAGTATTCCTGTGTGTCAGGCTTAGGTACTGAGTATACCTGTGTGTCAGGTTTAGGTATTGAATATTCCTGTGTGTCAGGTTTAGGTACTGAGTGTACCTGTGTGTCAGGTTTAGGTACTGAGTAATCCTGTATGTTAGGTTTAGGTGCTGAGTATTCCTGTATGTCAGGTTTAGGTACTGAGTATACTTGTATGTCAGGTTTAGGTACTGAGTATTCCTGTGTGTCAGGTTTAGGTACTGAGTATTCCTGTGTGTCAGGTTTAGGTACTGAGTACTGAGTATACCTGTGTGTCAGGTTTAGATACTGAGTATTCCTATGTGTCATGTTTAGGTACTGAGTAATCCTGTATGTCAGGTTTAGGTACTGAGTATTCCTTTGTGTCAGGTTTAGGTACTGAGTATTCCTTTGTGTCAGGTTTAGGTACTGAGTATACCTGTGTGTCAGGTTTAGGTACTGAGTATACCTGTGTGTCAGGTTTAGGTACTGAGTATTCCTGTGTGTCAGGTTTAGATACTGAGTATTCCTGTCTGTCAGGTTTAGATACTGAGTATTCCTGTGTGTCAGGTTTAGATACTGAGTATTTCTGTGTGTCAGGTTTAGGTACTGAGTATACCTGTGTGTCAGGTTTACGTACTGAGTATACCTGTGTGTCAGGTTTAGGTACTGAGTATACCTGTGTGTCAGGTTTACGTACTGAGTATACCTGTGTGTCAGGTTTAGATACTGAGTATACCTGTGTGTCAGGTTTACGTACTGAGTATACCTGTGTGTCAGGCTTAGGTACTGAGTATACCTGTGTGTCAGGTTTAGGTACTGAGTATTCCTGTGTGTCAGGTTTACGTACTGAGTATACCTGTGTGTCAGGTTTAGGTACTGAGTATACATGTGTGTCAGGTTTAGGTACTGAGTATTCCTGTCTGTCAGGTTTAGGTACTGAGTATTCCTGTATGTCAGGTTTAGATACTGAGTATTTCTGTGTGTCAGGTTTAGATACTGAGTATTCCTGTGTGTCAGGTTTAGATACTGAGTATTCCTGTGTGTCAGGTTTAGATACTGAGTATTTCTGTGTGTCAGGTTTAGGTGCTGAGTATTCCTGTGTGTCAGGTTTAGGTACTGAGTATTCCTGTGTGTCAGGTTTAGGTACTGAGTATTCCTGTGTGTCAGGTTTAGGTACTGAGTATACCTGTGTGTCAGGTTTAGATACTGAGTATTCCTGTATGTCAGGTTTAGATACTGAGTATTCCTGTATGTCAGGTTTAGATACTGAGTATTCCTGTGTGTCAGGTTTAGATACTGAGTATTTCTGTGTGTCAGGTTTAGGTACTGAGTATACCTGTGTGTCAGGTTTAGATACTGAGTATTCCTGTATGTCAGGTTTAGATACTGGGTATTCCTGTATGTCAGGTTTAGATACTGAGTATTCCTGTGTGTCAGGTTTAGATACTGAGTATTCCTGTGTGTCAGGTTTAGATACTGAGTATTTCTGTGTGTCAGGTTTAGGTGCTGAGTATTCCTGTGTGTCAGGTTTAGGTACTGAGTATTCCTGTGTGTCAGGTTTAGGTACTGAGTATTCCTGTGTGTCAGGTTTAGGTGCTGAGTATTCCTGTGTGTCAGGTTTAGGTACTGAGTATTCCTGTATGTCAGGTTTAGATACTGAGTATACCTGTGTGTCAGGTTTACGTACTGAGTATACCTGTGTGTCAGGCTTAGGTACTGAGTATACCTGTGTGTCAGGTTTAGGTACTGAGTATACCTGTGTGTCAGGTTTAGGTACTGAGTATTCCTGTGTGTCAGGTTTAGATACTGAGTATTCCTGTCTGTCAGGTTTAGATACTGAGTATTCCTGTGTGTCAGGTTTAGATACTGAGTATTTCTGTGTGTCAGGTTTAGGTACTGAGTATACCTGTGTGTCAGGTTTACGTACTGAGTATACCTGTGTGTCAGGTTTAGGTACTGAGTATACCTGTGTGTCAGGTTTACGTACTGAGTATACCTGTGTGTCAGGTTTAGATACTGAGTATACCTGTGTGTCAGGTTTAGGTACTGAGTATTCCTGTATGTCAGGTTTAGATACTGAGTATTCCTGTGTGTCAGGTTTAGGTACTGAGTATTCCTGTGTGTCAGGTTTAGGTACTGAGTATACCTGTGTGTCAGGTTTAGGTACTGAGTATACATGTGTGTCAGGTTTAGGTACTGAGTATTCTTGTCTGTCAGGTTTAGGTACTGAGTATACCTGTGTGTCAGGTTTAGGTACTGAGTATTCCTGTATGTCAGGTTTAGATACTGAGTATTCCTGTATGTCAGGTTTAGATACTGAGTATTCCTGTGTGTCAGGTTTAGATACTGAGTATTTCTGTGTGTCAGGTTTAGATACTGAGTATTTCTGTGTGTCAGGTTTAGATACTGAGTATTTCTGTGTGTCAGGTTTAGGTGCTGAGTATTCCTGTGTGTCAGGTTTAGGTACTGAGTATTCCTGTGTGTCAGGGGTAGCTATCAACTACTCGCATCACCCAGTCTGTAAGCAATTTTGTAATGTTTCCTAAAGCGTTCTTCACAAGGTCTGGCTGCACGGACTGTTGAGATGCATCACTGATGCTTGGTGTAGACGATGCTTATGCTACTCACAGATACCAAAATGTGGCGTGTTAACATTAAATTAACCAATGAGACTTGGCCTCAGTCGTGTGAAGGTCATGACATCTCTGCCAGATTTAATTTGTGTCCGAACAGTTGTACTGTAACATTTTTCATTGATGTTTTATGATGCCAATAGCGTTTTTGTAGCTATTTGTATCGCTGTATTTTGCTCAAAACGAAACGTTCAATGTCAATGATAAAAACAATGAGGTGTAACATACTATTAGTTTAATAAATTGTTAAACATTAAACGAAGGATTTAAACATATTCTAATTTGTTCTATTATCTGTTTGTATATTATATTCTATTTCTATTTTAAAATATTTTGTTAACGATTTAAATTTATAAATGATTCCACCTTATATTAGTGACTTCCATAAACGTGTATTCATTACAAGTGAGAATATATTCGTTCTCATATAAACACCTGCTTGTAAGAAGAACCATTTTCATTTTAATTCGAAAGGCGATGTAGGACGTGCTGGAAGTTAATACAATGGAACTGAGATCGTAATGATCAATTATTTTAGCTAATCGCTGATGCGTCGGTTCTATCACTACTGACACAGACCAACACCAATGTTTCATTACGAAACGACATCTTGACCATGCGTCACTGGCGCATTGTCAAAAAATGTTTTTCATCAGTGTGTGTAAACAGACCTTGACATGAAAGGCGTAGCAGTTGTCTGCTCTTTTTACAGTTCCCCATCCGCTCGACTTGTTGAAATTACTGTCCTCTGTAATAGGCAATCATTTCTCTGGCTGATAATAACGATCATCTGAGGTGGTTGTCAGTTAAATCACAGGCGGTATTCCACGAGGTTAATTGCACAAGATATTAGTGTGGTGTATATAGTCAAATGGCAGGGGAGACAAATCAAGCAACATCTATTTGTAATGCTTCATAAGCTGTTTAATTGAACCAAATGAATACTTTGCAATTTGATCAGAATATCTCATGCTCATAATTTGCACCTTCAAGCTTGCCTTTATTCCTTTGATATCTGTGATATTTGATCATTGCTCTATAGCAATCATTGCTCTACAGCAATCATTGCTCTATAGCAATCATTGCTCTATTATAGCAATCATTGCTCTATAGCAATCATTGCTCTATAGCAATCATTGCTCTATAGCAATCATTGCTCTATAGCAATCATTGCTCTATAGCAATCATTGCTCTATAGCAATCATTGCTCTATAGCAATCATTGCTCTATAGCAATCATTGCTCTATAGCAATCATTGCTCTGTAGCAATCATTGCTCTATAGCAATCATTGCTATAGAGCAATCATTGCTCTATAGCAATCATTGCTCTATAGCAATCATTGCTCTATAGCAATCATTGCTCTATAGCAATCATTGCTCTATAGCAATCATTGCTCTATAGCAATCATTGCTCTATAGCAATCATTGCTCTATAGCAATCATTGCTCTATAGCAATCATTGCTCTATAGCAATCATTGCTCTATAGCAATCATTGCTCTATAGCAATCATTGCTCTATAGCAATCATTGCTCTATAGCAATCATTGCTCTATAGCAATCATTGCTCTATAGCAATCATTGCTCTATAGCAATCATTGCTCTATAGCAATCATTGCTCTATAGCAATCATTGCTCTATAGCAATCATTGCTCTATAGCAATCATTGCTCTATAGCAATCATTGCTCTATAGCAATCATTGCTCTATAGCAATCATTGCTCTATAGCAATCATTGCTCTATAGCAATCATTGCTCTATAGCAATCATTGCTCTATAGCAATCATTGCTCTATAGCAATCATTGCTCTATAGCAATCATTGCTCTATAGCAATCATTTTCAAAGATGAACTTGCACAAAATTTTTAGTAGATTTTATCAAAATATATCGGTACTTTTCTATCATTTGGATTGTTTTTGATGTGCTTGGGCTACCTGGATGTTTCACAATGAAAATCGACAGACGCGTGCAAAAGAAAGAAAACCACGTGCGAAATGACGTCACTAGTTATTGTTGCTATAGTTTATATCGGCTACAGACGGTCTCCAACTTACGAACGAGTTACGTTCCGAACGATTGTTCGTAAGGTGAATTTGTTCGTAAGGTGATTCAGTGCTATATTTTGTATTATAATTTATGTTAAAGGCCAATATAAGTATATTGAAGGTTTATATAAGTATGTTTAAGGCTTGTATAAGTAACCTGTAAATTGGTTTGTACTGAAAAAAAATTTAATAAAATGGAGAGAATACTGTGGTGGACGCCGGGCCATGACACTGCATTTCTTATTTATTGTATGTGTTGTCCTTTTTTATTATATCGCTGTTTCACTCGTTATGCTATTGTTATATTTGTCATGATCACAGAAACCATGGTTAAGTCGGGATTATAAGTTTTAGAGTTCTACACTAGCAGAAGGAGAAACTTCTCAGTTTTTTTGCAAAAAAAATTTGATTCCAGCTTAATTACAGCAGATTTTATGGTCAATCAACTGAATGCACGTTTACCATTAGTGCGAAAACATAGTTCCGAGAAAACTGGTGTTAAAGTCTGAGAAACGAAAGCCGATGCGCATTTTTGTTTACGTTTCAAAACGTCATAGCAACCAATATTAAGAAGTTGTGATATTTATCTAGATTTCTGTGTTTATATCCAAAAAATTATGCTGTATTTAAAAATGTAAACAGATTTTAGCTGGTTGTCATAGAATTAGCTGTATATCTATAAAAATGTATTACTTAATTTTGCAGATATTAAAAACGGCTTGGCAGTAACACGATATTGTGCACAACCGTAGTATGATCAACAAAATCTTTAAAAAAATAATAACAGTAACATATTGCTCACCATCGGTCACTATATACTTCGATCTTGTAAATTCGAATAATTATTCTTATATTTAAATCTTAAAAAATCAAATAATTATTCTTGTAATTAAATATTGTAATATTCTTATAAGAATTGTTAGGAATATATCATCGTCATTCCCTTTACTTTCACTGCTTTTAACATCAGTTAGAATACCAAAGTACTAATTATAAGTGTCCAACTGTCAGAATCATCTTTCAAATCGGCAAAAAAGAAACGATTACGTTTTTCAGACGCCATTTTTCAGTACTTCCTGTTTAGCATAGCAACGGTTTTAAGGGTTTTTTCCGAGGTTTAAAGACATTTATTATCTAAACTGACTTCAGATTCAGAAAGATCACTCTTTGATTGGTCCAGAAACACGTGTTACAAAAATCGTTACCAATATTATAAGTTCAATTAGTGCAACTTTAAAATCGGATAACTCAACTCTGTGATTTGCGACTTAACCATGGTTTCTGTGACCGCGACCCATATCGGATATCCCGTCATAACACTATCACTTATCGTCACTTATATTGTTGTCATACCAACGTGCTAGCGGTCTTATTTATTCAACTTGTTAGCAGGTGTTGCCGTTAGCCGGAACGGTTGATATTATTGTACATAAAGGAGCGCGCTCATTTAGTTGAGCAGAGCAGAGAGCCATACGCTCCTTGGCTAGCGAAATTTCCTTCGCTAATAAAAAGCTGAATGAAACTACACGCACTCTCTTTTCTTTATTAGTCTAGATCGTGCCAAGTAAAGGCCGGCAAATTCCTTTACAATACGTACAGTAAAAATAAAAAAGTTCTTTGCACACTGGAGATACGTTCACGCACTTATGCACTGCAACGAACTGGGCAGAGGAAGGTGGATGCTGGGTGGTGCTTCTGAGTACTGCCTCTTTCTGCCGCTATAACGTCGGTATTAGCGGCGGACATACGCGCAGACCTGTTTGTATGTACCGTTGTTCAAAACTCGAATGTTCGTAAGTAGGGGACCGTCTGTATAGCGTTCAAGTATCAGCCTTGCGCGTCTTTATTCTGTCGGTCTCTATGGTATAGAGACTAACATATGCCATAGTCGTCTATTTACTTAATAGACTTAATAATTGATTTGACTGTTTAACAGTGATCATGTCTTATCGATTTTAATCATGAAACATCCTGGCAGTCGGACCAACTCAAGCAACAAAAACTAGCAAAAAAAGGAAAAATACTTTCTGATAAAATCTATTAAAATTTCGCATGAGTTTATTTTAAGATAAAACTTTCGACTTATGCCTGTTTTTATTTCATACAGGAGTGGCAGTATGCCCGATCATACAGAAAACAGATATACTAGCCGTAGGAACTCTGGTGACCATGTGAATATGCACGGGGTAACCCCTGGTACCCCCCAGCTTCCACCCAGGACTCATAGGCCACCCAATCACGGCCGTCAGCGCAGTCAATGACACTGTAGGGCTCGTTCTACAAGCCTTTTTCTTTGTACACAATTTTAGTTCCGTCTGTTCTCACTATTTTTATATAAATTTTCAAGTTGAATACTTCCGTGGTGCAATTGCAACCTTCAAGTACCTGCGGCTTCTTGTCGGCTCTTGTTTTGCAGTGCATAGCTCACTCCTGTTTTTAAGGTATCGCAATTGTCAGACCACTGATGTAAATATTTTATTTTTGGTGCAAATATTTATAATTGCAGAATCTAGTAGCAATGCAAAGCTCGGTTTATTATATGTTTATTATAATAAAAATACTTGAAACTCACTCTTGTTCCTTTAACGAAACGAATGAATCACAGGCTCTGTATACCACAGGCTAGCTTATAGAACCCTAGTTAACAGCAATATAATAAGAATGTACCATCATAGTACATATTGCTGCCTTTAGCCAATAAGTCTATGAAATCTCTCTTAACCCCTAGTGCATCAGCGAGTTGAAAGGTATAGAAGTATCCAATCAGGTGCTGGTATCGGGCAGCTGGTCTGGTTTACTCAGAGCAGCTACACTGGATCATCTCAATCTATTTCTCAATTTCATCAGAAACTAGTGACATCATTGAAGTAACATCAACATTGAAATTAAAAAAATTGGATTTTATCGTATTATGATATGGTTGTAGAAAGAATTCACTCAGCATCAACTATTCATTCTGGTTCGTTCACATTTACTACTAATTGCTTTTATCGAGAAAGTTGTAGTTGGGGGAGATTGAGAAATGATTAAAAGGGGAATGATAATTCATGAAAACATAGTTAAATGTTTTAAGGCTAGTCATGTGCCTGCATCTATTGATTTTCATTCATTCTTACGTAATCCATCGGCTGCTATCTTTATGAGATTTTCTTCCTGTACAGGTCAAACAAGCTTTTTTTATGATGAAATGATTTTTTTGGTAGCTGTGCAGAAAAGGAATAAGTGTCCACGATACACTGGAAAAGGTGGCCATGTTCGACGTGGACATCATCGACAGCTTCATCCGAGTTACCCACAATACTCTTCAAAAGATTACTCGCGAGTGAGAAGGCATGTTGTTCGTAAAAGTAGGAAGCGAACTCGGACAAGATCTAGAAGTCGCTCAAGGTCAGGAAGTGAGCGTAAAAGAAAAAAAATCAAGTCCAGAAGTAGAGAGAAGAGAAGACAATCCCAAGGCGAAAGGAAGCAAACTGCAAGCAAAAAGAGAGGACATAAATCGACAAGTGCTACAAGACAAAGGATAACAAACAGAAAGCCGAGTCGATCAGGCAGCAGGAATTCAAGCAACCAGAGAATGAGGTAGTGACAAGACTACCGTCTACCTAATAAATGTTATTACTTGGCTCTTAGCCACATACCATTCTGAAATATTCATAACTGTCTAATATCTGACTGCAATTGTTTTGCAGTGAACAGGAAGAAAACCGACTGCATATTCAAATGGAGTTTGGGACCTGCAAGTTTCCTTGTCCCTAGTGGCTACCTAAATGTTCTTGTAGAAACAATATGTCTGTGTAAATATATTTTCTTTTACGCACAAATAGTCATAATTATTTTGTTTGAAGTTGTTTTTCCTCGACTAGCTATTTAACGTCGGTATGCGTGCTTTGCACTGGTAACTAGCCTAACCTGTACACATATTTGAGTGTATCCATGATCTAGAATCCATGGTTCCGACTCCCAAGTCACTTCCGGAGTCCATCTCGATATTTACATGTATAATATATATATAATCTCTATATGTAAAGTTGGTGTGTCTTTAGGTTTGTCCAGCTATAGCTATTAAAATATTGGAATGAAGAGTCTGTATCGCAGAAGATTTTATCTCAGAACCTTCCGCTTGCCAGGTAAATATCTTACAAATTAATTTACATGAGATTGGTGAATTCACTAGGCGATATATGTCGCGATGTGGGTGAAAATATGCATACTGCTCTGCGTACGGCGTAACGTCATTTTATGCTTGCTCTAACGGCTCTTATTAGTAAAATTAGCCCACTCAAATGAGCCATTGACAACATGCCAGGCTAATGGCAAGTGGCAGGCAACTACATTACCTGTCACTATTTATAAGCTGATTTTTAATATCTGTGAAATACGGACATTATGTTAATGAGGTACAAAGCAGTGTGAAGCGAAATCACAAGTTGCAAACAACAAATCCAGTTACAGCATAGGTGTCAAATCACGACTCGTGCAAGTCAATAAGTAGAGGAAATGTTTATACCACCTTGTCACATTGCGGCAGGCGTTGCATCATCGAACTATTACCGAAAGAATGAGCAAAAAAGAACAAACTCTAAACCCTAGACCGCACCTTGACACAGATAACAGAAGACTATTCTTAGTTCTCTGCTGACAGCACCAAGCATGGTGCTGGTGAAACAATTGAAAGGCTGACCGAAATAATTTACCACACATTTCTGGCATCAACGTAATTCTGACATAATAAAAACGTTGCTTAAACTTGTCTACATATATAAGTCTTTGCTCTAGTTGGTCTAGAGCAGTGGTTCCCAATTGATGGTTCATGGACCCCTAGGGGTGCACTGGAGGTTTTTAGGGGGTCCACAGGCTGGTGCTAGTATTGGTTCTTCTAGCTAGATATTTACAGCTATTTCTGTCTTAGTGGTTGGATCAGTGATATAAAACCCTAAAAGGATAGGCGAGGGCTATCATATGGGCAGGGTTTAATGATCTAGCTCTGTTAGGATTGTGCTAGCCTGGGTTCCGGGGCTAATGCAGTTCCCGCGGGGTGGTCGCGTTGTCTTGTTAGGTTTTTGGGTCGAGACTTTTATCACCTATGTGTGTCAATCGCTGGATAGTTCCTGACTTCCGGTTAGTAGTAAAAAACAACAAAACCTCTAACCAGCAAACACGTAGTCCTCTCTCTCCCTTTTTAATGTCAGTGATATACTAAGATCCATGAAAAATACATTTCAATTTACAATGCATTGTTGTAAACACCACATATTATGATGTTTATAAAGGGGTCCATGACTTTTAGATAAGGAGCTCAGGGAGTCCATGGCTCCAAGGTAGTAGGAACTACTGGTCTAGAGTATTTGAGGTCATATTCACCAGCATAGCAGAGAGCTAGTTGTAATAGCTTAGCATCTTATGATGTATAGCAAACAGTAAGACTGTCTGACTAAGGTGAATCAAGCTTGTGCTATATAGGTCCTGGCTGCGGGTATCACAGGCCGGAAATATTTATTCTTCAATAGATATTGGTATTCAAACAACCTTAGAAACAATCCTTGAGTAAAATTCAATTAATTTTCTTTATCTAATGCTGCAGCATTTTGTTGTCTCCAAGCATCAATTCGCTGCTGCTGCCGGGCTAGCCAATCATTTACCTGCAACAGGATCCATATAATTAGATACAACTAATCAGCGAAATGCTAGACCTGCGAGTGCTGCCAAAGTACTCGGAAAAACATTGAGATAGAATGTGACCTGTAATACTTGAATCAAGTCAGCGGTACAACCTAATTATTGACTTTGCTAGTAAACTCAACTAAAAATAAGATGTGTTCTAATTTATACTAAAAAAGGCTGAACGCAAATAGCAACTTGAGTGTATATCTCTCTCTTTGTAACAAAACAGGATGAACAAATACCCTAAATAAAGATCGTCCTTAGAGTTCATGCAGAGTTATTTTCAAGTGAAACAATCTGCCATGTCGTTAACAAAATGTTGTTACCGACCATGTTAATACTTTGTTAAACATGTTGTAAAGGCCAATTTGTTACCGCCATGTTGTTAACACCATGTTGTTAAACCATGTTTTAGAACCATGTTGTTAACATTCTGTTGTTAACAACATGCTGTTAACAACACGCTGTTAACAACTTGTCCTTAACAACATGTCATTCACAACATATTGTTAACAACAGGTTGTTAATAGTCTTTTTCGTAGAATCAGAATCACATCATTTCAGGTCAGCTTCAATGTTTCAAAAAGATTTTCTTTGGAAGGTCGAAAATTACTTCAAAATGTGGAGACATTTATTTACTCCGGTCTTGCATCTTACGGTGAGAAGTTCATACGTAGATATTTAATTCACTCATGCGTGATCACAAGTAGAGGTCTGATTGTAACAGTAAGAAATCTCCTCCTGTGGTTTGAAGAAGAGATATGCAGAGTTGTCCGTTCAATATTATGGAAAATTTATATATTTCCAACTGAGAAAACTGTATAGAACTTCATAGGGATAAATTACAACATGGCTGTATCTATTCTGCTGTCTGCCATACTCTGCCGACCATTATACTCAAATGAATAACAAATTTAGGCTTCAAGGCCAACCCACAAATTCCCTCAATTTCTCATCTAGGGCAATGACACAGGCTCATAAAAAGAAAACTTCTATCTGTTAGGCCGCCTTGAGAGGAAGGAACATCTAACTGGCATAAAGTGTATGTCCTTATTTTCGTGGAAGCTACATCTACTGCAGATTTACCTGGTTAGATGAGGAAGCTGGTCTGCCTGTTGGTCTCTCTTTCCAGAACAAATGCCAACCTTCACCAATGGCCTGCTGCGCATCATCCCACCAATATGGTTTATGTACTTCGGGTAAAGCGCTTTTTAAAATCTCACAATTCTACAGAAGACATCGCTGACTTCTTCATAAATCAACTGAGCTGATACATTGGTGATATGAGCATACAGGTGACATTGGTGACATGAGCATACAGATGACATTGGTGACATGAGCATACAGGTGACATTAGTGACATGAGAATACAGGTGACATTGGTAACATGAGCATACAGGTGACATCGGTAAACAGTACATGAAAAATTAAATCACTCCAATTATAATCATGTCCATACAGAGAATTTTTGAGCGGTTTATTATCTACGGTATCTTAGACTTTAGAATATATTTTTTCTTCTTGAACACCAAAAATTGTTGGAATTGTTGGTAAATGTAAGATAGCAACGAGCCATATTCAACTGGAAGAGCAAAAGAATTTATTACATGAAATTATCTAAAATGAAGCTGTAAGCTATATAAAGGTATACTAGTATGCTAGTATATATGTACTAGTATATACACTAGTATATATACTAGTGTATATATTAGTTTATATACACTAGTATATACCAGTTTGCTAGTCAAAATTAATATATGGAAGAGTATAAAGAACCTGCTAGATAATTAATATTATATATAAAAATCATTACATATGAAATTAATACAGTGTAAACTATACTTTCATACAGTTACAACGTAAATCACCAACGTGTAACAGGATATACATTTTATACTAATAACTTTAATCACAGACAGCTAAGAGTTTCACATAGAACAGCAGCTTTCTATTTTAAATAATAGCCCAGCAACCTACATATCCGCAATACTAACCACTGCAATAAGGAGACAAACACAGATTCCAAGCACAGCCCTCATCTTAACACGAGTGTTACAGAAGTAGACAGCTGGAGATGGTGTCACATTAGATACACTCTAATCTTTGGCATGGGAAATCTCATAAGGAGTAGTTATCTAAGGTGTTCTCGTATTCCTACGCATGAAAAAAATATCTACCTTTGAATAAGGTTATGTGATAGACATTTTAATAGGGTTACGAGCATTTATGAGTGTAGAGTTATTCTTTCAACATCAACTTCAACATCACGCCATTGAAAAGGTAATTACTCCACCGATTAGAAGACAACTCCCGGAAGAAATCAATTAAAATGTTTTAGCATTTAATAAACATGATACATTTTATTAGGGCTACAAGTAGCTATAAGTTTGAAGCTATTCTATCAATATTAACAACGCGTCATTGTCTTTATACACTAGAAGACAACTCTCACATGAATCCATTGAAAACATTGTGCCATTTACTGAACAGGTTTATCGACAAGTTTTCAGTAATTGTGGTTCAGTTATATTGTCATATGAAGGTGAGAAGACCAAGTCTTTGCTGAAGCATCAATAGAAATGTTTCTCTAACTGTCAATGAGTGATCTATAACTTTTTTATCGCATGCCATTGCGTAGATTACTCATAGCAAAAACTACCACAATTCTTCTAATTGTGAGAGAGAAAACAACTCCATCTTGCATACAAAGAATGTGAGCTTGGTATCAACACACCATGAAGGAAATTTGCACATAGAATAGATATATAATCATTAACACAATGCTTATTTTATTCAGAGACTTTATGTAGACGAAAAAGGCAATCAAATTCTCATGTCACACCCACATTTATTATCATGACAGAATAAAGAATTTCTTCCTAGCTAACAAAATAAAAACAACGCTGGGTGGAGAGTCTATCTCCTCCTTGACCTTTTGCTTTGTCTTGATCTCTTACTCCTTGATCTGCGATTTTTTACTCGACTTCTGCTATGGCGAATCACTCGTCTGCTGCAACAAAATTAGTGTTTTCTAGTTTTAGCAACTCAACCAATCAAAATCAACCACTAGTAGCAGTACATCAATCACTATCTACTGCTAGTAGCTATACACCAATCACAATCAACCACTAGCAGCTGTGTACCAATCACAATCAACCACTAGTAGCTGTGCACCAATCACAATCTACCACTAGCAGCTGTGCACCAATCACAATCAACCACTAGTAGCTGTGCACCAATCACAATCTATCACTAGTAGCTGTCCACCAATCAGCATCTACCACTAGTATAAGGCCCCTAATGCACTTGACTGAATCGTGCAGAGCGATAAAAATGAATAAGAGGGTAATCAATTGTATTTCCCGCCTTCTGATGTCACTCAATGAAGCTGAACTAACCGCTCCTGTGTTTGTGAAAAGTGCCGTTTGTTTGAATCCTGAGAAAATTAGCAATCGGTAGCTTTGCAGCTTCGCAACCATTGACTAGCCAATCAGTAGAGCTTTGCAGCTTCGCAACCGTTGACTAGCCAATCAGTACAGCTTTGCAGCTTCGCAACCGTTGACTAGCCAATCGGTACAGCTTTGCAGCTTCGCCACCGTTGACTAGCCAATCGGTACAGCTTTGCAGCTTCGAAACCGTTGACTAGCCAATCGGTACAGCTTTGCAGCTTCGCAACCGTTGACTAGCCAATCGGTAGAGCTTTGCAGCTTCGCAACCGTTGACTAGCCAATCGGTACAGCTTTGCAGCTTCGCAACCGTTGACTAGCCAATCGGTACAGCTTTGCAGCTTCGCAACCATTGACTAGCCAATCGGTACAGCTTTGCATCTTCGCAACCGTTGACTAGTCAATCGGTACAGCTATGCAGCTTCGCAACCGTTGACTAGCCAATCGGTACAGCTTTGCAGCTTCGCAACCGTTGACTAGCCAATCGGTACAGCTTTGCAGCTTCGCAACCGTTGACTAGCCAATCGGTACAGCTTTGCTGCTTCGCAACCGTTGACTAGCCAATCGGTAGAGCTTTGCAGCTTCGCCACCGTTGACTAGCCAATCGGTAGAGCTTTGCAGCTTCGCAACCGTTGACTAGCCAATCGGTAGAGCTTCGCAGCTTCGCAACCGTTGACTAGCCAATCGGTACAGCTTTGCAGCTTCGCAATCGTTGACTAGCCAATCGGTAGAGCTTTGCAGCTTCGCAACCGTTGACTAGCCAATCAGTACAGCTTTGCAGCTTTGCAGCTTCGCAACCGTTGACTAGCCAATCGGTAGAGCTTTGCAGCTTCGCAACCGTTGACTAGCCAATCAGTACAGCTTTGCAGCTTTGCAGCTTCGCAACCGTTGACTAGCCAATCGGTAGAGCTTTGCAGCTTCGCAACCGTTGACTAGCCAATCAGTAGAGCTTTGCAGCTTTGCAACTGTTGACTAGCTAATTGGTACAGCTTTGCAGCTTCGCAACCGTTGACTAGCTAATCAGTACAGCTTTGCAGCTTCGCAACCGTTGACTAGCCAATCAGCACAGCTTTGCAGCTTCGCAACCGTTGACTAGCCAATCGGTACAGCTTTGCAGCTGCGCAACCGTTGACTAGCCAATCAGTAGAGCTTTGCAGCTTCGCAACCGTTGACTAGCCAATCAGTACAGCTTTGCAGCTTCGCAACCGTTGACTAGCCAATCGGTACAGCTTTGCAGCTTCGCAACCGTTGACTAGCCAATCGGTAGAGCTTTGCAGCTTCGCAACTGTTGACTAGCCAATCAGTACAGCTTTGCAGCTTCGCAACCGTTGACTAGCCAATCGGTACAGCTTTGCAGCTTCGCAACTGTTGACTAGCCAATCAGTAAAGCTTTGCAGCTTCGCAACCGTTGACTAGCCAATCAGTACAGCTTTGCAGCTTCGCAACCGTTGACTAGCCAATCAGAACAGCTTTGCAGCTTCGCAACCGTTGACTAGCCAATCAGCAACAGATGTTTACACTAAATCAATTAACTTATATTTGATTCCGGGATATCATTATTGCGGATTACTCATAACGCAAATGCTTTATTGTTAGGTCTGTTAGTTAAACCTTGTTTCTGTTCATAATAGAAGCACCTGCCTACAAACAGGTTATGAGCGGTTTGTTACATGTATTAATTGAGATGCCTGAAGTTAAAAATATCAAAAAACAAACTAGTAGACTGGCATCATCTCATCATATATAATCAGCACACATACACAACTATGCCCTGTTTCAGCAAGAAGACCCAGTGGCATAAATAGTAGATATTCAAGCTCAAGTTCCGTGTGTGGTATTCTTTCCTAATGCTTCAAGCGAGGCTTCAGACAAGCGGTCGAATACGGCTCTATTTATACTACGATACGAGCCTTTGTTCCATGATATGAGCTTGTGTTCTATGATATGAGCCTGTGCTTTATAATATGAGCCTGTGTTCCATGATATGAGCCTGTGCTTTATGATAGGAGCATATGCTCTATGATATGAGCTTGTGTTCCATGATATGAGCCTGTGTTCCATGCTATGAACCTGTGCTTCATGATAGGGGCATGTGCTCTATGATATGAGCCTATGTTCCATGATATGAGCCTGTGTTCCATGATATAAGCCTGTGCTTCATGATATGAGTATTTTCTCGATGATATGAGCTTGTGCCCTTTGATTTAAGTCTGCACTCCATGATATGAGTCTGTGCTTTATGATAGGAGCCTGTGCTCCAAGTTATGAGACTGCGCTCTATAATTTGAGTCTGTGCTCCATAATATGAGTTTGTACACTTACATGTAAGATACAAGCCTGTGCTCTATGGTAACCATTAAAAAAGCCAATACAGTAAGCAACTCTAGGAAAATTGAGGTGTTTACCAACACCTCTACGATTATTCCGTTACACCCAAGTTGCATACAACTTAAACTGAATGATGATAAATATACAAACATGATAAAAATAGTTAAACTTTTGAATTTCTAACATCCACACATAAAACTAACAGATCACTTTATGCGCTCATCAGCTCACACTATGTTTCTATGATGTGGATTAGGAGTCGTGCACACATTGAGTTACCATGTCATAAGTGTTTAAATGAACACTTACTGTATGAAATGGTTATGCATTTTGTTAAAAGAGATAAGGATTTTTACACCAGAGGTCATAGCGGTACATTAAGAATGGTTCAACTCGAAATAAGAACGACTGAAGTGTCGAAATTTCTAAAATGGAATGGCGTAAGCGGCATTTTTTGTACATCACTCGCAAAAGCTGTTATCCTAGGGCTGATACTCCCCAGACAAGGCCCATTAGGCTCCGCCCAAAATTACGTTTTAAGGGGGGTTTTCAGATCATGGGGCACTGTCAGTGAATTGCTACTTTAGAGGGGGGGGGGGGCGTTTCCACAGCCAAGTCAGTGAAAGGGCCTGTGAAAACTATTTTTATAGCTTGTGAATCATATTGGATGTTTAGCGGGGAGTGGAACCTGGGCGCCCCCTAGGGAACTCCCAGTGTTTGGAGGTGTATTTCAAATTGACCAACCCGGTGATTGGTGGTACAATATTTGAGTCTGGGCCTAGCCAGGTGAGTATCAGCCCTGGGGCTGTTATCCTCTTTTGCAAGCATGAAACCTCTTGTAAAGATTTGCCAGTACCAAAGCTTGCTTGACTTCTAAACCTTTGCTATTTATATCTTGCAGATGACACAGACTTGGGAATTAACTGCTCTATGGAAACATAGCATCGTAGCGGTATAGGTAAAGACACTGCTGACATGATAAAAAGCTCTAGTAACACCACACACTAGAGCAAACAGATTCACAAGGTCACTAAAGGTCAATTCCCTAACTCAACATGGCTGCTTCACCTCCTCATCCTTCGACCTCTGCTCCTACAGGATTTTCGCACATGATGACTTCTCACCCTCGTATGTGACTTCCTCCAGTACTGGCCATAGTGGGGACTCAATCGCCTCTTATGCGCTGTTCTTGTATGTCCACTCCTTCTCTTTGTCTTCACGGCTTTCCTGCATTTTACTCTGCCTCCTTTAAGAACAAAAACATTGATGATTGGAGGCAATTTTTCAAATGTACAACTTCATAATGACAGGTAGTCAAGAGTGCTCTGCCATGGGCAGTTCATGACATGAGGGACACAGTTCCCTCGTGTCATAATCTTATCCAATGGTTTGAATTAGCCCCTGCATGAGTTCTTTTGGGAGGGTATAAAAGGGGTTTCCTGTTGCACGTCTAAGGTCTTTTTATCAGGGTTGTCTCCCCTCGCAAATGAACAATTTGTGACCTAATACCCATTCAGAGAAAACTGCAGTTACTGAAAAGAACTGTTCAATCTCTAATGCAGGGATTGAACCAGTGACCCGTAGTTCATTTCCCTAAAGCATTAACCACTATTATACCACAGCACTCCAGTAGGTTTCTTAAATTGCAATAAAAGATAAATTGCTTGGTAACTGGTTAGCCTTGACCTCGTAATTAGACTGAAGTTTGTTATTTTGCTGTTTGTTTCATTTGACACACAGCTCAACCCCTAGCCAAAGATTTGCTGTCACTATTATAAAAATTTAATGAACTTTGAAGATCTAAAGAATTTCAAGGTTTCAAATGCAAAAGTGCATTTGAAACCTTGAAATGGCGTCTATTAATAAAGATTAGCATGTAGTACTAGACATATCTTTGGAGGGGATGGTGCTGCTATGTGACTTTAGAAAAATGATTGCACCCGAACGAACTTCTACACTATTCAATTACTGTGTCACTGAAAGCCAGTTGCTTGACATAGTTTCAAACCGCAGGCTACCTCATTGAGTGAAATTTGTGCTAAACACGCATAAATACTGTAGATTAATAGAAAAACTCCACCTCAGCAGAAGATGATTAAAAATTCAGGTAAATTCAGCTTCACTTCTGACCATAACTTTGAACCAATCATAGGATCAGACGATCTGTCATGACTCTTTCTGGTGGGTCAGCAGTAAATGATGTTGAGAAACAAAGCCTAGTGCAATACACTATGTTTCCATTGAGTGTCTGATACGATTTGGAGTTGTGTTACCGTGTGGCAAGTCTCAACATTTGCTCCTTATGGATTAACGCGAGCGCTTTGCTAAAAGGATTAAAACTTCTACTTCAGAGATCATAGCGATGCACTCCTGAGTCATCAAACCAAAATAGGAACGACTGAATTGTGGAAAATGTTCAAAGTGGAATAGCTTGCGCATCATTTTCATGCGTATCATTGGCAAATGCCGTTTCCATCTGTCGCAAGTGTGAAACATTCAATAAAAGATTAGAGTCACAAAACTTACAGTTTTGTGACTTACAGTTATGAGTCATACAGGACTTACAGTTGTGCAGCCAGAGACTCTGACTACCATCTTAGAGCAATAAGAACCACAGCTAATAAAAAATTAAAAAAAATTAATTGTTGATTAATAATTAATTTTACTTATTACTGATAAAAAATAATTAAATAATTAAATTATTATTAATTTAGTTTAAATTTTAAATTTTTAAATTAATTATTAAATTATTTAATAATTAAAAATTAATAATTAATTAACTATTAGTTGTCTATTAAAAAACCAGTCACAACCCAGCGATGTTGCGACAATACTGGGAAGACAAAAACTGAACTTGATAAATCACTATTCAACCATGACACGGAGTCAGCCTTGACAGTGCAAAACTAAAAGTTGCAATGATTTTTGGTTTCAAAACTCAGTGCATACTATTGGCTAATTGGATCATTGTTTACTGCAGGCAGAGGTCATCATTGGCCCAATAATATGGTGTGACCTCTGACCTCTAAAATTAAATGTAAAGTCTGTCAGCAAGCCACATACAGAGACTCAGCAACCTACGTCTGTTAAAGCAACCTTCACAAAATATGGAATTTACTAATTTTTGAAAATTGGCAAATGCATTGGATTAGCTGAATTTAAAAAGTGTTAAAAATTAATCACACGTGATTTGAAAATTGGCCAAACTCGTAGACACTCTGAAGGTATTTAAAATCTGGATGCGGCCAAGTAAGGGTCGGTGTGCTCAATTGGTATGACTATTTCTGTACTCCACCCAAAGCAGCTCTAAATAGTCGTACATATGGTTGTATCTAGCTTGTATAATTATAAGTAACAAACAGACCAACCCCTAGTTTAAGGTTATAATAAAGCTTTATAATAAAATTGAAGAGGAAAGTTACTGCCTGTGTTGGTAATAAATGTTCTCTATTCTTGTCTATACCTTTCGTATTTTTATGACGCTGTTTGTGCATCACTCAGCAGACATTATAATTAAAGACAAAGTAATCTCAACAGTAATAATGAATAAAAAAATTGGCAATAAAAACCTACAAGTTATGTAAGCCTTATGGGGAGACGATTTCACATTCACAATAATGTTGAAAGTTTTTGCACCACCTCAAGTTAAAGGGTTACATCTTTTTTGACAACTCAAATAAAATAGCTTAAGTTATTTTGGTTAAACACGAGAAAGAAGATCGTGTAAAATTCCAACTTCGTGGTTGTCACTATGTGAGGGAAGGAAGGCTATGTGAAGAACCCAACTTGCAGGTACTTGCTATATAGGGGAAGGGAAGCTATATGAATGTCCCCAACTTAGTGGTGTTTGCTATAAAAGGGTAATGAGGCTATGTGAAGAACACCTGCAAGTAATTGGCTACTCAAAGGAAGAGAGGCTATAAGAAATTCCCCAACATAGTGGTCATTACTATAAAAGGGAAAGAAGGATATGTGAAGTCCTCTAACATGGTGGTCATTACTATTGGAAGGAAGGCTCTATGAAGTCCCCGATGTAAGTGGTCTTTGCTAAACTAAGAAAGGGAGGCTATGTGTAGGCACCAACTTACTGGCGAGTGGCTGTTCTGAACCAACAGACATGCCGTACAGGCTGGTAGTTTTAGCAGTTGATTCTATTCATTACTCCAAAACTGATGACATCATCAATTGTGTGGAAGACTGTCAAGTCTTGTACTAACACTTACTCCTGTTGTCTCTAGTCTACTTGCAAAACTAAGTATCAGTTTTGGTCAGATGATAAACGTCTATTTTTTTTAAAAGAAGGAATAAAAATGTGTGACCTTCACCTTTAGACCTTTAGCGATTTAATCCAAACTTTCCCATTCTTTGGTTTTCTTAAATTATTGAGGCTTTATGTTCAAATCAAAAGGAAAGGTTGTACAGATAAACAAGCACTCGTAACTTACTGGTTAGACTGGTCTATGAATGGACAAAATTATCATCAAAAGGGAGATTTAACAAAAGTGAATAGTATTCAATTTAATTAATCTTGTAAATTTTATGTGTTGTGACGGTTTTCACTACCAATACTTAGCGTCAAAAACTGTCAACTGTCTTCATGAACTTTTTGAATAAATGTTTGTTGTACTCCCTAAGAGCTAGTGTGTGAACCTTGACCGCTAAAATTCAGAATTTAGTGGGATACTGTCATTGAAAGAGCTAAATTTCGTTGATAACTTTTGCTTTAAGAGCTAAACATGGAGCATATGCACCGTAATAGTCTATAAGCAAAACTAAGCTTTCCTGATCTAGAAAAACCCCAATGCATTCAAGCTGAGCAAAACATTAGACAGTCTAAACTCATGTTACAATTGATAGTGCCCGTGTAATCATAAACCACAAGAATGCAACTGTGAAGACTCAACACAATTGGCTGGTGCACAATTGTCAAGCCATTACTGATGTAAAATTAAAGTAAAAAGAAATGCAGAATATTGTCATGTTTAGATGTTGCTTACTTATTTTGGCTAATTTGGTCGTAGTTCAAATCAAACTTCAAAAACAAAATATAAGAGCGGGGAGTAAAGACAGAGGTATCTAAGGAGACTGAAAAAAACAGTTGCATACAGTATTCTAAAAATAGAATAGATTGTATGATTTCAAAAGTCCTTGTTCACTTGGGGGCTGTTCAAAAACAGTCAAAAAATTACAGATGTGGGATGAATAGAAGGAATGTTTTTGACATGAAACTAGAAGGGAGCACAGTAGAAAAGAGTTTGCAGCGTGTAAATGTAGTGACTATGGAAAGAGTAGTTGTTTTACTATAAAGTGCTTCTTTAGTAGAAAGCTAGGTCATATATTCCAAGATTGTGGGAGAAGACAAAAGAGATTTCCTTCTAAGAGTGGAGTGGCTCAATAGGACTGCTAGATTTTGGCAGAAATGATGATTCACAGAAAAGCTTTGCTCTAGTCATTGCGGTGAATGGACTAGGTGAAACGAAATTGAGTCAAAATTCAGCGGTCCCAAATAATCTGGATTAGGAAAGGTTGAAAAGCTTTCTTCGAACCAGAAATGTGACGCAAGAGGCATCAAATATGTTTACGGCAGAACCCAGCTTTACTTGACCTTCTACCGCCACACCTAGTGCAACAGCTGCATTGCCAACCCCAGGGAGCAGTACCTCTATGGAGGCTGCAGGCGAGGAGAAAAAAGCTACTGGACAGCTGTGTGTCAAACAAGAGGTTGATGGGGTACAAAGGCAAGAGGGCTGAAATCACCAGAGAGAAGGGATAGTAGCAATGATAGCTCAAATGTGACATGAGCATTACAATGATTTTCGGCGTAGCTCTACCAGTCGTGAGAGCAGTCAAGAATGACGTGGGCGTCATAATGGCTACAGATGCGATTGTAGCAGTCGTGAAAGGCGTTATCACTGTCAACGTTACAGTTTTATCAGTAATTCAGACAGTGCTTAAAACTGTACGTACAACCTATTATGCAAGTGTGGCACTAAAGAGTATGAAAAATTATTGCGAAAGGTCAAAAGTATGTAATTATTTGACATTTGAGTGAAAATTTTTGCTTCAATAGCTTCTGCTAATAAGCTTTGCAAAAGATTTATGATGTGCAACTCATACTATTTGCATGCAACCTGCTGCCAACAGGAAAATATTTAAGTTGATTGGATTTTATTTTGATTTGGATCAAACCAACTTTTTCACTGTTTCTATCAATGGAAAACCTTTAGTGCTTTAACTTATAGCAGAGTTTTTTTATTATTGAGTTAAGAGAAAAGTCAATCAAACATTGCAAGTTTTAGTATGTTGAAGGATGTGCTCAAGGTTTTTCTCCTGATCTGATAAAAATTTTTCTTCTTTTGTCTTCAATGACTCTTCTGTGATTCAAACCAATAACCTCTGAACCCCGGCAGCTCACTTCAAAGGATACAACCACAATGGCAATTTGTCAAGAAATTAACCCGCATTTTTTTATATAACAATCTTCAGCTTTCCAATTGAATGAAGTCGCAAATGTTTATAGAGTGAATACTTTAGTGTCTCAAACTGGGAGAGCATAACTCCAGCAATATGTTTGGTTTTCATGCTCCCTTATGCTAACACCTCCAGTTCAACCTTGGGAAAGTTTTTGCAACGTGAAAGAAAACCAGGGTTTGTCTTATTATGCCGGATTAAACCGGTTTTAATCTATGAAACACTTTGATGCCTAACTTCAATATTTGTTTGTTTATTTCATCAATAGGTAAATAGAACCAAAAAATTGAAGTAATAAACACATCACATGGTTGTCAACATAAGAATGTATAATTAATTTCTAATAATGAACAATAAATATAACAAAACAAAGGAGGTGATGATGAGGCCTATATGCAATGGGGAACCGGTCAAGGCAAGGCCCAGTTAGACGATAGCAGAAAAAAATAGACTCTCTCTCCCGCTCCAGAAAATGAATATACATAGTAGTAAGCTTTCATTTTATTTACAAAAACAGCAGAATATGACTTCAAACTGTAAATTTTTACGAGATTCCCAATTGGAAGAGAAGTAAAAGTGACCTGAATATATACAAGATATAGACAAACACACATGAGTATTATATATGGCTGGGACAGACAAACAGACAGACCAACACAATACCCTAGTCTACAGTAGCTTACACATTATACTTGTGTAATAAACCTTTTCACTAAGGCACATTCTGATGACATTTACCGTAAAGCCTCTTTTTAATGCCACGTCACTTTAGTTTTTAAACCTTCCCTTATAGAGTCCCTTACTAAAGGTAGTCAAATAGAAGTGGCGTCGTACTAGAGGTTTTATGGTAGTTATCAAATTAATACATTTTATTATTTTATACATTTTACAAATTAATTAGTTTTTGCTACACGATTCCATCAACTTTGATGTTGTGTCTTTGGTTCCATTTTATTTTCTTCTGCAATGGTTTCTTACGGTCACTAGTTCCGTTCCTCAAGTTTTGCCTAGCAAAATTTACTGAAATACGCCACCTCCTACCCTGAGAGATCATCTTCGATTCCCTAACGCTCAAACCTACCTTATCTGAGTTTACTTCAGAGTCTTCCTCCATATGAACTTAGGCGCTCCTCAGCTCATCTTGAGTCTCAAGTATTCTGGCGTATTGACTATAAAATGAGCCCACAAAATCACACAATATTGGTGATTTTATGGGCTCAATATGGTGGGCCCACTATATTGAACCCATAAAATCCTTACCTCAGCTTCTGAATTACTTCCCTCCATTGTTGTTCTCTGGTAGACTTATACCCCATGTCTTTACGCATGTGACACGGGCTGATGACAGAGAATGGTGATTTTTTCAGCCATTTTATGAATTCTAAAATAAACCTACATAAAATTTGAGTAGATTTTCTCAGAAAGAGTCGGCATTTTTCGACCATTTCTGATTGATTTTTATGTTTGAGGTGTTTTTGTGTCAGAATGTGTCAAGATTAAACTAGAAAAAGCTTGATTTGGGATATATTACAGCTTCAAGCAAAGGTACAATTATGATGTCTGGAGTTGCACTTCGGTAAAGACGAGAGACGGAAGAATAGAGACACGCAATGCTGCAGCTTGAATGCAATAGCCAATATCAATACTGAGAGATGCAGACAACTGCGCAACTGGAGATGTCATTTCGGCTTGAATTTTTCTTCTGAAGATTTTAAACGCGATCTATTTTGTCAAGTTTAATCTTAAAACATCCTGGCAATCAGATCACATAAAACAACAAACAAATCTCCAGTGATGGAAAAATCTTTATACTTTCTAGTAAAAAAATTTTAAACTTTACATTAGAAGCATTTAATTTGAAACAAGCCATTTATGTTTTTGGTTTATATTATAGTTTGTATATGTATATGTATCAACATATGGCGTATCATATATACGATATGACCCTAAATTTAGTCGATATTAATCTATAAACATCCTGACAGCCAGATCAAGTCAAACATCAAAAACAATCACAAATGATAAAAATACCAAATGATAGAACAATACTGATGCTTTATAATAACATTTACTAAAGTCTTTTGTAAGTTCGTCTGTAACACCTTCCTAAGTTGTTTTTGATGGACTGTCTGTCTGTCTGTCTGTTGTCTGTCTGTTGTCTGTCTGTCTGTTGTCTGTCTGTTGCTTCTGCTGTACCCTCGCTAATTGCCCTACTTTGCCGTAATCTGAAAGCTCCTACACCATCGACATTGATCTCGATAAGAAAAAAAGTTCACTGAAACCGCATAATGTGCTTCGAAGAAGTGTGGGAACACAATTCCAACTTGAGAAAGTTTTTTCGGTTTCCTTTTGCAGTTTTCTGTTTCTTAAATTTTAGAGTAAGCTCCATAGGATCTCAGGTTGTTTATAGAGTAAGCTCCATAGGATCTCAGGTTGTTTATAGAGTAAGCATATCCATAGGATCTCAGGTTGTTTATAGAGTAAGATCCATAGGATCTCAGGTTGTTTATAGAGTAAGCATATCCATAGGATCTCAGGTTGTTTATAGAGTAAGATCCATAGGATCTCAGGTTGTTTATAGAGTAAGCATATCCATAGGATCTCAGGTTGTTTATAGAGTAAGCTCCATAGGATCTCAGGTTGTTTATAGAGTAAGCATATCCATAGGATCTCAGGTTGTTTATAGAGTAAGCATATCCATAGGATCTCAGGTTGTTTATAGAGTAAGATCCATAGGATCTCAGGTTGTTTATAGAGTAAGCATATCCATAGGATCTCAGGTTGTTTATAGAGTAAGCATATCCATAGGATCTCAGGTTGTTTATAGAGTAAGCATATCCATAGGATCTCAGGTTGTTTATAGAGTAAGCATATCCATAGGGTCTCAGGTTGTTTATAGAGTAAGCATATCCATAGGATCTCAGGTTGTTTATAGAGTAAGCTCCATAGGATCTCAGGTTGTTTATAGAGTAAGCATATCCATAGGATCTCAGGTTGTTTATAGAGTAAGCATATCCATAGGATCTCAGGTTGTTTATAGAGTAAGCATATCCATAGGATCTCAGGTTGTTTATAGAGTAAGCATATCCATAGGATCTCAGGTTGTCTATAGAGTAAGCATATCCATAGGGTCTCAGGTTGTTTATAGAGTAAGCATATCCATAGGATCTCAGGTTGTTTATAGTCCAGAAAAATTTGTAGAATTGACCAGTTTTAATAAAAGGAGTATGTTTCCTTTTTCCTGTCTCGTTTCATGAGATATAATACTATATTTAATATATCATATTTAATATATTATATTAAAACCTGTAACAAATGATGGTTTAAGTTGCACAGCACAACACTTGACATAGAGTTTGTCATAGACATAGAGTTTGTCTGACAATTTGTCTCCTTTTCTTATTGAAAACCTGTGTCTTCTTTCATTTTTGTAAAGCAAACTTGACCCTTCAATCTGAATAGAAAACTATATACATGTATAAAACATATTAAATATGCTATATATAAATATATGCAAATCTAAATATAAATTTATATAAATATATATTAAATACATTTATATAGCCTACATATATGGTATTTATTTATATTTATGAAAAACATATATAATATATATATGTATACATTTATATAGATATATTTATATATAATTATAAAATACATGTATAATATATATATTTTATAATTATGTTTAAATGCATGTATATTTATACAATATATACAATATATTTATATTTTAGAAATAATTTTTAAGGTGCTTCGGCACTAATAAATATTTGTAAAATGGTTTTGAAACTCTATTAGAAAGTGGTTTGAAAAACTGTTTGTTGAAAAAGTTTCTTTTCTGATGACGAATAAGATGAATTAGTTGGAAAAAAATAATAGTGTTATACAATGCTAGTTGTATCTTGAGTCTTTTATTGGTCTATTTAAGGCCAGTAACCATCTCAAAAGGTTTTACAGGCATACATTTATTTTTTAAGTCAATTAATCATATAGTAGGCCTATGTCATAGATGTTATCTATATAATCATTCTGATCAATAGCTCCTTCCAAAGCCTTTCTCCACGGCTGGAAACCCTATAAGCTAATCCAGTGTCTACATTGTCATATTGATACACTACTCTTTCACTTCTGTAAATAAAATTTTTATTCATTTAGAATATATTATGTATAACAGATAGTCCTACATTTGTCATCCTGTTATTTTTGATACATTTAATTTTAAAAATCAGTAGTCGAAGTCGTGTATGAGAGAGTCATGTGCCAAAACCAGAAACAGGTATGCTAGTTTCCAAACAAACAAGCCATTTTACATTCTACAGCCTCTCTAATTGAGAGACCACAACATTAACAAATACAAATTACAATTACATAGAAAACACATGTAGAAACAAGAACTAGAGTAGAAACAAAACTATAGCAGATATGTCAGCAAGTCATTTTAGAAAATCCACTATTTGAAAGCAACTAATTAATGATCGACAACGCCGATGGAAAACTCATCTCATAACAGGACACTGTTCTACTGGTTTATTAAAAGACCTAGAATCAGATCATCTGGAGAAAAACCCTATTCCACTTATATTACCAAGGAGACAAATATCAATGGTACAGACCATATTATAGTCATCCAATTATTAATTACAATCAATCTTACCACATTCAATACTCATAGAGGATCTATTCTTCAGACCTGAACTCTTGTATGTAGTATCAATCAATTTATTTTTGTATAAGTTATCATGCATTACTTATTTGAAGTCATCCTCTCATGTAAATTTTCTTTTAATTTTCACACAAATACTCTCAAACTAAATATGAATTGTTCACTACTATCTTGCATTCAGGATACTTCTACAGTTTCCGTTTTATTGTATAATATGCCTGCAAATAGAGGCTTTTTGTTATTTTGTTATCAGCAAAATAAAAGATTACTAACTAACTAGAAAATACATGTACATAAAAATTAATAGGGTGTGGGGGGTGTGGCCTATTTGTTTGGAAACTAACGAGCTCCAAATCCGCTTCCATTGGTCGCGCAACCTTCTCGTCCAGAGCTAGAGATTACACCGAAACAAACTCCGCCTACAAGTAATATCTATTCCATTACCACACACATTACCACTGTTTTGTCACACCCGTGGTCTAATCTCGAATTGGCGACGGACAACTTGTAAGTGTATAGACTGAGATTAAAAAACTGGTTTGTAAGGAAACATTGGCTCCCGTTGTTCTAGCGTGACGCTAGCATACAAATATCCGTCAATCGCCATTGGAGATATCAGACTACAGCTGACTTGGCCATTGCTGTGTAATAGTATCGTAAACGATGCAAACGTTTATCTTGCTAGCCGTTCTCACTTGGCAAACCCTAAACGCTTTTCCAGAAACAGGGAATTGGTCTCTGAGTTATACTTTACAGGTGAAGTTTAATGAGTTGTTACTTAGGCTGTTCTAATATTGAAATCGTTGCCATTCCGCTTGAAATTGCTTTTATCAGTCACATGATGGTGTGGTGGGCAAGTGGTGAGCAAGTCAAGTATTTGTTTAGCTTCAAGGTTCATTTATAAACTAAAGGGGCAAGTCAGTTTTACAGAAATAAAAGCAAATACAGGGATCGAGAGTTTAGCTAAACGGCGAAAAGATATTAGGTGTGCATTTTATTTAAAAGCAGTGGAAAGGAACTTTACGGTCCCTGATTTTAAAAATACTATCAAGCACCACAACACTCGACAGAAAGCAGGTCTGTTTGTGCCAACAATCCGGACAAATGCGTTTTTTAATTCTTTTTGGCCGAGAACAACTCGAGACCTGAGAGGTTTTTAGTAAAGAATTTTTGTAATAAAAGAGTTCCCACACCTTTCCTTTTTTCTAGAAGGGTGTAGTGGGAAAATTATAGATTAGATTTGTATCGCTGTTTTAATGTTTTGCATTTGAGCAGCAGTAAAGTATATGTAATTTTAATGTTGTTATTTATGATTGCACCCATTTCATGAAATATAACTTTTTACAGTCGCATACATATTAGTTCATTTAAATTAATATCTTCGTTAGCCTCTGGCGGTTAGTTAATATAGAACAAGAATTACATCGAGAAACTCGTACATTTGTTAAACTATGCATATAACTAATAGTTTGTTCAGTCTCAATGAGTGATGAGATATTTCTAGAACTATTAGCCACATTGTCATATTTATATGCTCCAATGCACTTAATCGACGAGGGATTTTGAGCTACACTAAAAAAGTTTTAATGAAGCACACTTTTAAAGATATTCAGCTTCAGTAGTAAGGCTTTAGTAGGGATTTTGTTTCTATTGGACAGATGATTGATTACCGTTGCGTAGTACAAAAACTTAAATTCTAAAAATAGATACTGTATAATTGGTGAAGGAATTTAGGAGTCCATATTAGTATTTTTTGAGCATTTTTTGAGGTCTGTGAGATTACACACTCATTACCTCAAATGACTAGACAAGATGATAGATTTTCCTAAAGTTCTAGTCAAATAGTTTGTTATCGCAATGTGTCTATAATTAAACCAGTTATGGAAAACCTCTCATTAAATGCCTTTATGACTTTATGAAAAGTGTGACATAGACCTTAGCTGAAAATTTGTGAGCACAAAATTAGCAAATGCTTTTATGTCTATACACTAATGGTATCTAATCATTACATTTGGTTATTGTTTTGTCACGTGATGTTCTCACGTAAATTGAAGGGCCAATAAAAGGCTCAATATAAAACTTCTCGAAGCACTAGTTTATGACAAACACTTCGGGTTTTACCAAATATAGACGCTCGCTAGTTTACAGTTTTGTTTCGGCTTGGTCTAATCGTCTAGTCGTAATCTGTCATGTGACCCATACTTCCTGCCAAACAGTGCGAATAATTTCTGCAGCATTTTTCGACGATCACTGGTGACCAACAGGCTCGTCAAGTTTATTAGAGAATGATATGTACTCCTTCGAGCTAAAGTTAAAAAATATAATTTTTACGGTAGGTTTTGAGATATCAGGGCTCAAAATGACAGCATTATAGTGATGATGAAATAGATGCATAAGGACAATAGACATGATTTTATTGAATGCGTGAAGTATATTTGTTAAAATATTTTGACGAATGAGGTTGTGTGAAAGTGTAAACAGAAACCATCTTGTTCAAGTACGCCCATTTGAGCTGTTTTGGAAAGAGATTCTAATCTATGGCGGTCTCGTGATGACGGCGATAAACTGTTCGTTGTTGAGCTCTTAAGAGCTTGTAATCACATTTCCACATAATTTGCACCTACTACGCAGCAGAGTAACGCATAGTGAATCTTTTGATACAAAATAACTGTAATATGAATTTTGTCGCAAATCAACCTTTAACCTAGCCATGTGAGCTACTTGCCAAGTGTGCTATCTCTGTCTGTTACAGAGTTAAAGATAGGTTCACCTCCATTATCCTATCTTCCTTTGCACAGCAGAGGAAGGTTCGTCTATAAAGACAAAAACGACATTAAATTGTAGTTGATGTTTTAGCCTTTTATTAATCTTAGTTTCATTTGAATGACCTCAATGGTACAATCACATCTTTAATTCTAAATATAAATTTGCTTTGTAATTTTTAGATTGACAACCATGTCATCTCCAAAAGCATGTTTGCAGGGACACAAGTGACAATAGGTAAGTTTTCACTCAAGTGCCTGTTTCACTCAAGCACCTGCTGAATTTGGTTTAGAATTTTTTAGATAACTCTTTATTTTGTATTGTGAACATCAAGCATTTCTTTGAGTTTGAATTCACATTTGGCATTTATTCCAATTAGCAATATATCATAATAAATCTTCGATACATAACTGTCAGCATAGAAACATTGGTCTGTAGCCGTTTAGTGGTCCATTTTAAAATATCAGAACAATTTGAGGATAGAATGTTGGCAGTATTGCTATCCATGCCCAACTATCATCTAATGTCAGTCAACCACAGTCTACATCAACAACTAATTGGTAAGCTTTAAAATAAAACGATACGTTTAATCTGTGGCTATAATCTTAGACCACCTTCGCTTTAGTTTCTCAGGCTATATCATGCTGTAGGCCAGTGATTTCAACTATTCTCAAGTCGTTGCACATTTTTTTACACGTTTTTTACAAAATCCTTGGGCACACCACTAGATACAGTCAAACACGGATAACTCGCCCTCGGATAGCTCGCCCTCGGATAGCTCGAACACTTGGTTAACTCGAACGGTTTCTTTGGTCCGTTCCCACGTAATGATAAATTGCTTTAGATAACTCGACCTCAACTCTGTTAACTCGAACAGTTTTTTGCCCAACGGCTACCGAGACGGTTACTATCGCTTTAGAAAATCACTTTATTTCAAATCATAGAGATAAACCTCAACTTTTCGTAATTTATAAGCGTCGTTATTACCACCATCGGCAAAATGTTTTTGTCAACGACTTTTCTAAAGGTTAGGTAAAATTTGATTTTTACCAAACATCCGCCTAGCGATGGCCCTTCGGAAGCAAGGAAATGTGAGGTAACCTTCGCATAAACTTAAAAAAAAATCGGCAAAATTGATCTTGGTTAAAACGTTCTAAAGAAAAAGATGTCTTTTCTTCTGAGCATTTCAACAACAATCAAGTTTTGCCAATTTTAATCTAAAAAACGTCCTGGCAATAACATCACCTCAAACAACAAACCAATCTCAAGTGATAGAAAAATCTCTATACTTTTTGATAAAAAAAGTTTTAAACTTTACATTAGAAGCATTTAATTTTAAACAAGCCATTGATGCTTTGATTTATATTATAGTTTGTATATGTACATGTTTCTACTAATAAATAAATAAATACATGGACTTGTGACAGTACTCTGATAACTTGAACGCTCTGATAACTCGAACACTTTCGCTCGGTCCCGTGAAGTTCGAGTTATCCATGTTTGACTGTATAAATAAAAAATACATATAAATAAAATGTGTTATTGTTGTCTTGGTTTTGTTCTGAATAAATGTTTTAGGAACGTAAGTATAAGTATTTATTTAGGCATGGATTTAAAAACTTTTATCACACGGAAAATACAAAACTTGAATTGCTAGATATGGAAGATAATATCCTGTTCTGTATGCGGTATATGATAACATCAAATTATCGAACGAAAACAAAATGCTCGTTTGCTGACTTTGGCCAAAGAAACTGTGTGAGATGTGTTCAAGTCGTACTTACCGGAAACCGTTGAGCCAAACTGCGAAGCAAACAAACAGGCAAAAGTTCAAAAAGCTTTTCGCATCGAAAAATATTTTTCCTGAGTTCAAGCAAAAACTTTTACTAAAAGATGTTTTGTAACTTGAAAATTTCGTATCTGGAGTTTTTCGTAAGTAGATGTTCCACACTATAGGAAGTGACAGTTCCTTCATTCTTACTGAAGATTATTTGCTAAACAAGGATTGAGCTCATATTTAGATGAGTACATAGTAAATTACAATCTATATATATATTTCTATATATATATATTATATATATTAAAGTTGGTTGTCGTCGTATATGTTTAGTTATAACTATTAAAATCTTGGACTAAAGAATCCATTTGGCATAAGATTTGATCACCGAACCTCCCATTTGCAAGTCCATCGCCTTACCAAATTAGCCTCACGAGTTTGATAGATCCGCTTGGCGATACATGTCGCTATATGGGAGCAAATACGCTACGCTTTCGGTCATGACGCAAAGTCATGGCATAACGGCATAGAAGCCGTAGCTCTTATTAGTAAGCTTACTCAAATTATCCATTGGCAATATGCTAGGCTAATAACAAGTGGCAGGCAACTCTCATTACCGCTCATTGTTTATAAGCTGAATTTTAATACTCGGGCAACACCCGGGTGGCGTAACTAGTTTATATATATATGAATCTCAAAGTCTGCCATATGGGGTGTCCAGCTACAGCTATTAAAATCTAGGAATAAAAAATTTGCTTCGTGCTGCATTTGATCGTGGAACCTCCCGTCATTGGTCATTAGAGCTTGCTCTTATTAGTAAGTTTAGCACAGGACAGTAGCTTACTCAAATTAGTCAATGGCAATGTGCCAGGCCAATGGCAAGTGGCAGACAACTACAATATCTACCACTGTTTATAAGCTGTTTTTAATACCTGTGCAACGCCGGGAATTTGACTAGTATTTAGCTATAGTTAGTAAGTTGTGATCAAATATGAGACTTGTATTAACATTCACCTCTCTCACATTTTACAACAACGTCTCAACAGTTTAACATAGCAAACTGAGAGCATTCACAACTAAGCAGATTCATGGTTTTCTTCTGCAATTGTAAAGTTCAAGGTCATTGCAGGTAGCTTCTACAACGCTGTTGACCCTAGAGCTTCGTGATTTCCAAAATTCACCAGGCGACTTGATTTGATAGATATAGATTGCAAATAGATGATTCATGATATTATTATATAAAACCTGTAATTTTCTGTTAATGTGTTTTGTATATATACCATGTATATTCCAACTTGAAAAGAAAACTTTTTTGTGTTCGTGATAATTAGAAGCATTTATTTCTTGGGTATGTGGGTGGAATGAGAGCATGTGGGTGGAATGAGGGCATGTGGGTGGAATGAGGGCATGTGGGTGGAATGAGGGCATGTGGGTGGAATGAGGGCATGTGGGTGGAATGAGGGCATGTGGGTGGAATGAGGGCATGTGGGTGGAATGAGGGCATGTGGGTGGAATGAGGGCATGTGGGTGGAATGAGGGCATGTGGGTGGAATGAGGGCATGTGGGTGGAATGAGGGCATGTGGGTGGAATGAAGGCATGTGGGTGGAATGAGCCTATTATATGACTAGGAGGCACTTTTAGTTCTAGTACTCTGAACATCATCAGGTGTGAGATAAATCATTATTACACAATTATATCGTTTATACGATTAGCAAAATCTCTTTAAAAGGTGGCAATTTTCAAATTATTTACTTTCAAAATGATCATCAAACAAATTAATCGCCATATCATGAAGCTTTAGTTAAAACAATAGAATGAGGATCCATCACAATGGTAAAAAGTGCTTTAAATATGTGTGACTCGTTCGTCTGACTCATAACTGTAACTCGTGCATGTATATTATAGACAGTTCCTCATGCACTGAAGGCACGTTTAACGTAGAGTGGCTAATGGTCTACACTAAATGCTACAGGAGTGACTTTATAGTCTTGAGTGTAAGTACAGTTTACCATTGTCTCCCTTTACCTTGATTAAACACACTTTGTGTTGCATTTGGGTCTGTCCATAATCACCGCTGCAACATTCAGAGAGGTTTTTTGCACGTAGTTGCTTATTAAGGGGCCTTTGAACTTATTAAACCTTGTATTCTGATAGAGCTTACAATCCTTCGTTTTTTCGTGAAGTTATTTTATCGTTGTCGGCCATCTTTATAGACAATTGTTTCGTTAGAAACACGAAGCTTTTGCAATGATAATTTAAAAACGATGTTTTTGCTTGCAATTTTTTATTATAGTATCAAAACAACACTTAAAAGTACTAATAAATCAAAGAAAAACGATCGTTTTCTACAAAAATGGCGGCTTTTTCGTGAACGAGCGCATGTGTAAACGACTTGTTGATGTCAAAAAAAAAACGATGGATTATCTATGAAATGATATACATTGGTTATGTGCACGACTTGTGAGGGAAAGAGGAAGAGTTGTGCTCTCTTGTGCACGACTCGTCAAGTTTCTTTAGACATTTCAAAAACGTGTGTCACTCTTGCGACATCAGAGAATAGCGATTTTCAAAATTAATTTAGCTATTTGAAAAACTCTGATTTATGATACAAAACAATGGTCTTGCTTAGTTATTATGTTTAGAACACGCATAGCTACGTGTACATAGAAACCATGTGCATAGTGATATATGTCAAGATGAAGGTAAATTACAAGCCTTAACATTTGTTACCGTTGCTACAGCTTGTCACCATTGCAACTCGTCTGAATTTTGAAGGGAACTAGTGCTATAGATTATGTTTTAATGCATATGGTTTATTGATATGATAAAATATATTGAAATCATCAATTTAAACACAATTAACAAGAAGTGAAAACTAACAAACATCATTGTAATGCGCCAACTAAAATTGAGAGTTTATATATACATTTAGCAGTAATTAGATTATCTAGAATTAAACAAAAACATGAACTACAATATCGTTAGAAGTCTTTGAAGTATGGAGTTTCCACAAATATTGAATAGCTAAGAATACGACCTCCTTCTGCTAGGGTCTGGTTTAAAGCAGCATTGCTCTCTCTTGTCAGACAAGACTGACACGGTGATTTGGTCAATTGTCACCCATTAAATATCATTAGTTTTTACTGTAAAAGCATGAGTACTAGAACTAGCCTGCTTTAAAAACCGAATCTCCTAATCTTCACCGTATACCCCTCTAACCAACCCTACATGTTTCCAAAGGCTTTTTTCCCGTTATTTTCGTTAAAACTACGTTAAAAGTCGGCTACTTTTATCTTCGGAATTTTCTGGTTATTACCACATTCATCATTGCGACTTTTATCATCCGAACATGGTGAAGCAGGTTCAGCTGCAACACCATCTAGATGTACGAAGGAGTGCTTTTTGTGGTCAGAACTCTGGCTGACTCTACTACCCTAGGACACTTATGTATTCGCCTCATCTAACTTTCACGTTTTCGCGGAGTCACCCTTTCGCGAAGATTTCATGAGCGAAACTAAACTATCATAACGAACGCGAAATTAAATAGCTTCGGTCATTAATATTCACAATAAAATCGTCATACTATTAAAAATGCAGGCCTTTTTTGTGTGTGGTTGGCTCATTGGGCAATTCCTACTAAACTCATTATAGCTAATACACCGACTGAGCAGCGGGGCAAAGCAAATTACGATAACAGGTTTTTTTGGAAAAGCCAAAACAAATGAGGAAGATGATGATATTAGTTTAGTCACTGAATTTGTAACTGATGAGGATAAAAGTCCTGTAGGGAAAGTCATAAAGTTGAATAATAATTATTGCAGTGATGAATTTTATTGCCAACCAAAAACAATAACAACCCAGAGCCATGGCCACCGCGTGCTATAAATACTCACATGGTCACATTGGTGCCACATCAGTCAAGGCGAGAGGGACCTTGACGTCATTGATAGTCCAAGAAACAAATGGCAGCAAGCGATCAAATTGCATTATCGATCTCGTCAACACATTTCTACCGAAATTGCAAACAATTTTGTAACAGTGAACTTGATCTGATGAATCTAATTATGTTTGTTCCACTGCATTTATTTTCACATCACTATATTTTCGCACTCATCAGAGCTGCGAAATTAAGTTGCAGCAAAATTTCACTCTGTATGCCACTCACGAAACTAAATGCTAGCGAAATATAAGTGTCCTAGGGTAAATGAAACAGAGTATTTGTTTGTTGCTTGCACATGATGTACTTGCTGAATACCTTTCAAGGCATGTAGATGCAACGTTGATCTAAAAATTCACTCTCTTCAGAAATAGTAGTAATGGGAATCACACTAATTTCTGCTGTAGATTTATCACATGCCATGGCAAAATCTTTGGCATCTTTTACTATCAACTTGCGAGTTGGTGCTTTTTGTCGCACAAGCCTTTTTAACCCTTTTGGCTGGGGAAACGACCGAAATGTCGTTTACCGGTTGCGTAGGGAAACAACATTTATGCCGCTTTCGGTAGACATTTATGAAGCTGTCACCTAGTAACGTTAAACAAAGGATATGAACACTTGTAAGTTTTAAATATCATCAGCAAGATATCAGTCGATGATTTACAATATGAAACGATTATCTGAGAGGCGTTGCTTTGTGCTAAAAGCTAAACAAATCGCGCCTTCTTGGAAAAGAATAAAAGTTGGACAAACCAGTCAACATTGGCTCACCTTTCCAAACGGTAAAATAAAAGATTATTTGATCCTGCGATCGTTAGTGATTTTTTGTCTGATCAGAATAAAAATAATTCAAATGATAGAAGTGATGTAAACTTTTTGGACTTTTAATACACTTGGAATATACAGAGATAAACGATCGTTATGATGGCTCGCACGGCAACGTTATAGCGATTGACTCTACCGAAAAAAATACTTTCAAGCCTTTCATACAGGGACAATTGTACATAGTTGTAGATTTTTTGTATTAGTACATATGTGAATGAATGTCTATATACAAAAAATTTTGTTCATAGAATTTAAATTGAAGATTAGAGCTATGCATGTTCATAAAATATCGATTTTATTGAATTTTGAAAAATGAATTACATGACTTTCGAGTGTTTTTTGGCCCAGCCAAAGAGTTAAAGCTCCACCCAATCTACTAGTCCTTTTGTGTGGCAAAAAAATTCCGCTCTAGATTCTCTAGGCCATAGCTTTTCTTTTTCGATAGCATCAGTTTTAGCCTGTGGCTTTCTACATTGGCCTGCAAACTAAGGTAACCGACATACTTTCTACATTGGCCTGCAAACTAAGGTAACCGACATACTTTCTACATTGGTCTGCAAACTAAGGTAACCGACATACTTTCTACATTGGTCTGCAAACTAAGGTAACCGACATACTTTCTACATTGGCCTGCAAACTAAGGTAACCGACATACTTTCTACATTGGTCTGCAAACTAAGGTAACCAACATACTTTCTACATTGGCCTGCAAACTAAGGTAACCGACATACTTTCTACATTGGTCTGCAAACTAAGGTAACCGACATACTTTCTACATTGGTCTGCAAACTAAGGTAACCGACATACTTTCTACATTGGTCTGCAAACTAAGGTAACCGACATACTTTCTACATTGGCCTGCAAACTAAGGTAACCGACATACTTTCTACATTGGTCTGCAAACTAAGGTAACCGACATACTTTCTACATTGGCCTGCAAACTAAGGTAACCGACATACTTTCTACATTGGACTGCAAACTAAGGTAACCGACATACTTTCTACATTAGCCTGCAAACTAAGGTAACCGACATACTTTCTACATTGGCCTGCAAACTAAGGTAACCGACATACTTTCTACATTGGCCTGCAAACTAAGGTAACCGACATACTTTTCGGGTTCTGCTTTTAATTTTTCAAGACATTTACGCATACCTTGTGCAGAAGTGGTCTTAACCATACTGACAGTTGTTACCAAATGATAGATTTAACCCAAAAGAGCAAACATATGTTCACCTAGCGACTCTCAATTCACTCATTCACTCGCGCAACTTGCTAATATTATCTCAAAAGTCACTAATTCTTTCACATGACCTTATATGACTGGATTTTTTGTCTATCTAGCTGGAACAAGTTATTGCGTGAAAAAACGTAACTCCGAGAAGGGCTCCAATGTCTAGGCCAGAAAGCTGTACAAGATGGTTTAATTACATGTTGTATTGGTAGTAGGTTGAGGCCATTAGACTATATTCCCTTTGATCTTTGACTCCTATGATATACTTAATAATTGATACAATAAGTTAGTAGATCACCAATAGTTAGACCAAACAATCACTTGCTGACACAATTATAAGGAAAATTCACAAGTTACAGTAAAGGTCTGCTTGTCAGCTTCAAATAAGTGTGAAACTAATTTAGAATCCTAAAAAAACCTAGAAACTAATAGTGCTAGACTAACTTTTTCATCGTTTTTGTCACCGCTGCAACAAAGAATATGCCTGCAGTATGAAGCGTGCCTGGTGAATATCAATCTACATAGAAAGTTTTGAATGTTTTTCATGGATAGTAAAGTAGTCACGTAATACAATTACGACAGTTAATCATGCCTCAATGTTATAAACCCCTGTGGAATATTAGTTAAGTTACTAAAGATATTTTGTTTAAAATGTTACATAAACTAATGATCTAATAATGATTTTATTATACATCGATGTAACATATCTTTAGGAAATTCACAGATTCCTACAATCTTCGGTGTTTACTATTGAATGCAAAAAGTTGTTTTTTAAAACCTCCTTTCTGAAAAATTCCCTCGAAGTTTATTTATTTATGGACAGGCCCATTTGCTGATTGGATGTCTGGTTTTATGTTGAAGTTATTGATCGGTTGTCTGGTTTTATTCAGGACAAGAGCGGATTCGAGTCAATGGTTGCAACCATGGATGGTATCTTAAGGAATGTCCCTGAATGCATTGACTATTACGAGTGGAAGAATGGAACAGGTGTGATGAACTGCGCAGACGGTACATACACACCTAAGCTCAAGGCTGTGAGTCTTTATCGCTTTGTACTTATTACTTTTATTTCTCCAACTCTTTGTGATTTGGAGGAAGAATTGGGCTTTTATTCTGGTCATACAGAATATGGCAAGAAATATCACTTAAATCTGCACTTTGACCGTTAATTCTTTGGCAGCGTTATATGGCAGCGCTATATGACAGCACTATATGGCAGCCTTATATGGCAGCGCTATATGACAGCGCTATATGACAGCGCTATATGACAGCGCTAAATGGCAGCGCTATATGGCAGCGCTATATGACAGCGCTATATGACAGCGCTATATGGCAGCGCTATATGACAGCGCTATATGACAGCGCTATATGACAGCGCTATATGGCAGCCCTATATGGCAGCGCTATATGACAGCGCTATATGGCAGCGCTATATGACAGCGCTATATGACAGCGCTATATGGCAGCGCTATATAGCAGCGCCATATAGCAGCGCCATATATATGGCAGCATATGGCATGAAAAATCTTCTTTGTTTTTCAATCCTTTGATCTTCGCTCTATTTTTAGCTGTATTCTTCGTTTTTTGTAGACTGAGCAACCCTACACACCGAATTTTAATTGCAAAGGTTTGTGGTTTAGTGTTAAGGTCATTTTAGTCATAAGGGAAATTATGTAGTGGTAATCATATCACACAGCCATAATTTTGTATATCAGTTTGGTGAAATAATAATCATTTTATATATAAGTGTGGCGATACAGTAATCATTTTATATATGAATGTGGTGATACAGTAATCATTTTATATATGAGTGTGATGATACAGTAATCATTTTATATATGAGTGTGGTGATACAGTAATCATTTTATATATGAGTGTGGTGATACAGTAATAATTTATTGTATCAGTGTGGTTGTACATTAATCATTTTATATACGAGTGTGGTTGTACATTAATCATTTCATATATGAGTGTGGTGATACAGTAATCTTGTGTATATAGATATATTATTTTGATCATATAATGTACAGTACATATGTATGTATAATATAGATACCGTAAAACCTCTATTTGAACTCCATGGCGCTGTATTTTTTTAGTTTTTCTTCTATAGTGCCGTTCCATTAGAAGTAGCGTTCAAATAGAGGTTTTACGGAGTATATACAGTGAACCCGCGCCATATAATTTTAATTCGTTCCACTGGCATCTTAAAGCAGAAATTTCGTATAGAGGAGTATAAAAAGCTATAGTAATTATCTAATGCAAATACACCCTGGTAAGAAAGATCAAAACTTTATATACCGACTGTACGTACCTACTGTAGGTACCTAAAAGTTACCAGAGTGGTTTATAAAGCTTTGAAAAATGACTCGATTTATTTAAATTCTCATCAAAAAATTAATTTTCGCACCATATTTCATGTAAGAATTGATTCAATTAACAACTCATAGCAAAAACATGACAATTCAATTCTTTAGCTATCCTAAAGCCTGGTTCCCATATCGATTGCGAGATTCCAGCGGTAACTTGCGCAGCAAAACGCTTGCTACGCTAGGCTCGGCGGCATCTGTTCACATATGAGCTGCATCGCTAAACATAATCGGGTAATCAAATAAAATGTTCGCTCGCCATGCCGTTTCTATAATGGTGACCTTCACCTGTACAGTACATTTTGGGAAGATTTTGCCTGCGGCCTTTCGCGAAATTTGAACATCCCTAAACTATTGCATTGCCGCCGGCAACTACCGGCGGTCCTCGGCAGTAACCGGCGCGTAGGTTCCCATTTCACCGCTAATAGCCTGCGGTTTTGCTGTCGGTGCTTTGCGACGTATATGGAAACCAGGCTTTACTTCAATGACAATTCAATTTTCCCAAATAAACAAATCAATTTTTATCAAAAATGACCTATGACAATATGTATATCAAAATAACAGTAACTCACAATCGCTAATTTAGCTACAAGTATTAGCTGGGTCTACTGACTGTTTCTATAGCAAATATCAACAGTTTCACTAGGGATTTGATTGCTTTTTCGGGTGGAATAAGGTCATGCTTACCATCTTTTGCTTGCGTACTTTCGGTATTTTCTGCTGTAAAGCAGAGTTTCTGTCATAGACTTCAATTTAAAGTTTTTTAGAATCAGGAAAAAATTCTGCATAAGAATCGATGCATTTGAAAAGCAAAAAGAATGTTTAATATTTTTGTAGTTTATTGAACTCCAACTGCAAAAGAAAAATGTCGTCACTTTTTGCAGTTTGGCAATAACGCAGTCACGCATTATCTAATAAAAGGATGTAGTAGCCAAAAGTATCATTGGTCGAGTGTCAAAGGATTTCACTAGCAAAAATATGTTTAGGTCGCTGTTTACAATATTTCTTTCAATCATCCTAGACCGGAAATTAAAACCAAAATGGAAACTACGATTTTATGCCGCGATTCGTGACTAAAGGAAAAACTTTTCACCGTTTCTTTTTTGGCATGATGATAACCTAACCTTCTAAATTTATTGAGGCGAAGTTTTGGGTGGATCTGATAACACTGCTATCCGTGATCGTTGTTTTTGTATAGGTATAACTAATAATAAGTCAGCGGATAAAAGTTATTAAAGGTTTTTCAGTAGGATGAACGATATTAACTATGAAGCTTATAAATAAGATTATTGTCAGTGCGCAGGCAAACCATAAAACTAGTGCGTAATACATATTATTGACCAATAAAATATACGCAGTGATATCGAAGTCTTTTAAAAATGTGTGCAGGTGGCAACATGGAACTGCACTGACATCTTCGTTTTGCCACACATCTAGTAATAGATTGTGTTAGGTAATACATCACTGTCCATGGATTTTCCGTCAACCTTGTAACTAAAATGGGAAGGATTGGTGCATTTTGACTTAAGTCGTTTTGCTTATTGAAAATAGAGAATCAAGCTAATTTCGCTATGGCTACAGTAGAGACTCAATTCATACCGGTAGGATGCTCCGAGTCGATACAATTCTACAGTAAGTAAAAGATACCAGTGAGTCGATTCTTTTCAATTCGTTTGTGAGATGACCATTATGGCTTACTTTTGTAAGCATGTTAACTCCAGTATCCAATATATGAAAATTATAACAAAATAGTATGTTAACATTATTAACTATAGTTACCTACGGTAATTTCAGTGTATTTAGTAGTTATGATCTGCAATAAAATGTAGCATTACAATGTACTATGTGCAGTGCGTACCGTAGGAAGATCTTGCATTCAAGATAGACGTATAACATAAATGTTGAATTTAACTTACATGAATTTAGCTTACTGAGCACACTTGAGCTGAGTTTTACTATGTCTTTGACTAAACCAAACTTTAATTTCGTTGTCATCTAAAATTCTCTCACCTATCTGTCTCAGGGTTCGTTTTCACTATAACTTATATCGCTGAACCAAGAGAGAGCGAGCATCGTATCGTTTTTAGTCATTGTGGGAGGGATTTTGGCGAATTGCATATTAGCATCTTTGTTATTCCGACCTGTTCATCACACCAACTGCCAAACTAGAGTTTCGAAAAAAAATTGTGTTGATATCGCATGACAAAAAATTGTCAAATGTGGGGAATGAAAAAACATCATGTTCCACATGGTAAAGCGACAAAATCGTGTAATAGGACATCGTAACTCGGGGATGCACTGTATATATACTAGGTAAATGTCTGGCGTGCATGGGTAATGAAAAAAGCTTTTGCCCAGAAAATTTAGTATTAGCCGCTGAATTTAGTTCCCATTCGTTACAATTCTTTACACATTTGAATTTGAATAACTCAAGCTAGTAAATCAAGCTTATAGCTCAAGTTAGTAACTTCAGCTAGTAAATCAAGCTTATAGCTCAAGTTAGTAACTTAAGCTAGTAAATCAAGCTTATAGCTCAAGTTAGTAACTTAAGCTAGTAACTTTCTATAATAAAAGGTGTGCCATAAACTGTCTGAAGCTATCTTGCTTATAATTGTTGCTTGCTTATAAATGTTACATTACACGTCAAACATAAAGTCATCCCATAGTATTGAATATTATATACTATGGGATCCCACATATATATATATATATATATTTATACTTTCTAATCGACAGTATACTTCACGTGATGGTGTATATCTCTATCATCACTTCTACTTCCTAGTCTATACTTCACCTAGCCTTAGAGTAAGTTATAGTACATATACCTATCATCACTTCTACCTCCTAGTCTATACTTCACCTAGCCTTAGAGTAAGTTATTGTACATATCTCTATCATCACCTCTACTTCCTAGTCTATACTTCACCTAGCCTTAGAGTAAGTTATTGTACATATCTCTATCATCACCTCTACTTCCTAGTCTATACTTCACCTAGCCTTAGAGTAAGTTATAATACATATCTCTATCACCACCTCTACCTCCTAGCCTACACTTCACCTAGCTTTAAAGGAAGTTATTGTACATATACCTATCAAGATGCTGACAAAGATGAAGGAAAAAATGCCGAGAAAGATTCAGAGGAAGATGCGGGGCAAGATGCTGGGGAAGGTGCTGGGGAAGATGCGGGGCAAGATGCTGGGCAAGATGCGGGGCAAGATGCTGGGGAAGGTGCTGGGGAAGAAGCGGGGCAAGATGCTGGGGAAGATGCTGGGAAAGATGCTGGGCAAGATGCTGGGCAAGATGCTGGGCAAGATGCAGGGGAAGATTCAAATAAAGATGAGACGCTTGAAGGAAATGATTCAGACCAATCAAAAAGGTGAGATCCAGCAGATCTCACCTAGAACAGTCCTGTATATATAGTTCACACCATTAACAGTCAGTTTCCTGTAACAGTCACTCTCTATTGCCAACTTAGCTGGTAAATATCACAGACCTGATACTAGATGTAAACGTGCTCAAATTACCCTTTTTTGTTGCTGAATAAAAAATAGAGAAAGTAAAAGTTTATTCCAGTTGTTGTTCTCCTTCTGCAGATCCCTTAAAAGTCGGCGCAAGAGAGATGATTCGACTGATGCCGCTCTTCCAGACACTACGGCTAATGATGACCTTGAAGTTTCCGCAAAGGCCGATGTTGTCGCTGTAATTACTTACAGATTGCTATATAAACATAGTTAAGGGATACACAACATTATTATGTAGTACTGGCAGCCATGGCTACATAAAAATATTATATAATACTGATTTTAAATGACTACATCACAAATTTATATAATATTGACAGCAGATGGTTTCATAACAATATATAATATTGACACTCAATTTTTACATAACATTATTATATAATACTGTTAGTAAAGGGTTACATAACAATGGTATATAACATTGGTTGTAAAAAGTTACCTAACTATATTATACAACATTGGATTGAAATTAATCACATAACAATATTATATAATATTGAAAGTCAATTTTTGCATAACAATATTATATAATACTGGTATTAAAGAGTTATCTAACTATATTATATAATACTGGCCTGCATCAGGAAAATATCTTTGTATGTAAAATATCATAGTAATACTATATTACATTACAATTTGTTACATAAATTGTTACATAAGTTGATATTACTTTGCATTTTCGTAGTTCAGTAACACCTTTAGAAAGGGATGGTGAGGTACTCCGCGTTGCTTTTTATAGACATATTGTCACTATTTTGATAGAAAGTGAATCCTTCACTGTGTACCGCCTGGAGGGATGGTCCGTACTCCCTGTTGCTAGTGATAAAAACAGAATCCCTACACGGTAAGGGCATCATGGATTGGCTCTTGCTTCCTTATTCATCTCTTATGTGTTTGTTATAAGCATAACTCTATTCTCATTGCGATGTCTGCGGGCTGGGTAAGTTAATTGCTTGCTATTTATACTGAATCACAAGACAATTTTGTTAGGAGGGGAGTTTTTTGCTGTGAACAAAATTTCCATAGCCTCTGGTTATCTTCTCTTGTTTTTACATAAGCTTGTATGTCACAGAGATAACAGCTTTTCACTGTATGCATAGTTAGAAGCCTTGGTGTAAGAACTTTCATGTTCCGAAGATCTCCACGCGATTCACTGTTTAGGAAACCTTTATTTTTTCTATCGGGTGGCCCTGCTAAGCGCATTCCGGTTTACATTACCTTCAACGTAGGCGGTACCTTTTTGACCTTAGTGTTCACTCAATGGCAGGGTTCCAAACTTTGCTCTTCGATGTACATCTCAATGTCCATCGTTTGGTGTGTTCAGCTATAGCTATTACAATCTTAAGTAGAAAGATCTGTTTTGTGCTGGATTTGATCTTGGAACCTCCCATTCACCAGGCAATAACCTAACTAATTAAGCTACGCGAGATGCAATGGATTCATTAGGCGATATGGCGTTATGTCTGTTAAAATTCGCATAGCGTTCTGCATTACGCAACATCATTAAAGCTTGCTCTCATGACTGTTATTAGTAAGTTCAGCTGTGCGGATAGTAGCTTACTCAAATTATCCATTGGCAATGTGCCAGGCTAATGACAAGTGGCAGGCAACTACATTACCTGCCACTGTTTATAAGCTGTTTTTAATATTCACGCAACACTGGGCATTCGGCTAGTTAACAAGAAACACTAAAGATTCTAAGTTTTTTAAAGCTTTTAACTCATAGATTCACACTTTATCCAATTGCTTATTTTTTCTCTTTAGTCGACGTGCATGTCAAGGATACTGCTGACCATTTCCTGTCCGCAGGCGATCTCCCAAAACTTTATGTACGTATGATAGTTGTATATCTGACATTTAATATTGTATGTATGAGAGTTGTATATCTGGTATTTAATATTGTATGTACCCTAGGACACTTATGTATTCGCGTCATTTGTTCCATTGCATCTATTTTCACATCACTATATTTTCACATCACTATATTTTCACATCACTATATTTTCACATCACTATATTTTCACATCACTATATTTTCACATCACTATATTTTCGCACTCATCAGATCCGCGAAATTAAGTTGCAGCGAAATTTTACTCTGTGTGCTACTCACGAAACTAAATACTAGCAAAATAAAAGTGTCCTAGGGTATGATACATATTAATACCTTGTAATGATCATCTATGTCTCTTGTAGTACTACCTGGTGATGACCATCCTCTATGTCTTTTATGGATTCATATGGCTGCTGATGATGGCGTGTTACTGGAGAGACTTGCTCAGAATCCAGTACTTTATCGGTCTTGTCATCCTGCTCGGTTTTATCGAGAAAGTGTTCTTCTACTCCGAGTTTGAGCACGTCGACAAGACTGGCCAGTCTACCAAAAGTGTGTAATGTTGATGAATTCTTTGTTTATTTTCCACTGTTTGTGTTGGTCGATTACATCTAAGCGGGCTGGTTGTTCGCTAAGCCAAATACCAGTGGCCCCAACAGTTGCTCAACATGAAGTAAGGAGGGTTCGCTCAACGTACAGTGTCATTTGTAGTTCCGCAGGCTTAAACAGAAACAACTCCGTCAACATGACTACATAAATAATTCAAATATTTGATTCTCGCATTGGCTAGACACACAGAAATAAAAACAAAAGTAGAATTTCGAAAGTAGAATGGTAAATGTTTTATATTTAAATAGAAATAAATTTTCTCTGCAAAAACATTTTTATTACCTGTGTAACGCCGGCCATGCAACTAGTAAATATATGAAACACATCAAATGTATTTTATTATTTGAATGACACAGATCTGCTAGAGGATGAAAGCTGCCAATATTTTACTTTAAATGGATTCCCTTCATCATGACTATATAATCATTTTTCTTGGATCCATGATTGTTAGCTGGTTTCCCTGTTATTATTCCTATTAATTATCTTCTCATGTTACCAGAAGAGAAGACAACTCGTCTTGTTGATCATTGCATTCTCCGAAAGAACCAGTCTGAGTGCCCCGAACTGACTGGCTGTAAAAATTCTCATTGTAGCAATGGTCATAATAGCTGAGCTCGTGTCAGCCGCGAAGAAAACTTTAGCCCGAGCTCTCGTAGTCGTCGTATCCGTCGGATTTGGAATCGTGAAGCCAAGGCTCGGTCCAACCTTGCACAAGCTGCTAGCTGTCAGTCTCGTCTACTTTATTTTGGCATCAGTTGAAGGCTGCTTCCGAGTCATGCAGGTCAGCATCTTAAATATCATTTCTTTTCTTAGCGGGGGGTGTAAGTTTATTTGTTCATATTTATGTTAGCCTGTGTTCCTTCGATGGAAACTCTTAGTTCATCCAAGCGCTCATCATTTGTCATGAGATTAAGTGGCTAAGGCTAATGTCTCATTGAAGTTTAATGTTATTAAACGATTATTATTATTATTATATATATATTATAATTATTATTATTATTTTATTAATTCAGTTTCTTACATACAATTGAGTTCGTAGCCTTTTGTTATTACCGTACTTTTTGAACTATTAGCCGCTACCTTTTTCTGATGATTTTAGCCATGCGGCTTATATAAGGGTGTGGCTAGTCTGTGACTTTTTCTTTCACCGCTAGGACGCATTAACTAGAATCTCCGGTTGGTGCGCCCTAGCGGTGAAAGAAAATACGCAACAATGCCTAACGGTACTGTTCTGTTAGGCGTTAGGATAAAAAGCGTCGGTTAATACGAAACTGTGCCGTTAGACACTGTTTCGTTTTAAACAGCAAAGTTGCTGCCGTGTTAAAAAGCACTATCCTGAGTTCTGTGGCCTGTACAAAGGTGCGGCTTATGTATTATCGTATTGTCGGTTTTTTGGAAAATGACGCAGATTCGGCTTATATAGAGGTGCGGTTTATAGTACGAAAAGTATGGTATTTCCTTTTTATTATCACCTTTGTTATTATTACAATATACATTCATATACAAAAGTATAAGACCACCCAATATTCTACATAAACTATAGCTACAGGACTCAGTAAGACTAATATGGTCATCTCAAATGAAAGAAAGGTGTATTTCATTAATCGTTAAAATATACACTTTTCTGTGATGTTATGTATTGTTTGTGAGTTGAAAGTTATTCCTCCTAATTACGTAATACTCAATATATATATATATATAATATATATGTAGTGTAATTATATATATATTATATATATAATATATATATATGTAGTGTTATTATATATCTAATATATATATAATATATACGCAATACTCTCATGCAGTTGGATCTGTTCTGTATTAATAAAACGTTAGCAAAAGTGAACAGGTAGTAATTCTTTGTTTTATGTCACCGTGTTGAACTATTTGAGTTTTTCTCAAATCTTTGGCATGTCTACTTCCCTAGTAGTCTAGATTCAGTCATTTTTCCAGTTTAATCCCTTCACTGCCATTTATGTAGACCTACAAATGTAGCTTTCGACCTCCTGATAGTCATTTTACTGAAAATTACAAACTTTGCTGCATGATACATATACATTTTAAAAATTTTAAATACTTTTTTGTTTCATCTTTTATGCCAATATGTTAAGGAACAGAACATAGAAATAGCAGTGTAGCAATATATTGTGCTCTGTTAAAGCTATGTGTAGCTACGATTGCTACGAACATATTACGGTCCTCTTCAATATTCCTTACTCTTACAAAATTAATACTTTCACCATCAGAGTCAGCGCTGTCACTTTCATTATCTGAGTATTTAATTACATCTGAATCGGCTATAATGTCATCACAAAGCTATTCGTCTTTTTCTAACACGGGAGATGCTTGCGGAAGGCATGTTACAACTAAAAAATTCGAGCGTCAAAAAAATGTATGTTTTGAAATGGAAATCTCTGATCAAATAGTATAATTGGCTTTGCGAATATAGGCTAATTTTTGCAAAAATATTCGGACATCGTTGCCAATGCCATAGAAGTACCAAAGATTGTTGGCTATGTTGTCATGGATCAATAATATTTAGTTACTAGACGGCCACTGGAAATTTTGCGAAAATGCGCTGATGGCAGTCGATCATAGATTTCACATAAACCCGCGTAGGGGTTTTCACATAAACGCACGCACTTATTTTTTCAAAATAGCATTTAATAAAGAAAATATAGACATTTAACACTGCTTAGCAAGGTAACAGTTAGAATATTATTTATAAAGATTAGTTGATAAGAATAACATATAGAGGAGATTCTGGTCATTAAAATGATACAAAGTCTCTGTATTCTTGTATTATTAAGGACAATTTACAACAGGTTATGTATTTTAGATATACTAGAATATGGTAGGCGGTCTCATTCTTTTGTACATGACTGTAGATGCCTGTAGAACTTATTCTTAAATTTTTATGCTTTATTATTTATTTATTATTTTTTATAATTTAAACACTACAGAATGTGTTTATAACTTTTGCTCTGAATCAGACTCACTTCACATGTAGAAGTTTGCTGTACCTTTCATTGGACCTTCTAGTAGGATAAAGTTAAATTTTCTTTGATGAGATGCCTTCAATTTTATTTTGATAGAGGTGTTGCCTTAAAGTTGATCAGGAATGGGAGATGAATTCATATTCACTGCTACTATTACTTTAAGAATTGATATTTACTTACCCAGAATTCCATGTTCTACTATTATAATCATGGTCTCGATCTGTAGAAGTAGCCCTAATTCCACCACTTTTTGTTCGGATGTAGGAAGGTTCAATGGCTATGTTTTTGTAGTACCCATAGTTCCCTGCTTTAGAATACAAGTGATCTTACTATAAAATATGTCACATAAAGTTTGGAAGTTAGACAAGGAAGATAAATCTTAAGTCAATTGCGATGGATTGTGTGCAGGTAGAATCATTCACACATTCATTGTGAATTATATGTTAGTGGAAAGAAGACCTGACAGCTGACTCGCCCTTTGCCACTTTAGTAGTGCTTTTGTCACCCATAGACATCGATATTTGTTTATACTATAAGTGGTAGGTATGGACTAAAGCTGACTGGTGAATAGTGTTAGTAATACTGCTGTCAGACTGTCAGCGGTATTAGCCTCAGGTTATCTTGAATATGTTTTTTGTTTTCTTATGCTGTCGATAGGTTTTGCCAAGATTTATTAAAAAGCTGTTAAACAAGGATTATAAAGCTGGTCAAAGGGGGTAGCAGTGTTGACGTGTCGAGTTCCAGCAACTAAAAAAAAGGAGTGTTTAACTATAAAAGTATTGTGAATGATGCAGAAACTAATGATTTTAAGAGCTTGAAGTTACTTAATTGAGGAGGGGTTATGTGCTACGCCCCTTTTATCTCAACTACATTTGCACACTCATGTACTTTGTAGGGTTCTTGTAGTACTTAGTGCTTTTCCATTGTGTGATATAATTATATCAATGATAAATTGTATTATTTTGCTGTATAATTATTTGTTCGATTCAGTTTCCTCAATTTCAACATTTTAGTTTTTAGCTTTTCAAATAGAATCCAACCTTAGCATCACTTTAATACACCGACAAGATTCCATCAAATGTCAGACACTTGAGTGGTTTCAAACAGTTTTCAAAGTTTCGTGAATCATCACTGTTTTGAGAAGGAATTGAGTAAGCAGCCGTGGTAACTTTAAAATGACATGAAATAATATAAAAATAATTAAACATAATTTAAAAGTCCAATTTCAAGTAGTGTATGTTAGTTACTGTAGTGACGAGACACTGAGCTTTGCAGTATTCCAACTTCAAGTAGTGTATGTTAGTTACTGTAGTGATGAGACACTGAGCTTTGCAGTATTCCAACTTCAAGTAGTGTATGTTAGTTACTGTAGTGATGAGACACTGAGCTCTGCAGTATTCCAACTTCAAGTAGTGTATGTTAGTTACTGTAGTGACGAGACACTGAGCTCTGCAGTATTCCAACTTCAAGTAGTGTATGTTAGTTACTGTAGTGATGAGACACTGAGCTCTGCAGTATTCCAACTTCAAGTAGTGTATGTTAGTTACTGTAGTGACGAGACACTGAGCTCTGCAATATTCATATGACTGATTGACACTGCAGTCTACTTACGACTACCTAACAACATGTTGTTATCATGCATCACCATTAAGCTGACAATTAGCATGGTATTTTAGACACTTTGCTTTGTTAGTGCCCAGTCACGAAAGAATTAAAGTAATCAATAACGTGTTTAAGCGCAACAGCTAAGTAATCGGATGACTGAAATTGTTGTTGCAAAAACTCTGTATCGGTCTTTGAATGGACGTTGGTAATCACAAAATCTTTTTGTTTAATTATTAATTATTAAAGTTAATGAAGGTGACAGAGGTCCGATACTGCTATCTGCATCCACACTTTCCACCTAAAAATATAATAGTCATGGTTATTCATTGCCACATAGATGGGATTGATGACATCATAGACCGAAAGTAATGCTGTCTGTCGTAAGGAGTATCTGACTAAATTGTAGGAAGTAGATGACATGTCATAGATGAATGTTAACAAAGGCATATAGACACACCTGCTGGAGTTATTAATCATAAGTGCTAATACAACATATTAGAGTTAACAATGACATTGTTAATAGCTGATGATGACATAGTTGTTATTGTTGTGTTGTTAGACATGATTCTAGATTGTTTCACCTGAACATGGGTTAGGACCTTTAAGGAGTTATCAGTGCTTTGTTTCACTTGAACATGGGTTAGTACCTTTAAGGAGTTATCAGTGTTTTGTTTCACTTGAACATGGGTTAGGACCTTTAAGGAGTTATCAGTGCTTTGTTTCACTTGAACATGGGTTAGGACCTTTAAGGAGTTATCAGTGCTTTGTTTCACTTGAACATGGGTTAGTACCTTTAAGGAGTTATCAGTGTTTTGTTTCACTTGAACATGGGTTAGGACCTTTAAGGAGTTATCAGTGCTTTGTTTCACTTGAACATGGGTTAGGACCTTTAAGGAGTTATCAGTGCTTTGTTTCACTTGAACATGGGTTAGTACCTTTAAGGAGTTATCAGTGCTTTGTTTCACTTGAACATGGGTTAGGACCTTTAAGGAGTTATCAGTGCTTTGTTTCACTTGAACATGGGTTAGGACCTTTAAGGAGTTATCAGTGCTTTGTTTCACTTGAACATGGGTTAGTACCTTTAAGGAGTTATCAGTGTTTTGTTTCACTTGAACATGGGTTAGGACCTTTAAGGAGTTATCAGTGCTTTGTTTCACTTGAACATGGGTTAGGACCTTTAAGGAGTTATCAGTGCTTTGTTTCACTTGAAATCTAAATTGAAATTGATTCACATTTTAAAAATTTCGACAATTTCTAGCTCCACTTTCACCTTTTTGTGAGTCTCATTAAGTTGTTGTTACATCGCAGTCCCTGTTCATCGTTGGTACTTTGCTAGATGTCGGCCCTTGCAGTTCTTCAGCAGGTACTTTCTAACACGCATATCATAAACTTCTGTTTTTGTAGAATGTTGAAGAACGCAGCCCTAAATCAAACGGTGATAGTTCGATATCAGGCCAGACAGATCTGGTAGCTGCCATTCCTCTCGCTCTTTGTGAAACTGGTATTTTATTTTGGGTCTTCAGCAGTCTGTTGCAGACGATCAGAACATTGCGTCTACGACGTAACGTCATCAAGCTCTCCTTGTATCGACACTTCACAAACTTACTGATAGTTTGCGTTCTAGGTACACTCTTTTGTTTCTGACCTTTGATGCTTCTGATCACATTGTATATTTAAACCATAACTGCCACGAACAGCTTTAATTGTCTGTTCATAGGTAAATCCGGCACGCTGATTCCAATTTTGTACTCAAAATAAAGATCGGTTCATCAACTTTTAAAGTAATATTTGTTTTTAAAGACTTTTTACAGCGATTCAATATCGACACAACAAGCCCTGCCCATATGCTTGTTGTTTCAATATTGAATCTCTGTAAAAAGCTTATAAAAACAAAAAATTACTTTGAAAGTTAGTGGACAATTTTTATGTTGAGTACAAAATTGGAATCAGCGTGTCGGATTTACCTATGAACAAACAATTAAAGCTGTTCGTGGCAGTTATAGTTCAAGTCATAATACATAGTTCATTAGACATGTTCCTTTAGCAGGTCAATCATTGGTGAAGGGTCCTACTTTGATTAAAAATCTTTTTATGTCATATTAGAGGCTGCGCTATATGTCTGGTTTTTGGTAATGTATATAAAGCTCTTGTCATACTCTAGATCTGTGGTGTGTATTTCAGCCTCTATCGGTTTCACCATATGGGACTTGCTCAAACTACGGATAGGGAATAACTGCGTGACCGATATCCGAGAATACTGGCTTTCTGACTGCTTCTGGTCAATGTTATTCAGCATCCTCCTTTTTGTTATCATGGTTCTATGGAGACCCAGCATGAACAGTCAGAGGTTAGTATTATACATGTATTGCTAGCGGGTTCAGTGCTTTCACTCGCCAAAGTTGCGCTTTCTTGTTTTATGTGAAGGAGCCAATTCCAGTCTATATTACTAGAAGGTATTCACCTGCCCTGTTAGTAAATTAACTGTCCATATCACTTGAAGGTATTCACCTTCCCTGTTAGTAAATGAACTGTCTATATCACTTGAAGGTATTCACCTTCCCTGTTAGTAAATTAACTGTCTATATCACTTGAAGGTATTCACTTGCCCTGTTAGTAAATTAACTGTCTATACCACTTGAAGGTATTCACTTGCCCTGTTAGTAAATTAACTGTCTATACCACTTGAAGGTATTCACCTTCCCTGTTAGTAAATTAACTGTCCATATCACTTGAAGGTATTCACCTGCCCTGTTAGTAAATTAACTGTCTATACCACTTGGAGGTATTCACCTTCCCTGTTAGTAAATTAACTGTCCATATCACTTGAAGGTATTCACCTGCCCTGTTAGTAAATTAACTGTCCATATCACTTGAAGGTATTCACCTGCCCTGTTAGTAAATTAACTGTCTGTATCACTTGAAGGTATTCACCTGCCCTGTTAGTAAATTAACTGTCCATATCACTTGAAGGTATTCACCTGCCCTGTTAGTAAATTAACTGTCCATATCACTAGAAGGTATTCACCTTCCCTGTTAGTAAATTAACTGTCCATATCACTTGAAGGTATTCACCTGCCCTGTTAGTAAATTAACTGTCCATATCACTTGAAGGTATTCACCTGCCCTGTTAGTAAATGAACTGTCCATATCACTTGAAGGTATTCACCTGCCCTGTTAGTAAATTAACTGTCCATATCACTTGAAGGTATTCACTTGCCCTGTTAGTAAATGAACCGTCTGTATCACTTGAAGGTGTTCACCTGCCCTGTTAGTAAATGAACTGTCTATACCACTTGAAGGTGTTCACCTTCCCTGTTAGTAAATGAACCGTCTGTATCACTTGAAGGTGTTCACCTGCCCTGTTAGTAAATGAACTGTCTATAACTGTCTTGAAGGTATTCACCTGCCCTGTTAGTAAATGAAGAAGGATCTGGCGAAGAGGATACACTTATGGGGACTGAAGCCTTTGGTAAGTATTACCTTACGTTTCTAGCTACTTTTTCCTTCAACTCCTTGTCCTTGATATCTCATATTTCCCCTTACGTCTCTTTTCTCATTCCTCTAGCCTCTTTGCTCAACTTCTATCACATGTTACTTTCTTCGTCCTCATTTCTTGCTCCTTTTGTTTTCCGTTTTTTTTTTCTCATAGCATTTACCTTTTTTCTTTTTTCCTCTTTTTGTATCTCTTTTGTCTCTCTTTTTCCTTCTCTCTTTTTTCTCTCCCGTTTTTTTTTTTCTCTCTTCTTTTTCTCCTCCGCCATTAATCTTCACCGAGATCGGTCTTTGATGTTCAAATAACATTGAATGATAGTTCAGACCTTCCTTTTGCAGTTTTTATGTCACAAATTTAAAAAAAACAAGTGCAAGGATCTTAATGGATAAAAAAGAAAGATGGCACTTTCCTTAGAAGTAAAGCCAAGAAAAAACATGAGCGAACTCTATTGAATGGATTTTTTGAATCTATGAAGCCGTCGTGTACTTATGGTGAGGACAAAACGGAAAGCAAAGACGAAAGAGTGCCTCCAGATTTCAGAGTTAAATTGATCATGTAGCAAATACCTACCTTCTTCCTCAATTTCTCCTCCACCTCTCCATTTAGCCACTCTTCCTGTACCTTTTCTTCATCACTTATTTCCTTTCTAATATCCACCCTCTCTTTCTCTTCTACTACTTTGTCTATTAGTTGTTTTTAAAGTTGTCTACTCTTAGGTCTTCACTTATAACAATCACAGTTTCCATGACATGCACGATACGCATTTGGGGTTGTGTACAAGGTGAGTTGCCGTGTAATTTAGTGTTTTGGTGGACATTCCCACGATGTGCGTTTAATACCAGCAATTCGATGAAAAGACTAGACTGCGTCACTAGTTATTGACCCCACAGGTCAATAGGTTAATAAATAGCGACGCAGTCTTGTCACGCTTAGCAGAATTCGGAACAGCTAAAATCGAAATAAAAATGACGAAAACTATTGAAGTGTAAAAATGTTTAGAATGGAATAGCTTACGAAATATTTTAATACACATAATTCGCAACTGCTGTTTCCATCATTCGCAAGAAACATTAGGTAAAGATTGGCGAATGGCAAAACTGGCTCAAGCTGCGCATTTTTGCCGTTTCCATGATGTGTATCTCTTGCAGCTCTAACTTGCACTTCATGGAAACATAGTGATAGTCCCTGTAGATGAGTATTATATAGTCTCACATTTGCCTGTGCAGAAACCTGCAAGATTCATGCTATCTGTTTCCATTGGCAGAAAGGCAGTATTTATAGCAGTTGTTTTCTCTTGTCAGTAAGGGAAGCACACACCGTAAAACCTTCATTGGAATGCCACGGTGCTCTTATTTTTCAACCCTTCCTTCAGTTTAAAGTGGTGCTTTATTAGTGGTCGTGTTCAAATAAAGGGTGGGATGTTGTATTTTTCAATCACCTCTGTCAGAATATTGGAAAAACAAATTTAACCCGTTTATGTGCGAATCAAATGCTGCCTATAATTTGCACTCTGTTTTGGGGCGATGCGACATTAACGCTGTTGGACGGAAGAAATCTGTGATATTAAATTGAAATTATATTAAACCTTTTGGATGCAATAAATCTGCTAACTTATCTCCAACTTGTTGAAAATTTCTCAATGAATATGTATGGGGAAGCTGATACATGTCTCTACCAGTTGATATCTATTGCTTGCAATTAACCTACAATGGTCTAATAACCTGCGTTGCAATTTATTGGAGCTTTTAAGTTTTTTTCGTTCTAAATTTGAAGACGCACTTTTATTTTATTACTATATTTAACAAGGCTGCATAAAAGCTCATTGCACTCATTGATATGTTTGCTACAGTTTGCAGTCAAAATTAGCTTTTTATGTGCAATAGAAGTGGAGTTTTGAGAATGGATCCATTGTAAGTGGTGTTAAGATAGCTGCAAGGGTGCTATTAAATAACTTGCTATAGGTCTGCATATTTATAAGTTGTATAATGACATTCTATCAAATGATACAAGTATGTATTAATGAACAAGTTATAAGTTATATAATGAATATATTAATGAACAAATTTATAAGTTGTATAATGATAATCTATCAAATACTACAAAAATATATTCATGAACAATTGACATAAACGAACCATACTTATATTACATGCAGAAACAAAAATTAACGTTGTTAAAAAAAATATTTCCATAGTTTGCTCGGATAGTTGAGTTCTGATTGTTGCTTTCGATGGAACGAACAACTTCTTGTTGTCCAATACTTTCCGCAACATCTTCTGACCTCAACTCTTCTTCTGCACAGCTGAGCTAGTCGATATTAGCATCCCAACAATTTTCACCTGAGCAAAACTTTTAGGCGATGAACTTTAGGATACATTTCTTGTGCGAACAAAGAGAAATCGCGTGTAATCAAAATAGCCTCAAATCTTAGCCTCAAATCTTAGCCTCAAATCTTAGCCTCAAAATAGCTAGTAGCACAGATTCCATTGTAAATGTGCAAAACCTTTTTTACATACAATGAAGTATCAAGACCGTGTTACAAATAGGAAGTGCTATTAGCCTGATACAGTTACTAATTATTTCTATGGTTTTGCGTTCAAAGTTTTAATGAAAAATCGATTTTCGAATGTAGTTCGATACGAACAGAAGCAATGGACAAATTAGCTGTTATTGGTGTATTCGAGTCATTATCACTACGGGTTGTGTGGACACTTTTCTACTGATCTCTTGCTATTATGGGCTCGTATAGATCAAGAGTGTCGGATAGTGGCGGTCGTATGGAAGGTGTTCAAACACTGGTTTTACGGTACAGTAGTCGCTCCTACAATGTAAATAATCCATTCCAGTACCTTTTACAAAAAGGAAAAATTTGACTAAAGGTAGGGCCACACGAGACAAAATTCTCACGAAATCGGCGAAATTTGGACGAAACGATTCGTACGAATTGACTTTTGGACGAATTCATCCATCGTTAGTTGCGCACGATGAAAAAATCCTGAATTGGACGAAACGTCAGAAATTCCTACGAATCGTTGTTTGATTGGTCGGTTGAAAAGGTTAGTTGAATGTTGAAGGTCGTTTTCTTTTGCGCATGTTTGTGCTGAAGCAAATGATTGAAACGGAATCGGCTTCAATTTATCACCGCGTTATGATTGGCTAGTTGAAAGTTAGTTTCGTACGAATCCGTGGTGGGGAAACTCCGGGTGGCAGGTCAGAAATTTTGCATGAATGGAATTTCCCAGATTAGTTGAAATTACACGATACGTGTGGCCTTACCTTAACTCTTTTAATTTGTGGGCTGTACTGTAGCTGCAACATTATGGGTTTGCATTGACGACTTTTCTCTTTTTATGATCAGTTTTACTGGTTTTATAAACCAAGTAATTTTACAATAAGTTAAATGGAAGCTCACATCTTTGACGTTCTTTCACAACGATTTGCTTATTTTTCTAAACAGCAAAGTCTATTCTGCAAAGTAAAGCTAATAACAAATATTTTATCATCTACAATAAGGCAAAACAAAAGATATTTTTACTATAAAAAGAGCGGTACAGTACTACATGTTTGTCGTCTATCTGTATCCAGGGGTCAAGGTTAGAATAAAAGATAACTTTAGACAATATTCCAACTCGTGACACTCTGATTGGTAACATTTCAACTCCGACACTTATAAATTATAAACAATTGCACAACTACTTAATCTTTGTTTTGCCGACACATCTGACGATCTATCACACCGAACTAGATTGTCATATAACGATAGAGATATAACGCTATACGCTTGTCGTTGTTTCTCTTGCAAGTGCGGCGAGATAGGATACCATTTAAATCAAATTTGAGAACTCGCCCCGACTTGACACTTTACGTTATATGGAACTTTTTACGTAGTGCGAAGCAAAAACTTCACATTAATTCTTTATCTTATCTGGATTTACGTTATAGGAACATCTACTGTATTTCCTTTGGCCTCGTGCAATCATTCACTCTTCATTATTACTTCTCCAACGGGTGGCGTCTGACATACGTTGGCTGGACAATTGCATCAGCCTGTCATGCTGAAATTCTGTGGGAGAATACTTACACCTCTTATGATTGATAAGTGTCCTTTATTAATGTATTCATAGCATTTGCATTTTCACTTCAGTCTAACTAATGAGTTGCTGATGAGAACACCATCAAGTGCGCTTCATGTTATACGTTGGTCGTCATGGTGGAGCACTTGCTGTAACCTGTCAACCACATTCCAATTCAGTAAAATGTTTGACGACTGTAGGCAGGTGACATGAATGATTTTGCTGAACATAGATGCTAGTGATTGCCCATAAGTGTCAGAACTAACTCCAATGATCATGTTATTAACCAGTGATCGCTGCTTTGAAGAAAGGGTCAAGGCCAGTTGTGTTTTTATTATTGTATTTAAAATACTGTACATTCCCGTGTATAACCTGTATCTGTGAACCTAAAATCATGTTTAAAAGTTTGGGGTGTCACCTATAGATAGCCGAAAAATATATTTAAACTGTTCACTAGGTGCAAATGCTAAGAATAATTTATTCAACAATGAGATGCTAGGAAATATTCAGTACTTGTGCTGATGTAACGGCGTGTTAGTCGTGGTCACTGTCATGTGACATCTCCAGCAGGTGTGTCATGTGACATCTCCAGCAGGTGTGACACGTGTGTCATGTGACATCTCCAGCGCTTGATTCCATCAGCAACATCTATATAATGTCTATTTGATTTTGGTTGATGCCAACGAATGCAGCAGCAATTCTGTTCGTGTTTCCAAAGCTACATTCACAACATTTGATTTAAACGCTGCATTGTATTTTCTTCTTTGCGATGACATGAGTTATAACATGTGCTGATTGGTAGTTGTTTACTTTGGTTTGTTGAAGGCGTAACACGTTCATCGCAAAGTTGAGAACACTCATTGGTCAATTATCATCTCGACAGCCAATGCGTGTGTGTGACGACATACATAGATGACCGATTCGGCGATTGACTCCATTGTCTAGGTTAATTAAGTGGTTTATATGAATGAAAAATGGTAGTTCCTGCTTGAACACGCTGTATACCTGTCTTTCCAAAAAGTGGAGTGTGGCCTAAACATGGTGACGGATTAAACACAAGGATGTAAAATAGTTGTGATCTCGAGTTGGGAGGCTGGGAAAAGTAAAGTAGATGTTTTTAGCTCATAGCAGCGTGCAGAGCTTGAAGATGGTTGTTTTATTGCCATTTATGAGTATTTTTACAGTAGTCGAAACTAATTCTGACAGAGGGCATCAAATTTTATTTGTTTACCATAAGAGGTCATTGAAAATATGTTATTTTCATTTGTTGCCAAATACCAATAATGGGCAAATCTGCTCATGGGAAACCTGTTATGGCATTTTATATGGAAATGAAAGAACCATGCATGCCAATTTCATATGGAAATGAGATACACTGGAGAATTCCTCGACTTTGAGCATGGAGGCTTAAACCTTTCTACAAATATTCCAGTGTATGAGCGCTTTGTAATGCGGTATCTTCATAGGGGCCGTCATACACAGTGTTTGCACGTACTTTGTATGCCACTTAGTAATGGTTGCAATCCATAATACAACCCTCACCGCTTTGCATATCGTAGATACTTTTCCCTCTTCTCTCTATCATCTATCTTTTAATTTTGTCGATAATCTGGTTGTCTCCCCTCATGGTGACCACTTGGTCGTTTCCCCTTTGTTGTATCATGTATCGACCTGTATTTCCTCCTTTATTCTAGGGGTTGGCTGTCTTCCCTTAATTTCATAAAATAGTTATCTCCCCTCAGTTATCTCTTGTTCTTCGCATCCCCTGTTCACAGAGTTGTCTACTCGCTATTGGTGACTTCGTGAGTGGCTGCGTAGTCAGATTCTAGTCTTTTTGGACATTGCAGGGATGCTGGAAGTAACCAGTCTTATCTGTATTGGAATATCGTCGCTGTTTCTGCTCGATGCTCCATCCTTCCCTCCCCAAATGTCTCACCCTGATGAATTTGTGTACTCCGTTTCACTCTATCCTTAGCACAGTTCTCCCAGGTGTTGAGGTCGAATAAGCAACGTTTTTGATAATTTTTGAGGCTATCCTTGAATTGCTTCCTTTAGCCTTTGTTCTTCCGTCTGTCATATCTTGGTTCTCCGTACATGAGCTGATTTTAAACTCTGTGATCTTTAATCTTGATAACATAGCCACCCCATCTGAGCTTGTTTTTCACTATGAACACCTCTAGGCTAGGAATCGCAGACTGGGTGTGAACACTGCTGTTGGTAGGATATTCTAACCAGAGTATATTCATTATCCTTCTCACTTTTACTGCTCTGTTGCCCCCATCAGTTTTATAAAATAGCTCCCTCCTTTTTTATCATGTAGTTATTTCTTTTGGGTATCTCATAGTTTGTTCCTCCCTCGTTTGTAGAAGCCAAGAGGAGAACACAGTCTAATGGCAGAATGGCTGCAAGAGATAAGAAAAAAAGCCGAGAGGAGAAAGTGGTGAGTAATTGTTACAGTCTATGTACAGTCATACTTCAACATACGAGTGCCCCATTATACGAGAAAGTCGAGGTGGGAGCAAAATTTCAAGCAAGTTTCTGCCTTGAGATATGAGAAACCGTGAGGATACGAGCATACAATATGTAAGTAACCAAGAATGACAGAGTTCACTCTCGTGATCGTTCAGTATTTCTCGTCGAGTCAGTTTAAAAAAATTTAAAAAAAGACTAGCTATGAGTTATAGTTAAAGCAAGGCACGAGACGTGAAGCTGGAAAAATGATTAAAACGAGGACAAAATTAGATTTAAGTTTATTAAAAGATTAAAACTTACCTTTAAGTGCGTGTTTAGTAAGGTAAGTTCATTTATGTTAAATTCAGTTTTATGTTACTTAACATCACACAAGTCTAGTGTACCAAGCTGTTAAGTCTCTCTCATAATGCCATTAACTGCTGTCTCTCTTGAAGGTACATGTATGAATTCTATACAGTACATAATAATGTTGCATTTTATTGCAGATCATAATCACTAAATGGGTGTTTGTTACTTTGTGAACATAGGTAGTGAATTACAACAATTAAAAACACGTTTTTCCATTGTAATATCTTGTTTTCGTGTGTTTTTTATATTATGGGAACAGATTAATTTATATTTAGTTGTGCTATAGGAGAACAATTGATTTGAAATACGAGTAAATTGACATACAAGCGCTCGAAGCCGGAAAGCATGTAGGAGGCTCGTATGTCGCGGTATGACTGCATAAGGTAGACGACTCCTGGATTAGACGATCTTTCAAACTGGAAAGATCCAACAGTCTTGTGGCCGTCTCTCTATTCTCCTAGTTTTCTATTTGTTTTCACTAAACAACATGAGTAGCATTCGGCTGTAGTCTTCACACACTGTTTGAATTGTGCAGATGATGTGAGTTTGGAGTTGTGTTCACATTGAGTTACCATATGATAAATGTTTCAATGGACATTGGCGTGTAGCGGAGTAACTCTGGCGCTTTGTTAAAAAAATAAGGAACTCTACATCAGAGCTCATTGCGGAGCATAAGAAACTACTCAAATTGGTTTAGGAATAACTGAAGGGTAGAGAATGTTTAAAATGGAATAGCTTGAACGACATTTTTTGCGCATCATCTGCATATGCCGTTTCCATCCTTTGCAAGCGTGAAACATTCGGTAAAAATTTATGAGTAATAAAACTCGCTCGACTCGCGGATTTTTGCAGTTTCCGTCTTGTGGAAACGCATCATGGAAACATGTGGATGTTTGATGTAGTCATGGAAACATGTTGATGTTTGATGTAGCCATGCATGTCTGGTGCCTGTCTGGAACTGCAGTTAGTGTTATCATGCGCTTGAATTAGACTGCATTCACTCTCTATCACTTCTCTGGCTCATCTGGTAAAGTCAGTGGTTGGTAATTAGCCTGTGTGAGTCTGGTTGGTGACCCTAAAGATGGTGTAAGCACTTTCCTTCCTCTGAATAGCACTGAGAAAGGTTTGGTCCAATAGCTACATAGCAGTTCTTTCTGGATGGCATGGCACAAATTTAAATATTCATTTTTTCGTTTATTAAGTTTTGGATTGACAGGAATTATGCTAGACCGAAGCCAGCTGGGCCAACCATAGATCTGTCACTTCAGCTGCCAACTCTTTGTTTCGTCCGCTTGGCAACTCGCATATTATTTTACAATGCAAATTGCCGCAATATCATCAATTCATTTGGTTCTCTAGAATATGAGGAATATCGGTATGGTGCTTTACCTGTAGATGTTATTAGCCCTTCACCTCATGAAGTCCTTTGTAAACTATGTCCAGAATATATCTATTTATCCTTCCACATAATATGTGGAAGGCATCGCTGGATACCCGGCGATGCCCGTATCACTTTTATGAAATGAAATTCGTTATGGTTTACTTTTCAACTTTATTTATTAACCACATTATATTCTACAATAATTTTTAATACGATTAACAATTTATTCTGAATATAAAATCGTAATTTCTATTGGAATGAAACTTATAAGGATATTTTAAGATGTGAATCTAAGTCTGTACTTCCTTATGAACAATATTTTTGGTTTTTCTCCCATTGTATAAAAAAATGATTCTTTGAATTTCCAACTATTGAGCATCTGACCGACAACTGACTTCGGGGAAGCAGGAATCTTCTAAATGTAGACTAGCGACAGGATGTTTTTTCATATATTATATGAAAAAACATCGTTTTCTATTTCGTGACACCAACAGACTACATCTGCCATCATATGTTACAGTTTATGAACTTTCTGTTACTACAACTTTCAATTCATTATCCCGACTCCTCCACAATACTATTAGATTATCAACTTTTAAAACACATTTGTTCAACTCACGCAGTAATTCATTTCAGTCTTTGTCAATGTTTTGTTATCCTTTGGACTGTAATGAAAACATCATATTGTCGTAATGATTACTAAACATGCTGACACAAAGACTTCTGTTTTTTCAGAGAAACCTTTCCACCCATCTTACTCCAATATTCTATGATTGACGCTGTATCTCAATCTATAGCTTCCTTCCTACTGCGTATTAACACTGTCTGGAAATATTGAAGTTGTCTCACTACGTTTGGCATCATCTCTTGCAGTTGCTTCATGGCTTGTAGCCAAGTGATTAACAATCTTTAATATATTCTTGTATAATCCATCTATTTCTACTTATTGTCTCCTCTTGTTACGACAGCGACCTTCATTTCTCCTCATTATACAGTCGCTGACCTCTCCGCTGCCTCACTTTAGTGTTCTTTTAGTTGACACAAACTTAATACCGAGTATAAAATGTCATAGTTTATCACCATTATTTAGTTTGTATCAAAAGTTTCATGGTATCTCCTCTTTCCATTGCTCACTGTCCATTTCCATTGTCGGTACTATGACAACCATGCAATATAATTGGACAATTATAAAATGGCTGGATTATAAAATGGCTGGATTCAACAATTGTCTTTAGTTTTCATCAACGAACAAAATTTGAAGCCCAACAGAATTTTAAGAACTTTTAAATTATAAAATGAACAGAGAAATAATTAAAAAAATTTGAAACTGTTTGTTTGCGAATGCTTAAAAATGTGTAAATCATTACAAAAACTGTTTCATGTCTGAAAAGAATGCAAAACCTTCTGTTCATTCCGCCGATACAATGCATATTTTTAAAAAATTTGTTTATAATAAATTCATTTTCTTTTGTTCTGACAATAAGAAATATCTTTATAATTGCAATATTTCTAGTATGATCATAATTGGATATTGTATGGCAGGTGGGCACAGGTTCTTGTAAACTATGGCCTGACAGGTGGTCACAAGTTCTTGTAAACTACGGTCTGACAGGTGGTCACAGGTTCTTGTAAGCTGTGGTCTAAGTATCTGGTACAAGTACAAGTCTCTGACTTGTAAACTAAGTCAGAGATATTCTGGTTGATATGTTTAGTAGTCATAACTTTTGATAATTACCATTCTGGCGATTTATGGATATTTTATGTTTGATGTTAAAACTACTAAATGTCTCATGTGGCTCAAGATCATCCAATATCTATCGCTCACTATTATGGCACTGATAGGCAAGTGGCTGAACACTCTGTAATGCCAATATATCCATTAGCAAAGCGACATTCTGCAATCCATTAATTGAAACTTAGAGGGTGGGTCTATTCTCAGGGCTACCGCAGTCTTTCGGTGCAAACATTTTATCAGCACCTGCAAATGGTGCATATTTTATTGTCTAGTTTACTAGCTCAAGGTGGACAAATTTAAGGCGGCTCCTTATACTGCCATACTTTCTCTTTGTCTCTGAACATCTAAACCCTGAGCTTATAGCACTGCATTTTCATCCTCCGAATCGCTTTTAGGTCATGGTCACTTTTCAATCCATGCGTTGCCCACTAGTTGTACTAAAAAGTAATCATTTCGGCATCCTCATACGAGCAACTCATCCTTGACATATAAATGGTAAGGTAAAGGCTATAGGTCACACAGAAACAGTAGCGATTAGCAGTAAAAAGTTTTCGGAGCAGAGACATACATGTACATGGTTGTGTGCAGTTTTCTTCCTCTACTGGGAAGAGCTTGGCTGAGTATTATCAATTCGGATCCATCAACTTGAGCGGTTATATGATGTCGAATACTACTCTCACAGCCAATACCTTTGCACATGTTTAGCGAAGCAAAATGGCATTGAACACGCTTGAATCCTACTATTTCTATGATTGGGTGTGGAAGCAACTCCGAACCCATTCGAAGCCTTGAAACGCGATGTGTCAGTTACAATATTGAGCAAAGGTCTCGCCTTGTCTAACGCCCTGCTCTCTGATATGCACGAATAAAACACAAGCCGACAATCTTTGAAATAGTTGAACAACACATGTTCCTTCTGATTCAGCTAATTCCATCTCTGGTGACCCTATTGTCAGAAATGAACAACTTCAAGCCACTTAGTAGCAAAACAACGCAGTTAACATCTGTCACATTTGTAAACTCGACAGGATCACTCTCCAGTTTAGTCATCAATAACCATGATTTCAATGTTCACGATGTCGGCTAATTGGATAATATCCAGAATAGATGCTGTTGTTTTAAGAGCTATTCATTGGGACAAGATTACATAAGTTCGCACGTGAGCCACGTACTTATTATATAGTCCAAAAGGAGAACTTAGTAATCTTTTATTTTGCTGATAACTTAGCGCCATTCGTGAACAGATGTAAATAACTAGACTCAGTTGTGACACACGCTGGCAAGATGTCTTTTGTTACAACTTTCTATTATTCACTATGGTTCCATAACACGATTAATTCGCAAGCTTGGGCCATCCGCCAGATGGAAACGGCAAAAGTGAGTTTTTGTTACTCATAAATTGTTATCGAATGTTTCACTCTCACGAAAGATAACGTCACTCGCGAAAAATACGCACGAAGATTTTTGTGCAAGCTGTTCCAACTTTAGCATTTCTCCAATTTTAGTCATTCTCATTTCAATTTGACTAGACAGGAGGGCGGAGGGCGTTGCTATGACCTCTGGCATAGAGTTCCTTATATTTGTAACAAAGTGCCTGCGTTATAACGCAACATGCCCATTAACACACTTATCCCATGGTAATTCAACGTGCGCACAACTCCAAATCAGCTTTATCCACACTATGAAAATGGTGATTCATACCATTCGAGGGTGAGTCATTGAAATTCGTGTATAGTCGGTCCGTGGCTACAGTTGACAGTCACTGAGGGCATAAGCATGCAAGCGTAAACATCAGAACACGCGTGTGCAGCAGTATTTACTTGACACACAGGCAGCGGGCAGCGTGAGAAGCTAATAAAGCTTTCAAAGAGGATGTCAGGCACTCAACAACTTTGAAGTCCCGTTGTTACGTAACGTAATAAAAGCAATTAAGGTGATGAACTGGTGTTGGTGTTATGATAGTCTATAATCTCATGATCAACTTCATAGCCCATTCAGCGCAGAATTGACACCACCACTCGTCGGATCCCTTTACATCTTATTGTTTAGAGAGCTGTATTCTTCCACTTACTCTAGTGTCCTAGACAATTCAGTTGTGTGTAACTAACGTTGTTTATATTATTATTATCTATTATTATATATATTGTTTGTTATTTATACACGGTGCTTCAACTTTTGCATCTTGTTGGAATTTCTGATATCCTTCGTTTTTTCGTGACGTCATTTTATCGTTGTCGGCCATCTTTATAGACAATTTTATCGTTGTCGGCCATCTTTATAGACAATTTTATCGTTGTCGGCCATCTTTATAGACAATTTTATCATTAAAAACATGAAGCTTTTGCAATGAATTTTTGAAAACGAGCCTTTTGTTTGCAGTTTTTTTATTATAGTATCAAAACTACACCAAAAAGTACTATTAAATACAAGAAAAACAATCGTTTTCTACAAATATAACGGCTTTTTCGTAAACGAGCGCGTGTGCAAACGATTTGATGACGTCAAAAAATGATGGATTGTCAGTAAGTTCAGCCCATTTTATATTGTTAACATTGTCAGTAGCTTACCCATAGTTCCTGCTTTTGTTCTGGGAAAAAGAATATTCATAATTTCTTCTCTGATTGGCCAGTCAGAGATCAACGATCATTTAACGATAATCTTACACAAAATTTTAGTAGATTTTATCAGAAACTATTTTTTTTTCTATCATTTGCGATTGTTCCTGATGTTTGAGGTGATCTGACTGCCAGGATGTTTCTAGATTAAAATTGATAAAACTTAACCGCGGCTCAAACGCTCAGTAAAAAAGTGTGAATGAGGTCACCAGATGCTATAGTTGCTATAATAATAGCTATTGCATTTAAACCATAACTGTCACGTACAACTTTTATCGTATTTCGAATCGTTACTTTGAAGGTTAACGAACCAATCTTTATTTTGAGTACAAAATCGGAATCAATGTGTAGGATTTACATAGTAACTACGATAAAAGTTGTACGTGACAGTTATGGTTTAAGTTGTAGCGATACACGTCTCTATTCTGTCCGTCATTTTGCAACTTTAGATCTCATAATCTCACTTTAAAGATAAGGCCACACGAGACAAAATTCTCATGAAATCGGCGAAATTTGGACGAAATGATTCATACGAATTGACATTTGAACGAATTCGTCCATCGTTGGTTGCGCACGATGAACGAATCCTGAATTGGATGAAACGTCAGAAATTCCTACGAATCGTTGTTTGATTGTCGGTTGAAAAGGTTAGTTGAATGTTGAAGGTTGTTTTCTTTGGCGCATATCCAGAAAGATTGAAATGGATTCGGCTTCAATTTATCACCGCGTTCTGATTGGCTAGTTGAAAGTTAGTTTCGTACGAATCCGTGGTGGGGAAACTCCGTGTGGCAGGTCAGAAATTTCGTACGATTGGAATTTCCCAGATTAGTTGAAATTACACGATACGTGTGGCCTTACCTTTACTTCATCTGAGTGTTTTAATTGCGATCAAGTAAACCTTAATCTTGAAACATCCTGGCAGTCAGATCACCTCAAACATTAGTATGAATCGTAAATAATAGAGTAAATAATAGAGTAAATAATAGAGTAAATAATAGAGTAAATAATAGAGTAAATAATAGAGTAAATAGACAATACTGATATTTTTTGATAAAATCTAGTAAAATTTTGTGCAAGTTCATGCAAACAGCAGTATTTATTATTTTCCAAATTCTGATCAGCTAATTTGCTCCAGCTACAGGAATAAGGAAAGTCGTCTCACTTTTGTAGATACTATCATTTTGGTTGTCATGTTCGCATCGCTCTTCATCATCGTATCAGAGTCAGCGCTGCTTCAAGTAGACTTCTATCACTATATATTATATATATATTAGGGAGGAGCAATTAAGACCTATTGAACAAGTGCAATTTGAAGCTTATTCTAATAGCATGCTACTTATCAGCCGCCATAAAGAGACAATTATAATTATAAGAGATAATTAACGTTTCTCACAAATTAGAAAAGTTTAGAAGTACTCCTGTTTCTAATGCTCAGTGTTTCTATGATTTGAATGGGTTAGGAGCACCTGCCGATATGTTTGTATCGTACCCTTTCAACTATTCGGAGTTCCTTTTCAAGATTTGGGATGTTTCCCTCAAAACCTAACTGGTTAGAGTAGATTCGGTTTAGGGTCAAAGTCACTTTTTAATTCATGCCTAGTCAACTAGTTGCACTAACTCAGCCAGGATGACTGATCACATGAAGGAACTATAACTGAAGGAACAAGATATCACAGAGTTTACCATTTAGTATTCAGGCCTTCATTTGTTTCTATTAAGAAACTTTCTTGAAGCTGAGGGGTGCTGAAAGTTTTTTCCTCCACTTCGGAGAGCTTAGCCTAATCGTAGACTGTAATTGTAGACTGGGACTGTAGACCGTAACTGCAGTATTAGTGATTTGCATTTACAACTTTTCCCTTTTTTTCTGATCAGTTTCACTGATTTTATAAACCAGTAATTTTACAATAAGTTGAATGGGAGCTCACACCTTCGACATTCATTTATAAAAAAATTTATTTCTTTGTATGATTCATTTGTAAAACTAAAAAAAATAATTTTATGCCTCTACAGTAAAACAAAACAACAAAGAGTTTTTATTATAAAAAGCGGTAGGCTACTACTACCTGTCTGTCGTCTATCTGTACGCAGTGGTCAAGGTTAGGATGAAGGAGAGCTTTCGACGATATTCAGATTGGTAGACCGATGCTGTAACACCTGCAGCAATTGATCGCCTTCAAGTATTTATGAACAATTACGCAGCTACCTATTCTCTCTTTTGTCAACACATCTGACGATGTATCACCACGAACTAGAATGTCATGGAAGTTGTATGTACATGTATAATAGATATAACGCTATACGCCTGTCGGTTTTTTTCCGCAAATGCGGCGCAATAGATTAACATTCAAATCAAATTTAAAAACTCGTCCGACTTGACACTACGTTATATGGAATTTTTATGTAGTATGAAGCAAAAACTTTACATAAATTCTTTACGTTGTCTGGAATTTACGTTGTCTGGAACAACTACTGTATATACCCTAGCTTCTACTAAACCTACTATTTAAAAATATATGCTGTCGCTACCATCCAATCGTTAGCAGTCGACCATTTATTCTGCTGCCAACCTTTGTTGAAATCTAATCTCAGTTGATACTATGAGTGATAATTCGTTATTGCTATTTATATAATATTATTAGTTTTTGTTCTCACGAAGAACAATATAGGAGTTATTGAGTGGCAATTAAGAATGAATAGAGATTTGTTTGCTGGTCAACATCCTGAGTCTAATCAGTTTGATATTTAATCAATCAACCTTCCGCTCAGCAACTGACAGAGTCCAGGGCTTCTGTTTGTACATATCTCTTTTATTATTTGCTCTCTCTGCTTCACCTTCTCCCTCTCTGTGTATCGGCTCGCGTCCTCTAGTCGGCTCATGCGTCTGATCTCTTTTCAGTACACTCATCTTTACTGCTGCCTAGCTATCTCGTACTCCGGCACGATCACAGTGACATCGTCACCAGCACCATGGCATTTTCTCCAGCGCCATGACATCGTCTTCAGCACCGTGACATCGTCTCCGGTAGCTTTCGACTCACTTTTTATTTTTGTGAGACGCTTTATGGTAAATTTTTGAAAATGGCTCCTTTTTATATTGCCCAGTACTTTTATTCCGTGTGCTGTGAGAAATCATCATGTGCAATCATCATGTGTAATAACTATGTGCGTAGTCATTTTTAGATGATGAAAGGTGGTCACATAGCATAGATGGTTAATCTTAATATGCGGGTTTGATTACCGTGCGGTGTTATCTTTTTCGTAATGCACTTATCATCCATTCAGATGGACGTACAGACAGACAAGTGTCTTATTATAGTACAAAAGATTCTTAGCAAAAATGGTTATTAGCAACATTATTGACAAAAATTTCATTTCAAGCAAAAATGTTCTTCAGATCATGTCATACAAAAATTATACAACAAAAAATGAAAAAGTGCAACAGTTAGCCACTAAAATCAAATAGCCGAAGTGATCCTAGTTCAATAATAGTAGTAACCATTTTTTTAGTTGAGGTGCAATTTTAGTTAGTAGAACATCCTCAAAGACGACAACTTTGACATGAGTAAAATTGATAAAAGCTGATCATTCAAGCCGACCATTCCTATGCAATGTATGTGGTTTTGATGCATTAAAATTTGCTGTCTATCTGGTGCATATGCTGTTCCCTGCGTATTACAATGAGTACAAGTGTAAGTAGGGGTGACTAACTGTTTATACAAATACAATAAGTCTTCATACAGCAATAGTGTAGTGACACCTGGGTGTGCCACTCCCTGCCAGTAGCCAAGTGTTACTCTGGGGGGACAAGCAGGTGTTTCCATAGGGTTTCCACAGACAGCTCACGTTTCCATAGGGTTCTATAGTAGAGCGATGGCTATTCAACGACCTATGTCAGGGTTGTATTATTTGAGGTCAAGGACGAAACACCACAGAAGATTAGACGAAAAAACTACTACTTCTCATAGCGTTATTCGTTAGGCACACGACACTAGTCAATCAACAGCTTTTGTTACTACAGCATCAAGCTACGATACAAGCTACGATACAAGCGTTGTATGGAAGCTTAGTAAATATTGAGTGCATCCCAAAACTAGAACATAGTAGAGGTAAAATAAAAAACATGGCTACCATTAGCTATGCAACATCTTACTAAGGTGCACAGCAGGGGCATCATCCATGAGCAAAATGTTTTCTCTTTGACGTCTATATTAGTCATTTTTTATTATTACATTTGTAATATGAATCATATATATCTCTAGTTTGGTTTTAAATGACCTTATTCGGGGAAACAGTTTTCATTTGAAACGGTTTTACATTATTCTAGAGCGTTTGTGTGTTTATCGTTAGTGGAGCTACTGTCGTTTTGTGCATTCAGTGTTTCGTTTTAAAACATGTCCTCCAATGGTAAGCTAGACAATCATAACAAAGGAGCAGGTGAACACATCAGGCGTTGTTCCGTATACACATGAATCTGTTAGTCTTCTCTGCTATCCCCGGCATCAATGGTGGCAAATTTGCCCATGATTTTTTTATATCTCCATGATATTGTCCTGCAGCCTTGAAACTGCCACTCTGATTACAATATGAAGGGATCTCAGCTTCTCCATAAGCAAATATTTCTTAATTCTCTTTAAGGGGACTTTTATTCTTTAACTCCTGTGTGATTCTCTGTTAATGCGTGAAGGTTGGATCGTGACAGTTACAGAAATAGTTCTTTGTTTGAAGGGCTGATTCGTGATCACCATGTTTCCATGATACGCATGCGTGTCATGCGAATTTGGAGTTGTGTTACCGTGCGAATTGAGTGTTTCTATAGACATTCACAAGATGCAGATCGCCTCGCCTATTATAGCTAATAATTAGCGATGCAGTCAGCGATGCACGTGTTATCGACGTATGAAACTCGATTAATAAAGGACGACGAAAATATTAAAAGTGTTTGAAATAGAGTAGCTGTATTTAATGCGCATCATTCGCTGTTTCCATTATTCGCAAGCATGATGGGTTCGATGAAGTTTTGCGAATCGCAAAACTCGCTTAGCTCGCTGTTTCCATGATATGGTTAACTTGCGGATTGGCTCAAATTTGCGAATCATGCGCATCGTGGAAACAGTGAATTTGGTACTTGCTGATTTCTGGCCTCTGAGTCAAGGATACGACTTGCCTCAGGCGATTCTTTGACTTCAGAGAAATGCTTAATCCTTTTAAGAAGCAGTGAATTGGGTCACAAGCGTTTTTATTCATGACTGAAAATATTTGTTCAGCGTGAGTCGTTCTCTCAGCGGAGCGAGAAAGGGACTTGAAGGGTGCTTAACTCAGACTTTGCAGCTCTCGCTGAAGCTTAAGAGAACTGATCAAGTTATTGTAGCAATTTTATGACCAAAATAGATGCCGTTGCTTTTATGTATTGATTTAGGTTTCTCTTATCTAATTGTGTTCGCTCTATTGTTTGTTTTACTGTTTATCATAGATTTCCATGCGGAGATGACGCATCAGTCTAGTTCATATCCATCATTCTGCTGCCTGCTCCTTAAATTCCCTCCCAAGTTTTGTCGCTAGCTGGTTGTTATACCTCTTTCTAGTGTTAACTCTTTCGCTATGGAAAGTCATTGTAACGGCTCTCGTCTGTACCTACATGAATTACAAATACATAGATCACAGAGTTAATAAATCCACCCGAAATTTTACCACAATAAATTTAGGGTGTTGGGTTATCATTTTACTAGAAAATTGTACCAGTTAGCATTCTTTTTACTCAGAATGTTACAATACTCTATGCTATACAGAACGACTCGTGATATCGCAGTTTCCAAACTGTTTTGTTTTTGGTTTTTGATTTGAAAAGACAAATTGTAAAGAATGACTTAAAAGTCGGCTAGTGAAATTATCCAATATGAGGTCTCAGGTATTTCTGATAACTAAATTGTTCAATTAGAGAAGGTGGGTTTGCGTTTTGGTTAAACTGCAAAAATGATAGCATTTTACTTTTATAATTCTTTGTGCTGAATTTTCTGTTGATTTCAAATAAGCTTTAGATTCAAGCTTATTGACAAGCTCTGTCTTTTACAATAAAAATGGCAAGTGTACGGCAGCGGAAGGTTTTGGCATGAACTAATTCCTTCAGAACAATAAAGAATTCTGTAGTCAAAGAGAGGCATATTTAGAGGACAACTTAGGTTTCTCATAGGTATATGAGGAAGACGGTGTCATCCCTTAATGGTCTCTACAGTTCTCTGGTCTCCCAGATGCTACTACAGTTTCATATAAGGGTTAGATTCAGAAGCTTTAAAAATTACTTACAAAAACATGATTATAAAGTAAGACATTGGCTTTTCTCTTACCAAGTCAAGTCTCACGGTCGTAGTTTCAGTCCTAATCCTCTCAAGGTCATCAGTTATTATATCTGTAGCACTTTCAGTCGAAGCCATATTTACGTCAAACCTTGGCAACTGGAATGTTGAGATGCTCTGACTTGTCACGGAACCACATTATCTTTTGACTGCGCAGTGAATCTGTTGATGTTTTTGTATATATGGATGTGGTTTTTTCTACTTAACATCTTTAGTAGCAATGTCTATACTCAACCGAGTTGTCAATCTACCACCTCCTTGCTCTACGTCCTCTCCATACTAGTAGAGTGTATAACCGATCTATGCACTCGACTAGTATATAACCTGTCTATGCAAGTGAGCGTTTTAATTACCATCAAGTTTTGCCAATTTTAATCTGGAAACTTCGGCAGTCGAATCACTTCAAACATTAAAAACAATCGTTACTGATAGATACTGATTTGAATCGCAAATGCTGACACTTTCCGATAAAATTTACTAAAATATTCTGTAAGTTCATCTATAAGGAGTATAAGTCTCCTAGTTGGCTCATTTTCATAGCTCTCTATATTCATTCTGGTTCTCTGATTCACAAATGCACAAAAGGAAGCACAACTTCCATAAAATATTTGATGAACATTTTGAATCTGTTTTTGGGGGATTAGATCATCAGCATGACGTATCCTAGAGGAATGGTCCATTGAATCACCGATCGACTCACTCTACCATCTCTTGCCAGCTCTTCTATTCACACCAGCTGTTTTGACACTCTGGTCAATTTATATGCAGACACAAAGACATTCATCATGGTGTGTTTGTTCTCTTATCCAAAACGGCCCTTGATGACAAGCTATTCCTACCACCAGTAGCGTTTCATTCCGTGTGGCTCCGCTAGTTAAAAGGATTGGCTCAGTGAAGATTCCATAATTTTCACTGCTTTGGAATGATTTCAAGGGTGAAATATTTCAGGCATTAAAAAGACATTGTGAAAAGATGAAAACACCGAAAGTGAGGATTGGGTTCGGCAGGAAATATTTCTGGATTGTGTCACTTCGTAAATCATGCCATTGAAGTTATCAAAGCCTTTACCATCTGTATTTTACCTTTAACAGATCAATCAATACCATTGATTGATCTATTTATGTTTTCACCGGTGACTACAGCCTCTGGTTCACTTCATAACATGGATGTGTATTTTTTTCCAGATTTACCATTCAAATTGTTATTCGATCTTGTTTAGTGAACCAATGATTTGATCTGTATGTTATATCAGCACAGTTAATAGGTGTACAAGTGAACCCCAATTTATGCAATAAACACAATACAATATACAGAAAACAATATGCAGTATACACAAAACAATATATATACAATATACACAAAACGATATATATACAATATACACAAAGCAATGTAGATACAATATACACAAAACAATATATATACACAAAACAATATATATACAATATACACAAACCAATATACATGTATATACAATATATACAATACCCAATATATCATAATTTGGTGCTTTGCCAGCCAATGAAGCCAGTAAAATGCAAAAACTATACTTAAGTTTCTGTTGTGCAGTAAATGTTAGGATGTTTCATACGAGTCCTGATTTGCTGCTGTTCTCTGAAAGTTGTCCTCAGGGTCCCTACGAAATAGAAAGACTGAAATGTCACAAATAACACCAGATGAGTTTCTCTATTTATTAGTGTAGCTAATCACCTTTTATACACTCCAGTGCTTGTTGCATGCTTACAATCAAAACTTTATTTTTACCATAGATCTCACAGGAACTCACCTGATGGGCCTTTTCTTTGCATCTTTCCTTCTGGTCTTCAGCACCTTTGCTACATCTTCTGCTGATTCACACAAAAAATCCTGTGTTACAGATTTATCTGTCCTTTGGTTAGTCATTGTGGTCATTTTTGTCCATTGTGGAGACTTGTTCACACCTGAGTGTGTCATGTCCCATCTGTTACTCACTGTTCTCTGGATCATCATCCCATCAGAAGGGGCTCTTCTGGGCGACTAGAGTTACTGAGTCGGTCACTATGTTAAGCCTTCGTTCTGTCTTTGAGTTATAGCTTTGGTAAAATCTTGGGTATTTTTGGTTTTATAAAACCCGGTGGATTGAGTTTGCATTAATACTGTTAGACTCATGAGTTGTGTAATATCCTTTCCATACTATTTTACTATGTTTCCTTGTATTCAAAGTTTAGCATAGAAAAGTTTTCTTATACAAGAAGTGAGTTGTTACATGAGCAGAGATATTTCTAGTTTCTGTTTCATGGTTTTGAACGATCTGGTATTAGACCCTTATTATGTTGTATGTATTCTTCTCATTGCGCTTCTAAAAGGGTGGATTACAAAGCCAGATATGGTTCTTCTGAGAGCTAATCCTTCCTTTTTATGGTATCTTGCAAGTTGGGCAATTTGTTATTATTTTCACCGCAACTTTGTATTATTTGTGTTATGAATCAATAGATTACATGAAAGCCTGACTGGGAGCTATTTACTGGGTTAGAACACAGACATCAGGAGTCAAGTAAGGGTGTTTTATTGAGCAGCACGTGAGTTTGAAAAGAAATCAATGGTCTAAACTGGTTTTTGTTGCAGGAGGATGACTTACAGTGGATAGAAGATAACATACCAGCGAGTGTGGCAGACACGTAAGTGTATAACATACATCCCACCCAAGCCCGCCATGCCCTTCTTACCATCTTTTTCTCTAGCCACCTGGAGAAAAGGTGGAAATAAGCTTTACCTCCTTTTCCAAACACCCTCTTTCCACACCTTTCTCCAACCACCTATCTTCATCCCGTTCTCCAGCTAACTGTCTCCACTCCTTTCTCCGACCACCTATCTTCATCCCTTTCTCTAGCCAATTGTTTCCACTTCTCTTTCCGATCACCTATCTCCTTATCTCCTTTCTATATTCCAATCTTTTGCTTACTTTCTCTCTTCTCATGATGATTATTGGTGCTGACACCTGTGTCACTTGCCACTCTGTTGATAGCCTATCTAAGCATATCATCACGCCGGGCCATAATCTGGTTTCAACAGTTGCAATCACTTCTCATCACTCTTGTTCTCTCTTTCATATCTTTCTCTTCTGTTTTTATTTACCTCTCTCATTTTTGCACTCTCCTTTCCCTTCCCTGCGCTCCTTTCCCCTCTTTCCCTTTCTCTCCCTCCCCCTTTTTTCCTCCCCCTCTTTTCTTCCCCTCTTTCCTTCCCCCCTCTTTCCTTCCCCCCTCTTTCCCTTCCCCCTCTTTCCCTTCCCCCCTCTTTCCCTTCCCCCTCTTTCCCTTCCACCCTCTTTCCCTTCTCCTCTCTTTCCCTTCCCCCCTCTCCCTTCCTCCTCTCCCTTCCCCCCCCCCTCCCTTCCCCCCTCCCTCCCTTCCCCCCTCTCCCTTCCCCCCTCTCCCTTCCCCCCTCTCCCTTCCCCCCTCTCCCTTCCCCCCTCTCCCTTCCCCCCTCTCCCTTCCCTCCTCTCCCTTCCCCCCTCTCCCTTCCCCCCTCTCCCTTCCCCCCTCTCCCTTCCCTCTCTCCCTTCCCCTCTCCCTTCCCCCTCTCCCCCTTCCCCTCTCTCCCTTCCTGTTAACTGTTAGTTTTTGAGCTTTTAAGAGCTTGTAATCATATTTCCACATATTTGGCTCTTACAACACAGCAGAGTAAGACAGGGTAAATCTTTTGATACCGAATAACTGTAATGTGAATTTTGTTGCAAGTCAACCTTTAAGTATGTGTCTAGTAAGCTAAATTTGTTCAAGTTACATTCAACGTTTATCTTATACGTCTGTTTCGAAGGTAAGAACTCCCCACAGTATGTAATACCGCACATAATACATTGCAAGGTTACATTTCATTGCATATCTTAATCACAAAAGTTACTGTAGGTTGCTATAGTTACTAAGGTTGAAATATTATTTTGCTATTAATTTTAATATGTACAAGTTGTATATAAAATTTTGATGATTTTTACCAGGGGCTGTTTGCTTTAGATATTTTTTACGAGTTTCTATACCCCTCTACACAACATTTTCACCTTGCGATACCAACACTGGAACGAATTAAAATTATTTGGCGGATCCACTGTTCCATAATATTGCAGTTTCTCTTTAAAACAATTTCCATACAAATGTTTGTTCTTTGTCAAGTTTTGTCATTGAAATGGATGTTTGCCAAATTCTATTTTAGGCGACACAAACCAGCATAATATTTTGCGTAGACAGGAAGCCATGATTGAAGTTAATTGTAAGTTAACTCGCTGCTCTGTAGCCTGAGCTCAGACAGACCTACAGCAGATACATCCGTTCTCTTGTCGGTTTTATGAAAACTAAAAAATTCCATCTGTTTTCTCTTTTGATCATGTCTTGTATTAGAATGCCCTTTGGTAAATGGTACTAGAACTTACAGTGGGTGTAACAGATTCCATGTAATTACCTAAGAGCTGCCTGGGATTGATCATGTCATGGTGACAAAACCTAGCCTGAGGTCTTAGCCAATCAACATTTTCAAAAAGGCTTTATGCTTCTTCAGTGCAGCTAACAAGCATTACGACTGGTCGCACCCTCTCCAACGCTTTCAATTTCAGTCAATTAGGACGATCAATAGGTCGTCGAGTGAAGGTGAAAAAGTTGAAAAGGCGTAAATAGTTGCGTTTCCCCCGCATGATATCCACTCTCATCTTTTCATGCCGTCTAATTACCCTCTTTTGTTTCTCTCTTGTACTGTAATAGCTACTTAGTGCTGTACTCGCCGCGTTTGCTCTCCGCAACGCTAGCGGTTTCTCTGTGAGAGCGAATTCCCAAACAGCGTCAGTTGCGTCTCCACGCACTCTGGTAGCATGCCAGCTGAACAACAATTCTTTGCATCCAAATTCAAGTCGTCATGGAGATTGTATCAAATTTGAATAGGACGTTACCCTCGCCAAAATAATCTAGGCCTTATTGCTGTTTGTTATGCGTGTTTCGTTGTAAGCGCGAGTTTTTCTCATTTGGTATGCGTTCTGTTTCATGAATGTTGCTTGATCTCTACAGGGCACTACAGCCGGTACTGAATGATTCTGAGGAAGAGCTCATGACAACTCGCTTTGAACTTTCAAAAATGGACTGAAGAGACACTATACGCTAAATGAGCTTCACTCTGTATAGGCACACATGTGCTCTTCATTCCAGGCAGTCATACAGAGACTGTTTTCTTATCTATTCATAGCAGGCTCTGTCTCTATTCTGTGTTTGCAAGATCTCTCTGCTCCTGTATTTCAGATATATAGTGTTGATGACCTGTCATGACTATAGTATATGACCAGGTATATACGACCAGATGAAGCAGTGTTTCCTTGAGTTGTGTATTTATTTGTATTCTTTCATGTTTTATCTGAAGTTACTGTGGAATATACTGACTGTGTCAATAACTCACTGCTTCACTCTGCCTCCCATTCATTCTCACAATAAACTCTCCCCATTTTACAGACACCCTTAGTTTAGATGCTGGAGTTGTGCTACACCTACTGGCTCATCTCACCGATTACCTTCTAGTTTGTCTGTGTAATTACCGTAGTTGTGGTTTGCACGGTGTTTTGGTATGCAAAATGCAAAAACTTATTCCAGCCCTGCACTGGCTGCTCTAGGGAACTCCATTAAGCCGGTTGCGACCTTTGAACTTAGACAACTTTTGTTAGTACTTGCGTTTCGAAGCTTAAGATAAAATTATAGTTTTTAATAATTTCTTTTCTGTTAGATTTTCTATTGAGCAACAATAACTTAAATTAAGGTGAAGCGGCTTTAGCTTTTCAGATTCATTTTTGATTAGTTATAAACAGTTTCCCATCTCATATTGGCTCATATCCTCCTGTGTACTTTGAGCTTAAAAAATGTGTGTGCATTAAAAATTTATAAACACAGTAATAAGGTTATCATCTTTTTATTTATGTTAAAACTACTTTTAGATTTGTCTCCCTTGGCCCATGCTGACTACCATTAAATTCTGCCAACTATGTTGCGGTCTCTACGATATTTCATACAAGCGTATATAGTAGAAAGTAAAAACTGCAGTTTTTTCCGATTTATGTTGCAGTGAGAAATGAGAGGCTTTGCATCTGCTCTTTTGGAATTTTAAAACAAGTTTGAATGAAGAGAACAATTCGAGTTATACTAAACTACACAGATTTTTAACCATTGGCATTGCAATATATCTGATATGTCAATATATCTCATAGCAACGCTGATATCATATATCATACTGGTAGACACTAGCATACAATGGATGTTGGATCCAAAGCATTGTATACTTTGAGAAACAGTCAGATTAGAATAAGTTTATTTCTGTTGGATTTGGTGTTGTCGTGACTATCACGTTATCTTAAAGTTCTTCAAACAAAATAAAAGGTAATAATATTACGTCGTCCTCAAGTTATTTTTGATAGCTGGGTAGATCAGCAGCTATATAACTACGTACAATAATTCACGTGTGTCATTTACCCATTGCACGTTGTACGATTGTGAATTGTTTAACTCGGGAATCACTCCTGACTAAAATAAAGGAGATGGAGAGTATGATAATGACTCCAATGGAATTTCAATTCTATCTGGTTATCATTTTATTTAGTTTCAAGAAAAGCAATTTTGTTAAAAAGTAGTCATTTTAACTTGCTAACACTCATCCTTAAATAAAATAGTATTCTGCTATTTTCAAGGGTTACAATAATTCAAAATCAAACATTGATTATATAAGATTTATCCTTCAGACAAGGTGGTGAAATTCGAGGATCACATATTTTTCATCTGTCATTTTTATACCTCCTTAATTTGATAGATCTACCTGTCAGCGCTTGTTATACCGGGTGAACAAGCGATATTATCTGAAAACTACCAACTTAACTGACAAATACTAGTTTGTACGAATTGAGTCGTCGTTTTACCAGAAATTGGTGATAAGATAAAGCAAACTTAGCAACACACCGTCTTATGCAAATAGCAACCGCGTTGGCAAGCGCATGTCAGTTGTTACGTTGCACCTTGGTTACTTTACATTCATCGATCACTCTCTCGGCTGCACAGACATTGCGATAGAGTTGGCAGTTAAGTAAAAACATCTTGACAGGCTTTGCAGCATGATCGGTTCTCGAACGTTATTTTAAAGGAATCTTCCATTGAAGATGTTGATATTGCAAACAGGCCAGCATAGTTAACAATTCTGTTTTGCTTTTATTAGATTTGAGAACAGGCACCAATTCTCCTGTCCAACGACTTTCCTAAAAGCCGATTTTTCTTTCAACTGAGCTGGTTAAAAAAATTGCGCATGAGGAAAATAAAGTTTTAAACAGGGTTGAAATCATGTGTGAAACACCAACTGGCTGGACCGTTTGTCATCTCGGCTTTTTCTGTGAAAAACTGGGTGCAGCAACGGCCTTACGAACGCTTGATTTGCAAACAATGGGTTGAGGTTCAAATCTCCGAAGAAGAAAGAGACAACCATAAATTGCTTACTATCTAAAAACCGGGTATATATCCAGTCCTCAAGGGTACCTTGCCATTTGACTCAGATATGTTCAGCCAGGACTATAGAGACATGCTTTGTGCAACGAAGCTCTCAAAAAACCTGCACAGCCTTTGTCTAATCATACTCGGCCTTCGAGGGATTGCTCACACAATTCAGTAGGTGACGCCAACACTTGTGACACGATGAAAGTGTCAACTAACATGATGATTGATGGTGTTTAATATAAAGATATCAGTGTTTCTAGTAGTTATATTTTACTATACAATGTACAAACAACATATTACAGACAACACGATACTTGACAAGGAAAGGCGCAGGCCCAAATTGGACCAGAACTATAAATAATGGTTGAATACATTATTGCTTCATTGTCTTCCGGACTGCGATTGGTGGATTGCTTTGTAACGCTAAAAATGATTGCTTCAGTCAGGATCAATGAAGCACAATTAGAAGTTTACTTCATTATAGGAAGACACAAAAAATTGGAAAGCAGCTCACTTACTAGTTTTGGGTGAATCAATGCCAGACGGTTTAAAAGAAAACTTTGTTATGTAATTAACCAGTCAATAGGAAGCAAATACAAGTCATGTGACAACCCTTGGCGTCGGCTCAGGCTAAACCAATAGTCAATAACGTCTTCCAAGAATTTGTCAAATTATCTGGCTTTGACGTTGCAGATCAATCAGGAGTCAAAGTGTCAGGTGCTCAAATGGTTAGCCCATGAAGAGTTAGCTTCGATGACGCGTCGTCAATATTTACGAGGTAGTTGGATGCCTTAATCCATACAGGACTTGGTGCTTGGTAGACATAAACATGGCTAACCTCACCGGTTGTTGATGGGTGTTGACAGATATACCTCACTTTTCAAACACTGATTTGTAGAGGAACAGGTTTGCCATTGTCATGAATTTCTGCTGTCGGCACCTGTTTAAACCGCTGTCCTTGGTTATGCTTATGTTTTGTTTTACGGAAGAAACAGAATGCGACAGCAGCGATTATTAAACCAAGTACGATGACAGAGGCAGCTACAGTTATCACAATCCAGTACTGGAATTCATCGTCTGTCGATGTGGAAGATGTTGGGTTTTTCGGTTTGGGTGGAATTCCTGATTTCATGCAGACTACGTCACCATTAAAAGGTGTGCGCGGTGGTCCTCCACCAAGAGACTCCCCTAAAAACCAATTTCCATTGGCATCAAGAAGGAAGGTAGCTGTCATTGCATAGGTAGACAGCACAAGGTCAAAATTGGTAATGAACTCTCTGAAGGGTTCCCAATAAGTTGGGCTTGTAACAGTGATCACTGTATCCAGGTCACTCGTCCAATAATATTCACCAGTTGATGGGTCGAACCGGTCACTTGCATCTGCTTTTTGGAAAAACCCAGGAATGTACATAAAACTATTGTCCATTGTCTCATTTACTTTCGAAGCCATGAATTCGTACTCTTCCTGGTTAGGGAACGTCACCACATCCGTCCCATTAGCGTAAGCCTGACAGAACATACGGCTAGAGTTTAAGTTTGTTGCAGAGGTTCCACTACAGATGATATAGGTGTAGGCCTTGGTCTGGTAGTTAGGGTGCTCTTGACATTTCTGCTCAGCTAACACTAGGGGGAGCAGAAGAAGCCCGAGGATTGAACACAGCATTCCAGCTCAGAGATTTCACCAGCTAGCACAACGGGAGATCATCAGACGAATGCCTGAAATAGAGAGAGTATGTTGTTGCTAACCGCATGGTTGGCTGCACATGGAAAGTGAAAGAATGTGCTCAACTTTCCTGAGGAAAAGATCTAATTATTTATTAGGCTATTCCAGGTACTTGAAAGAACTCGAGGCTTGATCTTCTGCAAGGTTTCTGAGTACTATCACATTTGAGCTGCGGCCTGCAGAGGTAACCTAGGGCAGCAGACCAATTTAAGATACAATGTTTTCTTTGAGCATCAAATTGTTGCTTATAAAACGGTAGATATGTTTTACATCCAAAGGCAGGTTCACATTTAGTTGTGATGTCACGCCAGCTGTCTGCTGATTAACTCCTCCTCGTATTTCTATAAAGATAAACTTGCACAAAATTTGTGTAGATTTTATCAAAACGTATCTAAAGGTATTTTTCTACCGTTTGCGTAGCCAATGATAGAAAAATTCCGATTGTCTTTTGTTTGCAGTGATCTGACTGAAAGAATGTTTCAGGACTGAAATCGATAAAACACTTAGAATAAAACTGCATGCAAAATAACGACACCAGTTGCTATAGCTGATATTGCGTTCAAGTCGTACTGTTACGGGTCTCTATCTTGTTAGTCTCTTTGTAACAATTGCACTTTCGCCTGATCTGAGCGTTTTAATCGCAATCAGGTTTGGTTGATTTTAATTTTGAAACATCATAAAAAACAATTGCAAATGATAGAAAAACATCAATATTTTCTGATAAATTCTACTAAAGGTTTGTGTAAGCTCATCTCTGACTGCCAATCTCGGCAGCAATATCGGCAGCAAGTCTAAGAAATAAACTTCAACCAAACTCAATACCGAAAGAGCATTACGCCCATCGTCATGAGTGAAGTTCCTGCAATAGCATCTGTTCTGCTGAAAGTCAAGGTGAAATGTTTTAAGAGGCTACAGAAGAAACGGAGAACACAAGTTTAAAGGCTAAGACGATGTTACGGCAGAGAGCATGTGATATTGTATCTACTGTCTCTGACAGATAACCTGAGATAAAGAAAGCTCTGCCTTGTAACTAATGATTTCACAGATTACTTGTTCATCAATCGCTGCTGCGGATTGCTGCCTGTTAGAAAACTGCCAACTGCCTCTCATTCTCATAAAGCTAGATATTAAACGGATCAAAGTTATATATTTTAATATCAGAGCCTGTCGACTTGTGGGAGGCAGAACTTGATTTGTGCGCAATTAGACGACTTGAAGAAGCTCTATGGGTGTGAAATAGCCGTCTTAGGCGGTCATGCCTCCTGGATTATATAACAGATGTCAGCTAGTTATTACCTGCGCATTACGTCTGCTATGTTAAGCCTGGTTCCCATATACACCAAAAGCATCGGCGACAGCACTACAGGGCCACCAGCGGTGAAATGTGAACCTACGCGCAGAGCACCGCCGGGAGTTCAACGCTGTTCAACGTTTGCGAAGATCCGCAGGCCAAACCTTCCTGAAATACACTGTACAGGTGAAGGTCGGCATTTTCGAAACAGCATGGCGAGTGAACAACTTTTATGCAATTATTAGCGATGCAGCTTTATGTGAACAGAAGCCGCCGGAGTCTAGCGCCGCAAGCGTTTTGCTTCGTGAGATGTCTCGCACTCGATATGGGAACCAGGAAAGAAATATGCCATCTCAACTATCTTATTCCAGACCAAGGAATAAGAATTCGACTCATAATTATTGATGTCCGTCAGATAAAAAAGGCGAAACAGCTAAGAGAATGTTCACGAGCGCAGATAATTCGTGGCCTATTCTAAGCGAGCTGAATATTAGACAGCTTACAGCTGTCGTCAGCTGCACCTTGTCAACGGTTCAAACGTAATTCACTAATTTATCTTCTGAGGAATTTCGAGACAACAGATTTTGTCTGCAATGTTTTTCGACGTCGTTCCTCCGAACGGTACTTTATTGTAAATCTCCACGCAATTTATTATGCTCTTACTTTCAGCTGTTAGTGAATAACTTGATTTCAAAGGCCTATTGTTGAGACCCATCAGAACACACAATGCAAATCAGGCCTGTCAACAAGTGTAAATATCAGCTAATCCTTCCAGTCAACTCACGGCTCCCGACTCATCTCGCACGCCATGCCTCAATTTTATAAGTTCAGTCTGGGAATCGTGTCTGTCTACAGGAGCCACAATCATAGCCATTACAGACACGATAGCCGATAGTGTTTGCACTGGTTTCTGATTGTCTCACAAGTACCAACTGCAACTAGCTTCAAAGTTTGGATTAAAGGGAAGATACAAATATCTGCATACCTTCTACAATAGGCGCTTCGGTTGTTCTAATATTCCTCTGTGTTTGTCTCTCCTAACACTTTGTCAGACTGTTGAAAGCCAGCAAACCAAACATTGATTATCACTGTGGTAGCAATGCTTCCCTATCTTGTTTCTTCTCAAATAATACGCCGTTTAAATCTTTAATAGTATCAACACGTGCGAATATGCGGCTAGCGTCTTGTGATTGGGCGCTGATAAGATAAGGGGCGGAGCTCACTCTCAGCGCCAGACGATAGAGTGTGACGTATGCCGCATATGTTCTCAATAGCCGTGAGATGGTATTCCCTCGTTGTAGAAGGCAGAACTGAATATATAACTGCAGATAATACTGGCTCATAAAGAAAACTCTGTAGTCTCCACTGCAATGCTTGTCTACTGCTTGCTGAAATACACACTTTTTCCGCCAAAAAAAATGAGATAAGAACCGTTATACTAATGATAACACACATATTTGTGGTAGACTAATTTACATGGCACAAATATACACAAGGCACATGTATGTGCATACATGCACATACATGTACCTTGTATGCTAATAATGACTCAGGGTCGTGATGTTCCTCAACTAGGAACAATTAATGGCTTTCCAAGTCTTTGCATCTTTTTACTATGCAAAATGTTTGTTTTATGTCCATTAAAAGTTTCAATATCTTTCATGATTTGTGTCCTCATTTTTGCATGACTAACAGGTTTTCAACTTATTTTAACTTAAATGTATGTGATACGAACAACTTTCATATAAACTCGAACAATTGTTTTAAAAATGTCATTGCTATCTCATTTAATAATCTTCCACCTAATATTTGCTCTCTTAACAGAGAAAAGTATTTTAAACAATATATTTCAAACAATTCACTTGATTTTATTGACTAACTGTTACCATTTTTTCTGTTTTTTATAAATTATTTATTGTCTGCGGGAAATTGTATAGTTTTTGTACCTCAACTATTTAAACATTCCTACAATGGATCAGCAATAAGCTTATTTGGGCTTTCAACCCTTGTGGAGAGCATAACTCCTTAAAGTGGTCACATGAAAGTAGACAACTCCACAAAAACAGCTGGTAAAGAAACAATATTAAATAATGTACTTGATACCTGATATTAGATGCATTCAACCCATTCAACCAGCAGCAGTTATTATTCTTTTAATAGCATTCAGCAAATCAATCAATTTTATTGATTTATATATATTTAGATTTATTTATATTACTTATAAATATAGATACATACATGTATATATTATATTTATAAGTATACATATACAGTACATACATGATATATATGTATGTGTCTATCTATCTTGCTGTTCGTCGTGTTTGACTATGACATCATATCACTTGATATCTCCGCAGTGTTCTGTCTTTAGCTATCTTGTCCCAACTTCCTAGTGGGATCATTTTCATGTTGAGATTTCGCTTTAAGGTGTTTTTGAAGCGGAGTTTTGGCCGGCCTATATTGCCTATATTGCCTTCAACTAGTTGTGAGTACAGGATCTGCTTTGGTAGTTTGGAGTTGTCCGGGCGGCTTACATGTCCTGTCCAACGTAAGTTACATTGTATTCGAGTTTCATACAAGCTGACCATGTTAGTCTTTTCAAAGATTTCTTGGTTTATTACTCGATGCCACTATTTTACACTTAGGATTTGGTGTAAGTATAATAAATATATATTTATGTGATATATGTACATGTATATATTATACATGTATATATATATACATATTTTAGTCATCTATATATATATATATATATATATATATATATATATATATATATATATATATATATATATATATATATATATATGCATATGACATGTATATGCATATGACATGTATATGCGTATGACATGTATATGCATATGACATGTATATGTATGTGACATGTATATGTATATGACATGTATATGTATATTTCATTAGGTAACACAGCCTGCAGATGTCCTTATAAAATATGCATGTGTCGTAAATATCTTGGCACTATTTTCTTAGTTAATACTTTGTGATTTTCTTGTATAAACTACCGTAGATATGGAGAGTGTTAAACAATAGATGATATAGTATGACTAGATGAATGTCCGGCATTGAGGAAACAAAAAAAAGTTTTTTGCACAGAAAATTTATTTTCAATTAATATAATTATGCAACATTGACCATTCTAATCTTTAAATAAAGGTATTTTGTTCATTTCTGTGTAAAGTGTTCATTTCTATGTACTGTGTTTATTTTTGTGCAATTCATACTGTAAATCAGCTGCTGTGTACACTGCAACTGATTTCAGTGTGAATTGCAACTGTTTCCTTACCAACTGTTTTTGTGGAGTTGTCTACTTTCATGTTTAAACTTTGAGGAGTTATGCCCTCAACAAGCGGTGAATGCTTAATAAGCTTATTGCTGATCCATTGTAGGAATGTTTAAACAGTGGAGGTACAAAAACTATAAAGAATTTTGCAGAGAATAAATATTTTATGAAATGCAGAAAAATATACAGTACACCTCTATACTGATTGCAATAGACTAGCAAATCTAGTGTGAATTTAAGCATTTTTTCTACGCTTAAGCACACGTTATGCATGAAGCCATGAAAAATTGACATGTGTAATAAGTATTTGTATAATATATTTATTTTATAGTATAGCCAGTTGGACAGAGTAATGTATTGGATAAATGCATGTCTGCCGAACTAGAGGTTGTGAGCTGAAATCCAATGCCCAGTGAATATTGTCCTCTTAAAACTTTGTCGCTATAAGAGGAGGCACAGCCAGGCAAACAGAGTACAGATAAACATTGAGATTTATATATATAAAGTTCCAATAGATAATAAACTAACATGTGACTATATATGTAGTGCTATTTATAGCAGCTAGTAGTTATTATTGTCAGAGTAGTCACGTTGCCTAGCAACCAGCTCTTAGACTTATTTTAGTAATAGCCTTGAGTAACTATATTTCTTTGTTCTTATTACAAATCCTAAATGTTCTAGTTGATTTTATAAAACTTTGACCTTCACTATATCAGTTGAGTCATAAATCGATCATCATATAAAAACTCAAACACTGGCTAACAATTTATGACATGTGATTTTTCAGCAACAAAAGGTGCCACAAATTAGCTATGAATTTAATTTGGCAGTTCATGCAGGTGCTCTGTCTAGATTATTAAATCCGTTTTTTCACCAAGCTGTTCATAAGAATCAGACAGTTTTTACCCACATTTGATGCTTGTCTTCTCAGAGAGGAAGCAACTCTAAGTAGTAGCTCTAAACCCAAATCCACTTGTATTAGATATAAGGGTGGTTTTATTGGGCCTCAAGTATATGGGTTCGGTTTGACTACGAAAGTCAGACTTGGTCAATTTTTTCTTTTTTTTCGTTCTAATGCTACAAATGAGTACCAAAAGAGAGAGTTCAAAAATGATGACACCAGCGAGGGTGAGGTAGACCGTTAGACGCTCTAAAGGTGAGATCATTTTAGTTATCTTTTTTTTCTCAACTCCTTGTTTCGTACATACAACATTACCGTAAAAAGGTGTTTGTGAATTTGTTTCTCCCAAAAGTTCACCAATAAACCATTGTCCATCGGCATCAAGAAGAAAAGTGGCTGTCAGTGAAGTGGTGGCAGACAATGTGTCAAAACTGGTTATAAACTCTCTGAAGGGCTCCCAATAAGTTGTACTGTTAACAGTGATCACTGTATCAGGGTCACTCGTCCAATAGTAGTCACCCGTGGATGGGTTATACTCGTTGCTTAGATCCCCTTTCTGGAAAAACCCTTTCTGGAAAAACCCAGGGAAATATCTAAAACCTTTTTTCGTTGTCTCCCTTATAATGGAACTCATGTATTCATACTCTTTCTGATTAGGGAATGTCACCACATCCGTCCCTTCATCATATTTCTGACAGAACATACGGCTAGAGTTTAAGGTTGTTGCAGAAGTTCCACTACAGATGATATAGGTGTAGGCCTTGGTTTGATAGTTAAGGTGTTCTTGACACTTCTGCTCAGCTAACAATAGGGAAGGTAGCATTAGGATAAAGTACAACATGTCAGCTCATAGAGTCAGTAGAATAAAGAGATCATCAGCCCACCAGATAACCTGAATAGAAATATAATAGATATATTGTATGATATTTGGCATTATGGGAATCAGAGCCGTTGGTCGACACAATAGGGATAGATAATAGAAAGCACATTTTTATCCAACCATTTTAGTCCAAATAGGGTTGTATATCAAAACTCCTACCAACCTAGTTTTATACTGCCTATAGTAGTATAGTTTATGTTTATACTACAAGATTATCTGATCAACTTTGGAGGTCAAATGGACAGCCATAGAGAGTCAGCTGTGCCTCCTTAGCTATATGACTGCCTCTTATTTAGTTGTATCTCGCATCTCTGCATTGCTGCAGTCAACGATTAGAGTAAATACATGTAGATACCTAATTACTAGTATAGCTAGACCATAAATACTAAATATGATCTCACTTCTTTCAATTGCTGACACAAAGGTCGATGATACTAGAAAGTGTACCATATATCTGTTTACTACTTACTATGACCTACTTACAATGACTGTTACTTCCTCTTTATATCTCTTGAGTACTTATAGTTGAATTATTACAATCAAAAACAAAAAACAACACATTCAAAGCATTTTGCTAGTTTTTTAGTGGAATTTTGAGGATTTCAACTATTTGCTGAACTCTTATATGCAATACTCCTATCTTTGTTGAGTTTAATAGAAACATTTCTCAGCATCCACACAGACATAAGTGTACAAGTTGCTTTGCTACTCGATTTTCCTGTTTACTATGTCCAATTTGTATCTTTTTAATTGTTTAAAAAATTAGGATGAGTGATATTACTTAAAGTTTCAAGTTCTATAAACTTGAACAATACTTAATCAGTATTGATTCAGACATGTGAATAAACATTATATCTATATTGATAAAGCCATCTTTGTCATTATGTGTCTGTGCGTGCGTTAGTATGTGCGTTAGTATGTGTGTTTGTATGTGTGTGCGTTAGTATGTGTGTTTGTATGTGTGTCTCTGCGTGCGTTAGTATGTGTGTTTGTATGTGTGTCTCTGCGTGCGTTAGTATGTGTGTTTGTATGTGTGTCTGTGCGTGCATTAGTATGTGTGTTTGTATGTGTGCATGTGTGAACCTGAATGACTGTGCGTGCATTTGTTGGCGTGTATTGGTGTCAGTGTATTCAGTTTTGTTTAGAGTGCGTGTTTAGTGTGCATTAGTGTATGCATGGGGTGTATGTGTAGTACTGTTCAAATGTGTTCTGCGGCCGTGTTAGTGTGCATTATTGTTATGCTTGTTAGTGGGTGTATGTCTATTAGTGTGTGCATGTATGCGTTTGCGCATGTGTGTAGTACTGTCCATGTGTGTGGTATGGTACATGTATGTCGTGTTAGTCTGCATGGTTGCAATGTGTGTTTTCATATTTTGTTTGAATGACTTCTTCTTAGCTTTACATACATATGTGAAGTTGGCACTAACATGCAAACACATGTCATGGGGAAGACGACTCTCCCATTTTTCCAGTAACGTATCTATTTCTACTAGAGACCAAAAATGCAGTTTGACCCTGAGGGCTATGTCTTTACTGTCAAGGGTAATTTCTGTGAATGTCCAAGGAAGATATATTTTTGAGATCTGCAATCAAATTACGCAAACCCACAACCTCTCCCGATGAGCTATACTAACCCCTTGAAGCCATATCGTATCTGCCCTGAAGGAACACTTTCTGAACAGCTTACCTGTGGTGCACATTAACAAGTCTGTTGACAGAGCCACTGACAAGTGAAACTGAACTCGATGGAGCCTTTAGGACTGCACCCACATGTTCTCTGCCTAAAAGCAGGTTGCTCCCAAAATTCCGATCAGGAATTTGTTTTTTTTTCAAGCAGTGCAAATGCGCATGACTGGTTGGTATATCGTTATTTTTACTTGAGACCACGATTCTGACAGGAAGTTGTGAAAACCAAAATTTTTTTAAAAAATACACTTACCTTTACCATGCTCAAGTGGACACTCCCTTCTCAAAAAATTTCAAGGACAGACCTTTGCAGTGACAGGGATTCATCTAAGTGCACAATGTTTCACTGATTGATAACTCTATGTTGGTAAGTCTATGTTGGTTGCTCAGGCATTAGTAGCAAAAAAATGTATCCACACACACTCCTAAAAGAACTGCAATAGCTTGGTTTATAAAATAGTTTATGAAATAATTTCCAAATAACCATGCCAGAAGTTGGGGAGGGAGCTTGGTGCTCAAAGAGCTAAAACGTGCAATCTGATCAACTCTGGCAGACAAATTTCTAGCCAATGCTCCTCCCGACGCAACATTGATCTCTCTGAACTCAGTTGACTGTAAACAATGGAACTATTGATTAAACTAATAAACTTGGTCAGAACGGACTGCCTTTGATATTGGGTGTGTTTTGAGAAAAATGAAGGAAAATTTACAAAAGCAGACTCCATGCAGTTTATTTTGGATGAAAAAACAGGCTACTCCAAGCACCACCAAGCTAAATTGGAAAGCTTTCATTTTTTATGCAAATGAGCAGTGATATTGTTAAAATACGATCATGTGCGACTATGATAATCATATTATTTCCATATCCATTGATTACATGTTACAGCATTTTGGAGTTGTATTCTCACGATTTCGGTCCCGTCTATTAATGTTTATTAATTAAACACCTCTTTTTTTCTCTCTCCGTTAATTTCATGTGAATAGAGTGCAGTGATATACGCGTATTTTCTTGCAAGATAGTAGTAAATAATACAGTTAGATTCATCATAACTATCGAGTGGCAAATTCCTTCATTAATTAATTTGCTAAACATAATTATATATACATATATAAATATATATATATATTTTATTACTAAAAGTAATATAATAATGTTAATATATATATTATTATAAATGTTAATAATATATTAATTTTTTGTAATAAAAGATATTATAATATATTAATATTTAATTATTAATATTTATTAACAATACAAGAAAATCTTAAAGATGGACTCGACTTATCAAATTCTTGTAGATTTTATCAGAAAAGATCGGTATTTTCCTATTATTTGCGATTGTTTTTGATGTTTGAGATGATCTGATTGCCACGATGTTTCAGGACTTGAATCAATAAAACTTGATGAAGATTAACGCTCTCAGATCAATTGAAAGTGCGATTATAATTGCAAAGAGACCAACATAATGGAGACTCTAACTCTTTAACTTGAGCGCAATAGCCGACAACTAATGATGTCATTTGGCAGTATTATTCTCCTGAAATATTTAATCGCAATCAAGTTTTATCGATTTTAATCTAAAGACATCTAATCAAACATCAAAAACAATCGTGAATACAAAAAAGTATCAGAGTGTCTTATGAAGCCTACAAATACTTTCATGATGAACAGTCTATTTAAAGATGTGATTGCACAATTGAAGTCATTCAAATAAAATTAAGACCTATAAAAGGGTAAAACATCAACAACAATTTAATGTCATTTTTGTCTTTATAGACGAACCTTGTCCAGAAATATAAGAGTTTGAATGAGGCCATCTTTTAAAAAGCTCAGATTCCAGTGGATGCTTCATTCGTGACTAGTGAGCGTATTTGAAAGATTCCAAGAGCAATAAATATACAATCTCGTTAGCCAATCACCAGCACGAAATTCTTATATAGGTCATAATAAATGTTATCACTAGTAAAACGCATTGTCTGTTTTCTCAGAAGTTCTCATCCTTAGAGAATTTACTGAATTACTAGATCGCTGCATCGACACACTTTATTATGTCTCTCTTTCCTGTGTGGCACTTTTAACTCTGGCACCACTGCTGGCGCCATATAAACATTCTGCTATCAATAATGTTCAACAATCTGTTCATGGTACCTGTAGCCATACATAACATATTTTATGTAACAATTTTCAAGAATTTACCAGCGAACAAATCTTACAATGTGGAGACAAGTTCAATATATTCCTGTGTGTGAATATGCTTGCATACCAATTATCATGTCTACAATATCTTCAATGCATGAGTAGAGCGCAGTTTATGCCATCCGAACCAATCAGGAGCCAAGATTTAACTATTTTTGTCAGAGACAATTAGTAGTTGCCAGAGGGTCGAAGGCCCGACTCGGCCGTTTACGGCCATGCGGGGAGGATCTGGGAGGAGAGTTGAAGAGCCCTCCCAGTGAAGGGGGGTTCAGGGGCCTCCCCCGAGAAACTTTTGAGAATTAAGAGCAATGTTAGAGCATTTTAAAGTGTATCTTGCATTATTTAAGTTGGATATCCAGGTCCTGCCAAGGTGAGTTATTTCAAGTCTTGCAAAGAAAGCTAGCTACAGAGTTACATGGTTTTGAGTTGTAAACATATATATTTATATTTACATTTATATTCATAAATATACCTACATGTACATGTGTACATAGAAGACTGATTGTTATAGCTAAACACTTGTTTTTTAAAAATTAAATTTAAAAGCACCTGTTTCAGTTACAAAAATAAGTTTAAATAATATATTACATGCACCAGGGAAAGACAACAAATAGATTACTTGGCCTGCTTAAAACTTACTATGTTTAAATTATGACCACCTAAAAAGACAGTGAGCAAAAAACTTGGCCTGCAAACACAAACTATTCCATTCAATTCAGTCACTTAGTGCAATAAAACGCTTCCTATCCAGATGTTGACCTAAAAACTCATTCACTATATAATTATAATCTACAATCTATAATCTATAATCTAGTCAAGTACAGCATGATGAGCATGCATGAGAGGAAGATTGTTCATTTTTGATGGTGACATAATAGCTGTTATGATACACAGGATTGAGGTAATAAATTAAACAACAATTTTATAAATTATTATTTATTTAAAAAATAAAAATAATTATTTATTGAATTCATGTTATGATCATTCTGTTGTTTTGTTTTGTTGGCCATGCACAAGCCTTTATGCTTGTGCATGGCGCTTCATTTTATTTTTGCCATCCACATCTGAAAACAAGAACTAAACATGTCTTACTTCTTTCTGTACAGGGCTCTCTTCCACCTGACTATGACTACCACATTTGCAATTATCAAGAGGTTGGGGACGGCAAACATGAAGCAGAGTTTAGAATTGACATCGGCGATGAAGGTGACGCTGAACTGTGGCTAAAACAGTACCAACAGCTCACCAATGTGACATTTCGTGTTGAAGCAACAAAGCCAAGAAATGGTAAATTTGTTCAAGGGTTTTTACCGATGCCAACACAAGACTCTTTCTCGAACAGCTAATTAGAAATTGTCATCCAAGAATACGAATTGTTTGACGAGGCTAACTATGACTGTTAAGAAGATTCCTGGAAAACTGAGCAGGTAAGAACTTTTACATAAAACTGGTGGTTAGCCCTCTCAAGTCTGAGGGGGCCTGAATGAGCCCCCCAATATTGTGTACTGCCACGCCGACATTTGTCATCTAGTTTCCACAAAAATCTGTGACTTTTCGTAAAATTGTACTTCATGGATATAATGGTCTCTAAATCCCATCAAATTTCACTGAAAGGTTGTGAACTCTGTGAACTCTGTTGCGGAATGATATATGATTGATCGAAAGTTCCGATTGATCCTTGACATAGAAAATTTCTGCGTTGCAGCCAATCAGATTTCTGCATCTAGAACTTATGATATGACTTACAACCAATTTTATCTTTTTCTACATGGCCCTGATCTGTTTTCAGAGTTTGTATTACATAATTATGTTAAAAATATAAAATTGCTTTCATAACAGTCTACTTGGCATATTATTGTAACTAGCGCCCTCACGGTGACCTTTAAAAATGTTCATGGTTCCCCTCCAGTCGAGTTACCCTAAATTGTATTGGAGGAGGATTCTTCTTCAAAGATGTGAAGTAAACGTGCCATTGGTGTTTATATTTTTGTTTCCCTACGAATTTTAACTGATCTATTGTACTTTTTTGCTGTTTCATTATCGATTTCTGCAATTTTTGTCAATTTGTATCAATTTTGTCATTGTATTTTAACCTTTTATGTTTATGTTTCAAGAGCAAAACATATGAAATGTTTCCTTTTGCTTTCTTTTTCTATCATCATAAATATAAAACCTTTTATTAAAATTAAACACCATCTATATCTACCCATTTTTATTTATACTATGCAGTACAGTTTATGATGTGAAATGCAAAATACTTTACCGAAGTTGTTTTCTCGCCTTGGAACGAATTAAAATTTACTTACATTCATTCTAATGGGAAAAATTGTTGCCGCTCTCGAACAACCTTCCGGAACGGATTATGTTTGAAAACCGGTACACTGTTTCACTGGTTCTAATGTACATTATTACAAGATATATGTCGATTAATATTACAATTGAATATAATAATATTGTAATTGAATCTTACAAAATTATATTATTATGTCGATGAAAGTTATGAAATTTTAAAGTTACAGTGGTTTGAAAACCTTTATAGTTGTTTAATTTTTTTGTAATTTAGTTGTCTTGCACAGAACTTTTAGTTACAGTTGTTTGACATGTTTGGAACGCTTTACAGTCTTTCATTTTAATTTATTTCAATTTTAATTTACTTTAACTACACAAAACACTTCTCTCATGATATGTAGTATGAAAGTTAGAATGGCAAATGTTGTTATACGTTAAATACAAATCAATTTTCTGTCCAAAGAATTTTTTATTCCCCGAACAACGTCGGGTAGCACAGCTAGTATATATATAAATCTCATTGTTTGTCTTCTGTTTGTCTGTCCGTTCGTGCTTCTGTCGGTCCAGCTATAGCGTTAAAGTTTCAAGAATGAGAAATTCTATGTGAACTGGATTTGAACTCGCAGCCTCCAGTCCTGTGGACATCTATTTATCCAATACAATTCTCTGTCCAACTTGCTAACCATGAAATAAATCGAAATTGCTTGCAGATCGAATATTTTATAGGTATGCGCTTAGAAACTTAATAGATATTTTATGGGCGTGGATACGCTATAATTTGAATATAAATTCCTGGTAATAATTGTTGGATATATTTGTGCAAATAGGGGTTTTTGCCATTCTCAAGTTGAGTCCGTGTGCAAATACTATTTCCTAATACCTAAATTTGTTTTAGATTTCCTCTCACAAATGAGTTTTGTCTCAATAAATGGCTCAAAGCTGTGACCAGAAAAGAGTGACTCGCACACACCACAGAATCTGTTCTGAACATTTTTGATTCGACCAATACACTGCATCAGTAAATGGATGCTTAGTCAGAAAGGTGATGGTTGAAACCGCAGTTGCCGACAGACTATTATTTGAATTCACAGACTTAGTCACAATAAAAAACTACACTGTATGTATACACTTTGCAAGAAACATTCTGTTGACATAACTACCAATCTCGACTTCCCATTTTTGTCACTGGTGGTGTGTTTAGCTCATGTCCTTTGAAATCTTGTTTGAATTTTAGATCATGACAATTACAAAGCATAATGTTCATATTCTATACTAGATTTTGGGTGAAGATTCTGAGCATTTTTAACCAAATGTATACGATACTAAAATTGTAATAATTGTTACGAAATTTAAAGATTTATTAGTACAAACTCTGGCGGAATTCTAATTGGCATCTTTCTGTATTAACATATTATATTATTATTGAAATATAAATGAGTCATATATAAAAATTAAAACATGGTGTTAAAAGACTGAACCATATGTGAATAGCTTTACAAATTGCTTTACACAATATGCTATCTAACTTTTCCTATTTTTTTGTCAGTTACATCACCACCCTTAGTTTCCTTATTTACCAAAAACAATATAAATGCTCAATTATGTTCAAAATGTTCATGCGAATTGCTATCAACTTTTGAGGTGTCACTAACTTTATTTTCAGACACCTTTTTCAAAATAATAAATTTTAAAGTAACTTTTGTGTAAGTGTGCTCTATACTGAATGCCAATGGTTCTTTTACTGTAGGCTACCAGCAAAAGCGTGAAGATCATGATATTGTATGTGTGAGGTATGATTTATCTGTGATCAGCATCAACAGTTATCAGCAGTAATAATGAAATACTTTTCAATAAAAAGCCAAAACAGATTTTAGCCTACTAAAAGTTGTCTTTTCTTTTAAAAAAAACCACCCCTTGAAAAGATGACAGCTGGTGTTTTTGGAGGAGAAACAACTCTGTAAAAATCTGTGCAGCAAGCAGAGGTTGCATGCACTTGATTTTTGTGCGTATCTTGTGGTGGAATCATAGCCTTATAAGCCAAGGGAATCGCGAAATTAATCTTCCTCTCAATTTGAACTACATGTACAGTAGTTGCTAAAATGATCCTATTATCCGTATATCTATTATTGAATTTCCTGCCTGAATTTCGACTGAACAACCTGCCATGATTGGCCAGCGACCAGTAACACTAATTCCTGCCTGAAAACGTCAGTTGCGGAATAGACTTTCGGTAAAAACAGCCCTATGATTGGCCGACGAACGGTAACACTAAATATTTGAATTTCTCGCCTGAAAACATCAGCTGCGAAATAGACTTTCGTAAGAAGCTCCCCTAAAAGCTGGCGGACTGAGTAGAACATTTGTCATTTATAAGCATAGACCTATAAACTATACTTGTTATAGTTAATAGGTCTATGTTTATAAGTCAGGTGGTGGACAGCAATAATTCACAACCCCGCACTCAGGACGAGACCTAACGAAATACCGAAGCTTACCGTTATAGACTATAATGCAACTTCCTGAGCAGACGTGCGCAATAGGAATGCGCGAGAGTTCTTGCTGCGAAATAAATGATATCGACCATGAACTTAACGATTTCCTCAATAATCTCCGGCATCTTGTAATATACATGTTGGTAAGGATTTAAATTGATACACACATGTTAAACTTTAATACATAAGTGGTAAGTTGAATTCTTCAACTAGTTTATTCGTACTGTTAGCATGTTGTAAAATTTACTTTCTCTATTTACTTTCTCAGTTTTATACCGTGGGCTGAGCGCTAAGTTGTTGTAACTTCATATAGCAAATAGAGATGAGTTACAACAATTTTGCGCTTAGCCCACGATACAGGAATAGTATAGGCATCTGCTCTATTCAGTTACTAGTTGTTAATATTCCTTCAGGTAGTATTTTTCGGTTTTTATATTTCGCTCGAAGCGAAATTATATATTTATTTTTTGTTTTCAAGATGTTTGTCTAATATTTGAGAGCGTTGTTCCCTGTATATCCAGTGTGTTTTTTAGTATTTTTGCTAATGTGTAGTTTAGGGCACCATGTTGGCTGGTTGCTGTACAGAAACATTTTTTTATTGTTACCTATGGAAACATTTTGTGAGGTTAGCAGCCAGCAGAGCAACGTGATTGGTCAGTTCGAATTGGTCACTTTTAAGTCAATGTTGTGTTCACATTCATATTATATTACCATTAAAGACTATAATGTAATTTCCTGTGCAGACGTGCGTAATAGGAATGCGCAAGAGTTCTTGCTACGAGATGAATGATATTGACTGAAATAAACGACTTCCTAATTAATCTCTTCGGATCGGGTTTTTCCCACTGAAAGCCTCACGCAGGAGGCAAAATACGTGGGAACTCTTTATTTTAAACAGTATACCAGCAAAAATTTTCCCTTCCCTTCCTCCTTTCCTCTCCCTTCCCCTTCTTCCCTTCTTCCCTTTTTAAAAAGGGTGTGCCGAAATTATCAAATTCCATCTCTGATTTCTCGAGTGGTTCTAGGCCAGAAAGAATTAAAATAAGCTTTGGTTTTTATTGATGGTACATACAACCCTCCCTCTTGACGAGTATTATAGATTTGTTCGGGCTCTTGCTTATATGTATCTTTAATCACCCCACTGGCTGTAGCTTTGCAAAACAAATTCACTCTTAATTCCTTTCGTCTATCTTTTAGCAATTGTATATTACTACTCTCCTTTATATCAGTGTAGCTAACTTGCCCTCGTAAATCAAAGATGAATTTCACAGCCTTATTTTGTAACTTTTCTAGTTGTTTGATGTCTTTATCAAAATAAGGGTCCCATGCTACGCAACCATATTCTAAAATTGGTCTTATGAGAGTGTAATATGCCAACTGCCTGGTTCTTGTATCGGCCGATTTTAACACTCGCCACAGCATACCCAAAAGACTGGTTGATTTAGCAACAATTTTATTTATGTGTGCGCTCCATTTTAAATCGTAATTAAATTCTATGCCAAGATATGGGTGAGTATTAACATTTTCAAGTCTGCGGTTATTGAGATAATATGATTGGCTCAAACTTGAGTCTTTAATTGACATAACCGAACATTTACCTACATTAAAAGAGAGCTGCCAGTTTTTAGACCACTCGTCAAGTTTTTTTAGGTCTTCTTGCAGTAACTGTGCTTTCTCTCGAGTGTTATATAAAAGTGCGTCATCCGCAAAGAGTCGACACTCCGAGGAAAGTTGATCAGTCAAATCATTAATGTAAATCAAAAACAGCAGAGGGCCCAACACCGAACCCTGCGGCACACCTGATTTTACACTGCAACGATGGGATAATGACCCCTCTACCCTTACTACCTGCCCTCTGTTTTGCAAAAAGCCTTTGATCCATGCTATGATCTTTTCATGAATACCAAAAACAGATATCGTAATACAATGATTTAAATTGATGCACAAGTGTTAAACTTAAATACACAAGTTTTAAGTGACAATCTTCAACTAATTTATTCGTACTGTTAGAATGTTGTAAAATTTATTTACTTTCTCAGTTGTATACAAAAATAGTATAGGTATCTGTTCTATTTAGCTACTAGCTGTTAAAATTCCTTCAAGTAATATTTTTCCGTTTTTTATATTTTGTTTTCCGAGACTAGATTTTATATTTATTTTTCATCCTCAAGATGTTTATGTCGAATACTTAACAGTGCTGTTCCCTGTATATCCAATGTATTTTTTTAGTCTTTTTGCTAATGCGTGGTTTATGGCACCATGTTGGCTGGTTGCTGTATAGAAACTTTTTTTATTGTTGCCTATGGAAACATTTTGTGAGATTAGCAGCCAGCAGAGCAACGTGATTGGTCATTTCGAATCGGTCACTGTTAAGCTCTAGTTCACCCGCTTTTGCAACATAAATAACTAGCTCATTTATCAGAAAAGTGCTATAATTTAACTCACTACTGCTAAAACTGAATTGAGATAGGTAACCCATTCAATTTTTCAAACTAACCAGCAGAGTCTCCTCTTTCAAATGGTATAAAATTCAGATAGAGGCTTCATATTACTTACATGTAGACATGTATGTCAAAAAAGTTAGTTTTAGAAAACTTATGATTTTCAAAAACCTTTGCTTGCTAAAACAAAGTTAGAATTTCACATTAAAAATGTTAAAAATATAAGCAGTTTTGCTAAATATATTGTTTAGCTACATACAATACACAATTATAAATAATATTGTTATATTTAACAGTTAGTCATGGATGTAAAAATCATGAAACTTTAATTTCGAACTTCCCCGCGAGTAGCCTCCCTCAAGCGTAACTCCAACAAGAGCTGTATCATCAACTCCCGCCTTCTCCAACATACCTATATACAGTGCAACTTCAGAATACGATCACGCTATTATACAATTTTTTTTGCCTTACGAAGTGAAACATGAGGATATTTACACCTCACCGTACCAACTTTATTTCACCATATGAATTCAACACAATTTTCGCCGAAGTTCAAATTTGGCAGTAGGTGTGCTTAGTATATATGTCAAAATAGCAAAGTTGCTGAAATGCTGTTTGCCAAAAACATTTTCGCAATGCCTGAAAAAGACATGACCAATTTCTCTCAGTTCAGCATTTCTTGTGTGGAAAACGGTCATATTTTCCCTCTAAAGTTGATACAGTAGAGCTAGAGTTGTGATCTCTTCAAACAGAAGGTCACTGGTCAAACAAACTTTCTCAACCTGCTAACAAAAATCTACTTTATTCCGTATTAAACACATCGTTTTCGAAAAAAGCATCTCTCGAGCTTTTTCGCCGTATTAGATAAGAAAAAGGTTTTAATGAGTCTGGCTAAAAGTTAGTGAAAACGAAACCGGAAACTGATAAGGGTTAAAATTTTAATGATAAAAAGTTCAAGTTGATGAACAATATCAACAATACATACTAAAAGTTAGCTTCCAAGTGTGTATTTAGTAAACTAAATTCATTTAAAGCACATAAATTATATAATTTTTGTTGTTATATAGTTCAGTACACCAGAGCCTTAGCTTTCGAATGAGCCTATATCAGACTCTTGTACTTCTGGATATAGCTCTGGAAATAGTTAATTAGACTGATAGTCCTAGGCAGGGAAGTTAGGTGATGGGGGGAAGGACAGGGCGATATTATGTCAACTTTACTGATGTATAAGTATCCCAAATATTGAACCTTGCCTTTAGCAACTAGGATTTCTCTGGATTGACCTTTATAACCATGCACCATAAAACAATCTAACACCATACCTACCTACTTCATGTGTGTAATCCGTAAGCAGAGGCAACTCTTCCGGTTCATATTTGCCATGGATTTTGATCGTGGAGATTGCTCTTAGACATACACTAGAATTTTTCTAGTCAAAAGGAATTACTTTTACTGGAATACGCAATTATACATACCGGTGGCACTTTGCTCTCTATCTCTCTCACTAATTCAAGTTGCCAGTAAGCTTTCATTTGGTTGTGAAGAGCCAACTGCCTGAAGCTATTTTTTATAATGCTCTGTTGGTGTGTTAGGAGAGCAAAGAGTGTATGAGTACAAGTATTTACATGCTAGAACTATTTTCAACAATTTTTTTTGGCTCAGGCGCTATGCGGTGCAAGCTCAATTATTTCCAACTTTTAGTATATATATTACTTTATCGACAAAAAATTTCAATTCAAATAGAAATGTTTTTCGAACTATGTCATATAACAATAATAAAACAAAAAAATACAATTTTGGTAATCTCGTGATCCATCGGTGTTTTGTACACAGCAGGCATGAGACTTGTCAAATAGAATCTGGTGTCAGGAGTGTCACAGACCCTGCTGGACAAACCAGTAACCATACCGATATCAAAGGAATAAGAACAAAAAGCCTTTTTTTGTTTCAAGAAATGTTTCAAGGCATCTACAGTCATGCTCATTCAAAGCAGATTTGAAAAATCAATTTCGCTAATGGGGTCAGCAGTCTTTTATTCTTGAAAGATCTCATCGACATTTTTTGTTGACAATTTATGGGTTGGAAGTGGTATCATTGTTGCTATAATAGCAGTTTCACGGTTTTAAATTTGGCTTTCTCATTGTGCTTTCTGTAAGCTTGTTGCTTATTGGTACTAGAGTTGCCCCGATTTTGGTATCGGTATCGGTGCCGATATAGGTGTTAAATATCTGAATCGGTATCGACCGATCGTTTCTTAAAAGATCTAAACCTTCCGATACTTTTTACAGATCAACTATTTAACTGACAACAGTATGTTAGCCTGCTACACTAATAAAAATCATCAGCTGCGAGTTCCTTACTCTTACCTAATACATTACGGGCCTGTCACACTATTTATTTCATATCTATAGCACGATCAACATCGACACAGCTGAGGAACCGTTCCGCTTTAGTCAGGACGTGATCACAAGGTGTGTTATTTCCCAATTACAGCGATGGGATTTATTGTAGCTAATCACGAACAAGATAACAAAGAAAGGAAACATGAATGCAGTGTAATATTTCTGTTCACTAGCACAATGAAAGTAGTTTAAGCAGCCGATGCATAAAGCTATATAACATATCTCTCTCTCTTTATCCTGCCGATACATAGCTTGTTTATTTGTTTCTCTTTTTATTATATTGATTTAAACAGGTTTCCTAAAATGACCCCAATGGCTTTTCGATATCTATCTTGTCCGCCATCATCTGTGGCAAGCGAATCCCTTTTCAGTACAACTGACTACATCGATAGGGATAGGAGAAAGAGACTTCTCACCGAAAGACTCGAATCATTAACAATTATAAAAAGAAACATTGATTTGCTCTAAATTTGTAGAGAGAGAGGGCTGTACCACGAAGTTACGAACATTAATTACTATTATTAATTACAAATAATAAAAAATAAACTATTTTGTTGCTACATGCATAGTATGTCATTATGTGAATATATATATTTTTTTTCCATAAATAAATACAAACAAGAACATTAATATTTATTAGAGCTGCACAACGATTACAAAAATTAATAACTGGTCCGAACTCTCAACCAGTTAATCTTCCATTAAACATTGAATTAATCTAGCAACAACCTGCATATTCAAAAACAAATGATTCAGCGACATATAAATTATATTTGATACAATTATTGTTAACATGAGTAAATATTATGTACAATGTACATAATTTACAATTTAATAATTATTATGAGTGTGAAAATAGTCTATGCAAGTCTATAACTACCCTACAGGATGAAAATATTCGTTGGTCATAAAAATTCGCGATTTCGCGAGCAGTTAACCCCGCGAATTATTAAATTCAGTGAATAATTAGTTCTATTTTTAATCACAAGAGAGAATAACTCTTGCATCAAATTGAAAACTAGTCGCTAGCCTAGTTTTTAATGTAAATACTAAACGTAATTGAGTTCCAAAACATTTTTAAAATCATTGCCTGAGCTTTGAGCTAACACCATTGGCAATGCATCACATTTATTTACAAAATTATTCGAGGTTGTCACAAGATATGCAGAATGGCGTCATCGCGAAAATAGCCGCGAGGCAGAAGTACTAAACGTAGCCGAGTTCCAAAACTTCTTTAAAATCATCGCCAGGCTTCGAACTTTATTGCCATTGCGTCAAACTTTACAAAATTATTCAAAGTTTTTACAAGTTATTCGGCATGGCTTCAGCATAGCAAAAAAGCTCTCCTAGTCTCTCTACATTAGAATCAACTTCATCAATCTCTAATACCGAAGTCAAGGACGATCATGATTCTGATCTGGATATTATGGTATGTATTTGATTTGCAGTGCAGATACGTTTTTCCATAATCAACTGCATTAGTTAATTCTTTTGTTTAAAAACTGATCGCTTTCATCCAATACTTCAGCTATTGTTTTTGTACTTCCTCAACACTCGTTAATATTTTTTCTTTTTTGTGTTTACTGCAGATTGAGAATGAAACAACCTACTCCGATTACGAAAACTAGAGACAAGTAGTAATATTCATCAAGGCAGGAATTTTGGCAGAAAGGCAACCAGTCAACCTAGACCCCTTCATCGACAACTCCTTGATATCGCTGTAGCAAACATGATTAAATTATATATTTTATTTTATGTATAGATATATTATAATTTATTACAAACTTGAGTGTACAAATAAAATATTTCAAATACAAATAAAATTTTACAAATGATGAATGGAGTAAATATAAACAGTTTAGTCTATATGGCGGTTGTCTAGCAATAAAATTAAACTGGTACTCTTGATATGTGAATACTAGCGCGTAATGGTGCTTTCTGACTAGTTATTATACTAATAGCAGATCTGTCACTGTCTTGGGTAGGTGTTGAAGGCGATTCTCTCGCTACTACATGGCTGGTAAGGAAGTTATCATCAGAACTCTCCTCGTGGCTTAATATTGCAAAGTTCTGCCGGTTGGCCAAAGATTTGTGCTCGTAAAGGCGTTTTTGTTCCTTTTTAAAAAACAGATATATTCTTCTCGTAAGTAGCTGCGGTCACTTCAACCTCAATTTCCAGACCTCCCTGAATGATTGGTGTTCTTCTAAGAATGACATCTACCACCCTTGCAATCATTGTTCTTCGGTGTATGATGAAAAACCTTTCTCTCACACTAAAACAAATAATGAAGCAGTAGGGATGGAAAAAAATACGGTAGTATTGCGTTTTACCGAAAAACCAAAGTAAAATTCAACTGATTTAGTAAATGTAAAAACTCATTCCTTACCACAAGTTGTTGGCTTATCAAAGGCCTTCAAAGCGATGAATATTCGTGAAAACCTCTGGACGCAGCAAAAATTGTTTACTGTAGAATGGCGTGATCGCCTCGCAGTTGTAAGCTAATTATAAACCGGAACACGCGGTGTGCGCATGCGTAGTAATAACTATTACTAGCCGCAATAGAGTTAACTTTTCCTAGAGAGTGGCAGTTTTCAGCCGCGAATAAATTCATCCGCGAATATGCATGAAAAGACAATTTTCGCGAAATATAACTCCGCGAATAAATTCATCCTGTAGGGTAATAGCCAAGCCAAGAGTTGAGACTTTAGTTAAATGACTCGAGGATTAGTTGCTGTGACTGATTGTCTGCGACAGCTGGTGATGATTTCTTAGCGGTAGAGTGAGAATTGGTTAGATGATATCTCAGTGATGATGTGCTGGGGTGGTAGGCAAATTCTTTCTGGCATATATTGCACTTCACTTTCTTGTTTATGCGTCCAACAACATGAAAATGCGCTAACTAGTTTAGAAAACATTTTTCCGCTTTCATGTTCCAATAAAGTATCAATCATATGTTACTAACATTCTACAGCTGAAATATTATTGATTTGTTTTAAATAAAAATTCATTTATAATTTACTTAAATACTAACAAAAAGTGGACTAAGATAATATATAATACTGAAATCGTTTTTGTCGCTATTACCTAGAAACATGTTCTAACAACATGGCCGCTCGCAACTATATCGACACGGTGCTTGCGTCATCGTATAAACAATTTTTATGTTAGTGACTCACTTAGTGTCTTCATAGTTTAGTGTAAAATAATTGTGGTTGTATTTAATTGGTAAGGAAGTGTTGCTTGTCATGATATTTATTTGTTAGTAAATTAAATGGTAGTAACTTGCTATGGTAATGTTATATATTTAACAATACAAAGGAAGTAAGAAACCACTTCATGATCATCACCCCGGTTGCATTTTATTTGAAGAGCAATTGGCTCAACTCAGTTAATTGTGTATTTGTATTGATTGCATATATCACTTAATTAACACGACCATTGTGCAGCTCTAATATTTATATGTTCTAAAATAAAATGAACAATTGTCTAGATGCAACGCAAAAGATCTGAATCGGTATCTGAATCGGATTATTTTTCAATAAGAATCTGTATATCGGATCGGTATCTGAATCGGCTGGTGAATTTAGAATCGGGGCATCTCTAATTGGTACCCATAGCTTTTTTATGTAAAGCTCTCACTTTTGTTCTCAACTGTCAATATGAATGCAGCTAATAAAGTTTCTGACAATAAACTGAATATTCCAAACTTTATATACAGTCATTACAACGAGTGGTAGGCTGGCAAAGACAGTTATGCAGTTGTTAGATGTATTGATACTTCCACAACCAATATGCTCATGTCCTTCCATAAGTGGAACACCTAGACATTCTGTTTTCTGTTTAAACTGGCCAATTACATTCCTTTCCCGACTGCTGACTTTGTAAAAATTTCCCTGTTAGTAACAATAAAATTCATTCAAACACTCATCTGTATTCTGCGTACCCGCCTTCGCACACCGCTTCAACAATCTCTCATCTGACAATCTCATACACAGGCAGGATCATATTCAACATAGCATTCGGTAAGTCAGTTTTCGAAGGGGACCTGCTGGGATTCTTATACCAACACCAGCTATTAGAAGGGCAATAATCATGCTGCGGGTGCGAGGCGTCAGACGTGATGTGATGCGGCCCAGCCATAATTTCTCTTTTCATTCCATCAATGTTACCCGAATGGTTACAGGATGGTGTTGCGATAATAAGACTGCAAAGTGATCATCACATTTTCTGTAAGTTTGCCTTTCCTGGAAATAGGCGTCGCCGATTTACTATATGAATGCTTGAGTTTTTTCAAACGAGACGTCAAGCGCTTGGCAACATGATTTATGCACTCCTTCTTGATGCTGACATTACCATACACATTCAGACTACACACCGCATCATACGCTGCACTGTCACCATCACCAAGAAAAACAGTATAACATAAAGGCCCTGTTGTAGATCTCTTCCAGATAATCTTTGCTGCTTCTATTTCCATAGCACCGCTCGAGCCATCATGGTTCTTCTTGCAAGCATCTTGGGGTTTCTTCCAATACTCGTAATCACTGTCATCCTTCTTCGGTCCTTTCTCAAATGCCTGGCACTAGTTTGAAATCACTTCAAAGTCTACAACATATCCAGTAGAAACATCTATAGCAACAAATACACCATTGCGTGAGGTATGTCCACGCTTCTGCCATGTACCGTCGTAATTCACAGCTATATCTACAGTATCTACATCAGTGCTATGTCTATCAAACTTTAGATACTCTGCCTTTGCAACGTACTTTCGACTTTCTCTGGCTGCTACTGACGATCTTTCTCTTAAATCTTTGCTCATCTTTGGCTTTTGCATGCACCAATGACTTCTCGCCTACAAGCAAACCAAAATACTTTTGTACCCTAAATACTTCGGTCCAAACACTATTGAAGACCATCACAGCCATTACTGCACTGACTGTCACCGCATGCTTACCATGCCACTGGGTCTTCGGGCAACGTCGTCAGATCTCCCCATTCAAACACTCATTCACATTTTGCGTACCCACTTCCGCACACCGCTCCAACAATCTCTCGTCTGATAATCTTTTGTACACAGGCAGGATCCTACTCAACATAGCATTCGGGAAGTGAAGTTTTGAAGACGACCTGTTGGGTTTCTTATACCAACACCAGCTATTAGAAGGGCAATAATCATGCTGCGGGTGCGAGGCGTCAGACGTGATGTGATTTGGCGCGGCCATAATTTTTCTTTTCGTTCCATCAATGTTACCCGGATGGTTACAGGATGGTGTTGCGATAATAAGACTGCAAAGTGATCATCACATTTTTGGTAAGTTTGTCTTTCCTGGAAATAGGCGTCACCGATTTACTATATGAATCCTTGAGTTTTTTCAAACGAGACGTCAAGCGCTTGGCAACATGATTTATGCACTCCTCCTTCTTGACTGACATTATCATACATATTCAGACTACACACCGCATCATACGCTTCACTGTCACCATCACCAAGAAAAACAGTATATCATAAAGGGCCTGTTGTAGATCTCTGACAGATAATCTTTGCTGCTTTTTTCCACAGCACCCCTCGAGCCATCATGGTTCTTCTTGCAAGCATCTTGGTGTTTCTTCCGGAACTCGCTGTAATCACTGTCATCCTGCTTCGGTCCTTTCTCACATATCTGGCACTAGTTTGACATCACTTCAAAGTCTACAACATATCCAGTAAGAACATCTATAGCAACAAATACACCATTGTGTGAAGTATGTCCACGCTTCTGCCATGTACCGTCGTATCTCACAGATCTACAGTATCTACATCAGTACTACGTCCATCAAGCTTTAGATACTCTGCCTTTACAATATTCCTAATGATTCCAAAATGCTCTTCTAAAGCTGTAGAAAATTCAGTAGCTAACTTACCTAACATAGCGAAGTATGAATTACTCATAATAGGTCGTGGTAAATTTAAATCTGAAATAAAGCTGCATGCCTGTTCATAACCTACCCTGTTACTCTTACAAGAATAAGCAAACCTATCGTTTATATCATAAGCCTTACCATTTACCACACTCTGAATGTGTGCTGCGACATAACTACGGTCTTACAATCATTACAAACTACTTCAAATAGACTAGGCATACCATATACCCTATTAGTCTCAACTAACCCTACATTAGTACTACAACAGACGGAACAAATTATATGACAGACTGAGCTATATAAAAATTTATTGATCACTACCATAAAGCTGCTTGCTCTGACTGCTTGCGGCGGTAGTACCAGAAGTAGTGTCAGCACCAGCAGAAATAAGGTCACTAGCAAGATACTTCCTGAATGTCTCCAGTTTGCGCTTGGGCGCAGAAACTGGAGCAGCAGCAGAATCTGGAGCAGCAGAATCTGAAGCAGCAGCAGAATCTTGATCAGCACAAACTGGAGCATAATATGTAGATGTTGATGGTGCGGATGAGAGAAGAGATGTGCTAGGCGGTATTGTGGTCGCTTCAACTTTCTACAAATAAAAAATGGTTTATGCTTAGAAATTATTAGTTGCGGATAATTAATTTTTTTGCTGAGACTTCATATTTATCTTGAGTTCATATTCTGCGATGTATGCAGCATACTGAAGAACCATGTCTAACTTGAACACTGATAGAAAGGCCTGATAGGAAACCTTCATGGCGAATGTTTTGTCGCGAATAGTATAACCTCAACTCGGTATCATCGATACATAACCAATAATTTATAATGGATACTATTTGAATTGTTTGGTTAGCCTAACGAAATAGATAGTAGCTGAAAGATTTTTAGTACCAAATTAAAGCTAGTCATAGTAACTAAAAATTGAATCGATAAAATTACTAATAAAAATAGCAAAACGATAATGCTAACTTCGTCATCAATCTTTCTAGATGGAAAAACTCGTCTTCTTTTCTTTTTCCCCGAACACAATAGCTGAATAGGACTTCACCATATCGTAAATGTAGATCAAAAAATAAAAGTAGAGCGTGTCTGAGAGCTTTGCAAAACGTGTGTAGCTAGGACCTTGGCCAGAGACAAAAAAATGAACACAGCGGTGGCGACGCGATGTTTACAATCACTACCTATGTCCCCGGCATTTCATTGGTCAATGTCCATTATATGTCGATTTCTTTTGATAAGAAAAAGCAGCTCCGGTGCAAATCAAACCAGCTGGTTTGATTTGCTTCAAGGTGGTCCCTTCTGGCGGGAACAAAAAGGCTCTAACACTTTATTGGTTGATTGAACATGAATGTCAACATGCCATTGTAGCGGCCGCCGTGTTGAGCTGTCATTTGGTATATGGATTACATTTGATATCGGCCAATAAGGAGCCATTTATTATGCAAATAAAGATGTCCTAAGGGTCGCATTTTTGCGGTTTTCTTGCGGTTTGTATTATTACAGGGTGTCAATAAATGGCTTGTTGTCGAGTTTTGCCTTAGTTTTAGTCAACAGAATGCATACCTGTTGAAAGAGCACATTCTACTGCTTACAATGCTTCATAAATCTGCAATATAAAAAAATTGACAAAAATTGTCATCTGTCATCCTGTGTGCCTGTCTTATGTAATGTTCTAAATTGCGTGGGGTTTTTCGTGGTCAAATAAAAGGAGGAGGTATGCTGGTTTCAGCTGCATTCACTCAGGCAGCTACTCTCACCAATGTTCCCCTCTCAGCAGATGTTTACCTGCCTGCTTTGTGTTTTTGCTCGCTATTACTTTTGGTAGAACATGAACAGTTGTCAGGGTCGGTTCATCCATATCAAATATGCGATGAGGAGGAAAGTTGAACCTTTTTATCAATGTTTTGATGTTGGTAAAAAATTTGTTCCATGTTTGTCTATTGAAACTGGTGCATCTGGCCAGACTTGTTGCCTCAGGCTTTTGAATAAACAACTGAGAGTTTCGTTTTGAAAACTTTTGCAGCCAATCTCTTCCAGCACTTTGTTTTGTTCCCAGGTCTGGGACATCTTTAAACTGTTTGACACCGCATAACCATACGCTAGCTCAAGTGTTTCTTTTATTGTTATGCCACATGTGAGGATTTGAGAAGATATTGAACCAGATCACTCTCAAGATTCATCGGGATAACCTAAAATTAGGAACAAAAACTAAAAAAGGTACGGGGTAAAGTAGGATCTAATTTTGAGGTGAAATCAAGCAAGATTTTATTTAATGATAAAGATCTCCATTTCAAAGTTATGGTAGGCGGATAGCTATTGCGACCGCTCAAAGTTATGATTATGTGTCATCATATCAAATATAGTATCCTATAACAGGCAAATATCAATGGATTACACTGGTTAACATAGAGGAATTATTGTATTTTCTATTGGGCTATTTGCACAACAGAATTTCTTACCTGCTCAGAAATTTCGTATGCAGTCGCTCCAAATTTTGGCTTTAATGCCTGTCTCAATGTTGTAAACGGTACACCTGTTGTTTTGCTCGCATCTCTAATTTATGACCTTTTTTCTTTTACTAAATTGATTGTCTGTTCTACAACTTCAGTTCCATACGTGGGACGATCAGTTTTCACTTTATAGTTCCTGTTATATTGCTGGGGGAGCAATAAAGCACTCACCGTAAACTCCTGATCACAAGAGGCCGTCAGCTTGGTCTCCAGTCACTATATAGCGATGGGGGGTCACGTGTCTCCTAGACGTCTAAGCCGTAGCTTCCAGTAGCTATAACTTCTAGTAGTCTATTTAGCCTGTGGTTCTTTATTCCTGAACGTGTTACAGTATGAATATATAACATGCCCTTTTTTTTCAAGACTACACCGCTTAATCTAAAATCCAAATACGAACTCTAATTCCAATATACTCAAATTTACCCAAGTGCAACCACTATTAGCAGAACAAATAATCTCTCAAGAGGAGCGTTAAATTCAATGAAGCAGGGTTATCAAGCCAAGCAGGTTAGATAATCACAAAAGCTTCAAATCATAGTTACCGTTTCGGAGATGAGATAAATATCTCTCTACTCACCCAATATTCTGTTTACTTACTCGTCTTTCCTTCAGTCATCAGTTATCGCAAATTTAACAGTTTTAATCGCACCCCAATCCATCTCAATCTACCTCATCTCCATTTAGCAAGTCACCTTCCTCCATACTGGCAGTATCCCCATACCAATCGGCCTTCTCATGTTCCTCCTCCATTGCCACCAGGTTATCTGAAACTTTTGGCTCAGAACCAGCAAGCTGGTCGTCATTGCCACTCTGAACTTTTGGCTCAGAACCAGCAAGCTGCTCGTCATTGCCACTCTGAACTTTTGGCTCAGAACCAGCAAGCTGGTCGTCATTGCCACTCTTTTCGGAGCTTTCAGGTTGGACCTCCTCTTTGAGTTCCTCAACCTTACTCTCCTCACAACTAGCATCTCTGCTAGGGACTACTCTCACAACGGAGGTTTCAGGTTGGATCTCCTCTTTGGATTCCTCAACCTTACTCTCCTTTCTAGTAGGCGTTAAGGAACTCGCGCTCCTTGCACCCCTCCTCTGAGCCCTCTTTTGCTTTACAGCAGCCAAGTGCAACAGAGCCTCTCTATACTCCTCACTCTCAATCTCCTCCAACTCTCTCTCGTCCTTCTCTATAGCAGACAATGCGCGCTTGTACTGCTCCTCTACTTGTCTCCTATGCAAGAGCATAGCTTTCCTCTGCTCGATGGCAGCCTCGGTCGAAACAGACTCCGACTCCATCTCTTCTACAAAACTATCCATCTTAGCAACAAAGGGTAAACTCGAACTAGGCTTCTTCAACTTAGAATCCGGTCCCCTATTGTTACTCTCCTCTACCCTACGCTTAATACCCGCTGCAATATCTCTATAGGAAGACCCACCAAGAGTACATCCTTCAAGTCCATGGTCTAACTTCCCACAAAATCTACACAATGTCTTCTTGCAATCTACCGCAAAATGTCCTTGACCTTTACAGTTATAACAAATAAATCCAGGACACTGAGCAGCATAGTGGTCTCTAAAGCTTTTGCAGACAACACACTTAATGTTACCTGGCTTACCGTACACTTCTTTCTTACCGTCGCTCTCGTTCTTACCCGACTCACTCCCCTTCTGCTTACTAAACACTGTGTTACCTTCTGAATCCCTCGTCACCTTCACACCTCCACCCCTGCCTCTACCTGCACGGCCGCTCTCGGCACCACCACCTCCCGGCGAATCGCCAGCACTCTTCATAAGTGATAGAGAAGTAAGATTGGTCTGATATCAATCTGAAACTATAAACAAGGTCATTTATAATATTCCATACCATATTTCTTAGGTGGTTTACTAACTCGACCTGAGCTAGTGACAACAGGTTCTCTACTAAGAGGCACAAATTTACTTCTAGAATTTCTTCTAGGCAAATCATTACTATTTCCTGGAACGAGTCTATTCTCAACAACAGAGGTTTCCTCCTCATGTTCACTGATGCCAGGAGTTTCCTCCACATGCTCAGCCACACCAGGAGTTTCCTCCCCTTGTTCAAGGATCTCTAAATCAGGGATCATGTTCTCCTGACTTTCAGATAAACCGTTGGCATTTTTTACTATTTCAGAGTTGCCCTCTTTTGAGGAGTAGCTATCCAAGAAAAGACAATTTTCCTCAGAAGAGTCAGACGATGTGTTTTCGTCATCAGAATTCAACAAAAACAAATGTTTTCTATTTCTGCGTATTTCACTCATGCCTACATTGACCCAGTAACTTTCAGGGGATTTATCCTTTCTCAAAACTATACCTCTTGAACCTACATCAGTAGGAGCTTTTACATAAACCATTTGACCAGGTTTTAACTCGTCTAACTTTGAAACTCTATACTTTTTATCCCACCGCTTCTTAATTTTCTTTTTACGTCTAATTTCATTTTCTTCAGACAGTTCATAGTCTACATCACTTTCATATGGGAAGCCCAAGTTTGATCTAATAGCTCGACCAAAAATCAGATCATTTGGCGTATATCCTGAAGCCAAAGGTGTAGTCCTATACGCAGACAAAGCCACATCTTTATCTCGGCTTTTTTCCCATAATCCTTTAACAATTTTTACGGCGCTTTTTGCTAAACCATTAGAACAAGGATACCGGGGGCTACTAGTAGTTAGAATGAAGCCCATTTTCTCTCCAAAGTTTCTAAATTCTTTACCAGCATAACAAGTTCCATTATCAGACCTGATAACGTTGGGTATACCAAATCGAGAAGACAGATACTTGAGTACTCGAATTATCTCTTGCAGTTTGAGATTCTATATGCAGACATTCTATCCACTTCGAATAATAGTCTATAGCTATCAGATAATATTCGTTATCAAACACAAGTATATCCGAACCTATCACCTCCCATGGTTTAGAAGGCATTTCTGCTTCATACATGGGCTGGTGTTTAACTTGACCATGCATAATGCAAACATTACATCTACTTATATAATCTGCAATCTTCTTACTATAACCAGGCCACCAAAAATGACGCTGAGCTCGTCTGCGACATTTCGTTATGCCTTGATGACCTTCATGACAAATTTCCAAATACTGCAGTCTTAATGACTTGGGAATATACAGCCTAGAGTCATATAACAATATATTATTATAAATACTTAATCTCTCTCTAGATCCATATAAACCTATCAGTTCTTTACTAGAACCATCCATTTCAGATGGCCAACCAGAATATAAATACTCTATACAGTTGAGAGCATCTGAATCTTTACTAACCTCTTCTCTTAGTTTCTCTTCTTTAACGTCCTTATATGCAGAAGAGGAAACTATCGAGTTAACATAAGCTTCTACCTTATTACAAACAGCTTTACTTACCTCATCACAAACAGCACCACTGTTCGGACGGCTAAGCAAATCAGCAATGAACATATCTTTCCCAGGAGTGTGGAAAATATCATAATCATATCTCATTAGTCTTAACTTAAAACATTGTACTCTTACAGGTAGTTTAGACATCCTTTTCACCTAAAATCGCAGTTAAAGGCTTATGGTCGGTCTCTATTTCAAATTTTCTACCAACTAAATAGTAATCAAACTTCTCACATGCCCATGTCGTAGCTAAAGCTTCCTTTTCGACCATGGCATATCTACCTTCAGTTTCAGTCATTTTCTTAGAAGCGTATTCTACAGGTTGCCACGCACCTTCCTCGTTATACTGCAGCAAAACTGCACCTAGTGCATTTTTACTAGCATCAGCAGAAACTCTATGTTTAGCATTTATCTCGAAAGTACATAATACTGGACTATTAGAAATTTATTTCCTAACAGTTTCAAAAGCTTCTTGTTGGTCAGGACCCCAATACCATTCCGATTTACTACCCGTTACTCCATAAATCGCAGTACATAAACCAGCTAACCTTTTATTAAACTTTATCAAATAATTAACCATTCCGGTAAATCTCCTGGCCTCCTTTTTGCTCCTCGGAGGCTTCATTTCAACTATAGCTTTTATTTTACCTGGGTCGGGTTTAATACCAGCACTGCTAACCAAATGTCCTAAAAACTTCACCTCGGTACATCCAAATTCACATTTTTCTTTCTTCAAAGTCATTCCAGACTTCTCAATTCTATTTAAAACTTTATGTAAACGTTGCCAATGTTCGGTTACAGTTTTACCGTAAACTAAAATGTCGTCCATCAAACATACAATTCCGTCTAAGCCTTTCAATATCTTTTCCATTTCCCTCTGAAAAAATTCAGGGGCTGAAGATATCCCAAAAGGCATTCTCATAAAGCAAAATCTACCCCATGGGGTTACAAAAGTTGTCAATTCTTTGCATTTCTTATCAAGTCTAACTTGCCAAAATCCAGAGTTAGCATCAAGTTTGGAAAACATAACTCCTTTGGCCAATTTACTCAACATGTCTGATATCCTAGGTAAAGGATATACTTCCCTTCTGACACATTTATTCAAATTGGTCAAATCTACACACATTCTAATCTTACCACCTTGTTTTGGAGCAATGGTAAGACCAGAACACCAATCAGTTGCTTTTTCTATAGGTTCTATAACCTTACTTTCCAACATTTTATCAATTTCTTTTTTAGCTTTCTCACGCAAGCCTGCTGCAATAGGCCTAGGCGCGTACAATCTAACGGGTTCAGCATTCCTATTTATGTCAATAATAAAAGTACCAGGCATTGTTCCTAGTCCCTCGAATGTCTTAGGAAATTCCTTCAAAGGGTCCAATTCATTAGCACACAAAGCATTAATAACTGCTAACAAATTCAACTTCCTAATCTCGGGCATACCTAAAAGATTTCTTCTAGAACCTTTAAGTATGTAAACAGAAGTATCAATAGCTCTGTAAGTACTTTTAATAGCTACATCAGCTACTCCTAAAACATTCAATCTATTTCCATCAGCTCCATTCAAAATTTGCTCGGGTTCTTTTAAATTCAAACCAAGCTTTCTACTAGCTTTCTCAGTCATAGTGGACACATCAGCTCCTGTGTCAAAAGTAAATTCCATATCCTTACCATTTACAGATAAATTTCTGACAAATTTCTTGTCTAGTCAGCTGCTATTACTAGACTCAGAAAACCTTACTCTGGGAGTAGGACTTCTTCTACCTTCACTACTTCCACTACTTTCGTACCTATCTCTCCTTTGACTCCTACGTACCTTGCAGTCCTTAATTGTGTGCCCTTTGGCAGCACAAAAAAAGCATCTTACCTCTGGACAAAATCTGATTTCATGTCCTCTCACCCCACAACCATAGCATTTATCTGCCCCTGGAGATGGATACCGTCTAGAATTTTTGCTAGATCTATCATCATATCTCCTCGGGGAATACCTGTCTCTACTTCTCCTACGCCATTCAAGCGGTCTCTCTCTAACATAATCCCTAGATGAACTACTATAGTCTCTAGAGCTTCTAACTTTACTATAGTCTTTATCGTATTTACTTGACTTCCTATCCTTACCATACCCTCTAGATTTATATTTGTCTCTAGAAGATACTCTATTCATTTCTTTCTCATTATCCGAATCAGAGTCAAATTTAAATTGACTATCTTTGCCCTCTGATTTGTTTTCTACTGCATCTACTTACAATTTCACATTAAAATTGCCTGCTTTAACAGTTTCCATAGCTCTTTCTGAATCTCTAGCTATTTTTTTAGCTCTCAAGATACCTGAAAACTTAGTCCAATTCAAGTCATTTTGTTGCATCAGCTGGGATCGAAGAGAAGATTGTCTCAACCCATTAACTGCAATAGCTAAAGCAAATTCTTGTCTCAAAGCATCATGTTCAGTTCCAAGTCATTTTTCTACTTAAATCTTCAACTCGTAATAAATAGTCATTTTCATTTTCTCCTATAGCCTGACTAGCGGTTACAAATTTCATTGTTTTAACATAAACAGTTTCTTCAGATTCATAAACAGTTTTCAAAAGTTCCATGGCTCCCTCGTATGTAGAAGTTGCACTTTTTTGATCAAAACCTAAAGATGTCAAAGCTGCTCTCCCTGCCTTCCCCACGGCATTCAATAAAGATACTAATTTCATTCTACCTCTAAATACATCAACAGTTTCTTCCTCACCATCTATTGTAACTTTTTCTTCACTTAATCTCAGTGTGATCATTTCAACGCTTCGATCAAACTCATTGACCAATTTTTCCATGATCCACCAACATCGTCGCTATTAATTACTAGTTTCGGAAAGTCATTAAAGTTCAAATTTCTAGCCACATTCAGAAATAGCTTAAACTTACCTCCGAACACCCTTCGGAACTTCTATAACAATGTAATCACCACTCACCTTGTATAGTGTCTCCCACTTATCACAGAAAATACCCCACGGAAAATCACTAACCACTGTATCACCACTATCGATGGCTGATATCACCAGTTATTCACTACTACACCACAATATAATAACGTATCACCGATCACAATTCTCCCCGAACAATCCTGCCTAAGACACCATGTTATATTGCTGGGGGAGCAATAAAGCACTCACCGTGAACTCCTGAACACAAGAGGCCGTCAGCTTGGTCTCCAGTCACTATATAGCGATGGGGGGTCACGTGTCTCCTAGACGTCTAAGCCGTAGCCTAATAGCCGTCTAAGCCGTAGCTTCCAATAGCTATAACTTCTAGTAGTCTATTAAGCCTGTGGTTCTTTATTCCTGAACGTGTTACAGTATGAATATATAACAGTTCCTAAACATTTTGGCTGTTCAATTGTAGTAGGTCGTAACATATGTAATAACAGTAGGTGTTGTTTGTTTGCTGACATGTATTCAACTGGTCCCATAGAACAGATGACATAAAAATACACAGGAATGTGCCTCTGACCATAGCCATATCCGGCCATACACATAGGCAGTAATACTGCAGCACGTTATAATGGTACTCATATCATGACATCTCCCTTTTTCCCTGGCTTATAAAACTAACACAAGTTATTCTGATGGGCTAGCTGTGCTTGTAAAATATAACTTTAAACTAACTAAACTAAGCCAACTACCTAAACTAATCGCTGTCTCATCCGTCCGAGCTAACTCGATGTCATCTTGATTGTTAGACTTTTGCTTCGTGCAGTCAGATTGCACCTCTTATTGCCGCTCCCAACTCTCCCAACAGTCTTTTGCCACGTCTTATTTTCTTGGTGATATACCAATGCGTCTGTGATGAATAGCAATATCGTTGCAATCAGTTGAACTAGAAAATGACTACGCATAAATGGAGCCGTGAAGCGATCAGAAAAAGACAGTGTTTTTGAATTAAATTTTGTCAAATTTTGAATGTGTACGTTCTTGTATACTGTTGTCGATGTAGATTAGAATACGCTCTCAAAAATTTTGTTCATAGGTTGGCTGATTGTGAATGTATGTATGTATAAATGTGGTAAATGATATATGCTGCACACATTAGCGGGTGCCTTGTCTTGAGTATTTGAAAATCCACAAAAAGAGTACAAAATAACAAAAGCAATATTATAATTAAATCACACAGAAAGTTGTCAGCACCTGTACAAACCTTCACTGGTATTTGCCTTTTTTTCATCGTGTTTGTTAATTTTCAAACTGATTGACAAACCTTCTCTACCTTTTCCACCTGCTCCTAAAGATCATCGATACATAACCAATATTTTATAATGGATACTATTTGAATTGTTTGGTTAGCCTAACGAAATAGATAGTAGCTGAAAGATTTTTAGTACCAAATTAAAGCTAGTCATAGTAACTAAAAATTGAATCGATAAAATTACTAATAAAAATAGCAAAAGGATAATGCTAACCTCGTCATCAATCTTTCTAGATGGAAAGACTCGTCTTCTTTTTTTTTCCCGAACACAATGGCTGAATAGGACTTCACCATATCGTAAATGTAGATCAAAAAATAAAAGTAGAGCGTGTCTGAGAGCTTTGCAAAACGTGTGTAGCTAAGACCTTGGCCAGAGACAAAAAAAATGAACACAGCGGTGGCGACGCGATGTTTACAATCACTACCTATGTCCCCGGCATTTCATTGGTCAATGTCCATTATATGTCGATTTCATTTGATAAGAAAAAGCAGCTCCGATGCAATTCAAACCAGCTGTTTTGATTTGCTTCAAGGTGGTCCCTTTTGGCGGGAACAAAAAGGCTCTAACACTTTATTGGTTGATTGAACATGAATGTCAACAGTGCCATTGTAGAGGCCGCGTGTTGAGCTGTCATTTGGTATATGGATTACATTTGATATCGGCCAATAAGGAGCCATTTATTATGCAAATAAAGATGTCCTAAGGGTTGCATTTTTCCGGTTTTCTTGCGGTTTGTGTTATTACAGGGTGTCAATAAATGGCTTATTGTCGAGTTTTGCCTTAGTTTTAGTCAACAGAATGCATACCTGTTAAAAGAGCACATTCTACTGCTTACAATGCTTCATAAGTCTGCAATATAAAAAATTTGACAAAAATTGTCATCTGTCATCCTTTTTGCCTGCCATAATTATGTAATGTTCTAATTTGTGTGGGGTTTTTGGTGGTCAAATAAAAGGAGGAGGTATGCTGGTTTCAGCTGCATTCACTCAGGCAGCCACTCTCACAAATGTTCCCCTCTCAGCAGATGTTTACCCGCCTGCTTTGTGTTTTTGCTCGCTATTACTTTTGGTAGAACATGAACAGTTGTCAGGGTCGGTTCATCCATATCAAATATGCGATGAGGAGGAAAGTTGAACCTTTTCATCAATGTTTTGATGTTGGTAAAAAATTTGTTCCATGTTTGTCTATTGAAACTGGTACATCTGGCCAGACTTGTTGCCTCAGGCTTTTGAATAAACAACTGAGAGTTTCGTTTTGAAAACTTTTGCAGCCAATCTCTTCCAGCACTTTGTTTTGTTCCCAGGTCTGGGACATCTGGCAACCTGACACCTTGAGACCCTTTTTCGCTAAAAATGGACATAAAGAGCTGAAATTTTGCACACTGTTTGGAAGCTCGGTACTTATTAACCACACAAAAAATCATTGTGTTTGATGCAGTAGTTTTAGAGATATGGCCATCAATAAAAATTTTTTAGAGGTCTACCCATTCAGATTTTGTGAATCAGCTGCTACACCAAAATGCTTTTTCTTGGTGTCAAATTGAAGCTCAGAATGTGCTTCTAAGTCATTAAAACAGAATTTTGATATCAATTACAAAACTAATTTTTGAGCAAAAAAAATTATACCGATCGATATGACTCAACTGCGACAGATGATTTACAGAATAACAAGACGGGTAATGGTTTTAGCCAAAATCTGTTTCGACCAATTTTTTCTACACAAGATTTTAAATATGCAAGCAAAATCTCATGACAATATATCATTTCTTCTTCTTTTTATCGTCTTGTGTAGCACCTAGAATCCCAGAAAAAGCCATTCTGAGAAAAACGACTTTGAAAGTCAGTCATCCAGTCTAAAACCTCTTTTGGCTCAAAATGGACATAGAGAGCTGAAATTTTGCACACTGTTTAGAAGATAGGTACTTATTAACCACACAAAGAATCATTGTGTTTGATGCAGTAGTTTACAAGATTAACCACCTAAAAATCATTGTTTGATGCAGCAGTTTCAGAGATATGGCCATCAATAAAAAGTTTTAGAGCTCCACCCATTTAGATTTTGTGAATCAGCTGCTACACCAAAATGCTTGTTCTTGGTGTCAAATTGAAGCTCAGAATGTGCTTCTAAAAGTCATTAAAACAGAATTTTGATATCGATTACAAAACTAATTTTTGAGCAAAAAAAATGATTCCGATCGATATGACAACGAACCGATGACCAACAGTGAGCTGTGACCGATGAATTACAGAATAACACGACGGGTAATGGTTTTAGCCAAAATCTGTTTCTATGACTTTTTTCTACACAAAATTCTGAATATACAAGCAAAATTCATGACAATATATCGTTTCTTCTTTTCATATTCTTGTGTAGCACCTGAAATCCCAGAAAAAGCCATTCTGAGAAAAACGACTTTGCAAGTCTGTCATCCAATCTAAAACTGCTAAACAGCTGCTACACCAAAATGCTTGTTCTTGGTGTCAAATTGAAGCGCAGATAGTGCTTCTAAAAGTCATCGAAACAAAATTTTGATATCGATTACAAAACTTATTTTTGAGCAAAAAAAATGATACCGATCGATATGACAAAACTGCGACAGATGATTTACAAAATAACAAAAAAGGTACTGATTTCAGGCAAGCAAGCAAAGATTCTCAACTCTTTCTAGAGAATGTTCCCAACCAGCTGCAAGAGAAAGTCAACCTTACCAATCCTATCTTCAACTGCTTGTTTGTAGTTGCTGTTGACTTACTTCAGCAGTGAGCCAATTCGCTACTCAACCTTTGCAAGAGTATGAAACTGAGCCACTGCGAAAGAAAGTAAACCTTACCGATTCCCTCTTCAACTTCTGCTCTTTATGCCGCTGTCTCTGTTGCTCAGTAGTTCTGCGACATGCTGTTGACTTACTGCTACAAGCAATTGGCTTTTTCCTCGAATCTTTCAATAGGAAAAAGCTAATGACTTGCAGGAGAAATTAAACTTTACCACGATGTTGACTTATTCTGTATTTACTGATGCTCCTCTTCAATCTCTGCTCATCTTGCATGCAACTATTTCTTCTTACCTACAACCAAACCAAAATGTGTTTGCACTCTAAATACTTCTGTCTAACTACTATTGAATACTACTATGTATAATACTCTAACTAACATTTCGCTATACCTCTGAATTGGGCACCAAATCTTCCAGCCGCATAGGTTACACCTTCTTTATGTCGCTGTCTTTGTTGCTCAGTAGTTCTGCGACGTACTTTCGACTTCCTCTGGCTGCTACTGACGATCTTTCTCTTAAATCTGTCCTCATCTTTGGCTTTTGCTTGATGTAATGACTTCTCGCCTACAAGCAAACCAAAATACTTTTGTACCCTAAATACTTCAGTTCTACCACCATCGAAGACCATCACAGGTTTCGAAGGCAACATGCTGGGATTTTTAAACCAGCATCAGCTATCACGAGGGCAATAATCATGCTGCGGATGCGCGTCATCAGACGTGATGTGATACGGCGCGGCCAAAATTGCTTTTTTCATGCCATCAATGTCGCCCGGATTCTGAGTAATGGCGTTGCGATAATAAGACTGCAAATTTCGCATCAAGGCTTCTGTAAGCTTGCCATTACCGGAAATAGGCGTCGACGTCTTGCTATAGGAAGCTTTGAGGTTGTTCAAGTGAGTCGTCAAACGCTTAGCAACATGATTTATACACTCTTCCTTCTTGACACTGACATCGCCGTACACGTTCAGCCTACGCACCGCATCATACGCTACACTGTCACCATCACCAAGAAAAACAGTATATCGTAAAGGCCCTGTTGTAGATCTCTGCCAGATGATCTTTGCTGCGTCACTCTCCATAGCACCGCTCGAGCCGTCATGGTTCTTCTGGCAATCATCTTGGTGTTTCTTCCAGAACTCGTTGTAATCGCTGTCCTCTTTCTTTGGTCCTTTCTCACACACCTGGCAGTAGTTTGACATCACTTCAAAATCTACAACATATCCAGTAAGAACATCTATAGCAACAAATACACCATTGTGTGAACTATGTCCACGCTTCTGCCATGTACCGTCATAACTTACAGCTATATCTACAGTATCTACATTAACATCAGTCCTACGTTCCGCAAGCTTCAGGTGCTCTTCCTTTACAATATTCCTAATGATTCTAAAATGATCCTCTAAAGCTGTAGTGCATGCAGTAGCTAGCTTATCTAACTTAGTCTAGTATGCACGAGAAGCAATAGGCTGAGGTAAATTTAGATCTGCAATAAAACTACACGCCTGTTCGTATCCTACCCCGTTACTCTTACAGGAATAAACAAACCTATCATTGATATCGTAAGCCCTACCATTTACCACACTCGGGGATGTGTGCTGCGACATAATCATGGTCTCACAATCATGACAAACTACTTCAAATAAACTAGACATACCATAGACATTAGCGCTCTCAACTAACCCTACATTCCTACTAGAACAGGCGTAACAAACTATACAAGATACTAAGCTATTTAAAAATTCCAAACTAACTACCCTATAGCTGCCTGCACAGACACTGCTTGCGGCAGCATCACCAGAAGGAATGTCGGCACCAGCAAAAATAGGGTCGCTAGCAGAATACTTCCTGAATATCTCCAGCTTGCGCTTGGACGCAGAAACTGGAACAGCAACAGAATCTGAAGCAGCAGCAGAATCTGCATCAGCACAAACTGAAGCATGAGATGTTGATGGTGCTGATGTAAGAAGAGATGAGCTCGGCGGTGTTGTGGCAGCATCAATTTTCTACAAATAAAAAATAAGTTATGATGCTTAGGAATTATTGGTTACAGATAATTATTTGCTGAGACTTCATATTTATCTTGGGTTCATATTCTGCGATGCATACAACATAAACAGCATACTGAAGCACCATAGCTAACTTTACCACTGATAGAAGGGCTAATAGGAAATCTTCAACACGAATGCTTCGCAGCGAATAGCATAACACCAACTAGGTATTATCGATACATGACCAACATTTTATAATTGATACTGTTGAATTTTTTGGTTTAGCCTAATGAAATAAATAGAAGCTGAAAAGATATTTAGTAACTAATTAAAACTAGTCATAGCGACTAAAAATTGAATCGAAATAAATCAAAAATAGCGAGACGATGATACTAACAGCATCAGCAGTCTTTTTAGATTGAAAGAATCCTTTCCTTTTTTTCTTGCCGTATGAACTAGGTGTATATCTCGTTGCCATCTTGTAATAATGTGAGAGTGAGTAATAAGTGAGTGAGAAGAGAGAGTGAATAATGTGTGAGAGTTTTCGAAACGCGTGCGTTTGGGTCTTCGGTCAGAGACAAAAGGAATGAGCTCAACAATCGCTTCACAATGTTTACAATCGTTACTACGTCACCGCGGCATTTCATTGGTCAATTTCAATTATGCGTTGATTTCATTTGATAAGAAAAAAGCAGCTCCGACGCAAATCAAACCAGCAGGTTTTATTTGCTTCAAGGTTATCCTTTTGGCGGGAATAAAAAGGCTCTCACTCGTTATTGGTTGATTGAAAGTGAATATTATCAGTACGATTGAAAAGATCACGTGTTGAGCTTTCGCTTGGTATATAGATTTCAGTTGATATCGGCCGATAAGGAGCCATTTATTATGCAAATAAAGAGGTCGTAAGGGTTGCTTTCTTGCGGTTTGGTTTATTACAGGGTCGCAATAAAAGGCTCATTTGTATAGTTTGCATTAGTTTCTGTCAATAAAAGCATACCTGTTGAAAGAGCACGTTCTACTGCTTACAGTGCTTCATAAATCTGCAATTTAGGAAAATTTGACAAAAATTCAAAATTTTTGTACATCATGGCACTGTTTGACAAGTCTTTTGCAGCCAATTTCTTCCAGCACTTTGTTTTGTTCCCAAGTCTGGGACATCTTTAAACTGTTTGACACCGCATAACCATACGCTAGCTCAAGTGTTTCTTTTATTGTTAAGCCATCTGCGAGGATTTGAGAAGATATTGAAACGGATCACTCTCAAGATTCATCGAGATAACTTAAAATTAGGAACAAAAACTGAAAAATGGTACGGAGTAAAGTAGGATCTAATTTTGAGGTGAAATCAAGCAAGATTTTATTTAATGATAAAGATCTCCATTTCAAAGTTATGGTAGGCAGATAGCTATTGCGACCGCTCAAAGTTATGATTATGTGTCATCATATCAAATATAGTATCCTTTAACAGGCAAATATCAACGGATTACACTGGTTAACATAGAGGAATTATTGTATTTTCTATTGGGCTATTTGCAAAACAGAATTTCTTACCTGCTCAGAAATTTTGTATGCAGTCGCTCCAAATTTTGGCTTTAATGCCTGTCTCAATGTTGTAAACCGTACACCTGTTGTTTTGCTCGCATCTCTAATTAATGACCTTTTTTCTTTTACTAAATTGATTGTCTGTTCTACAACTTCAGTTCCATATGTAGCACGATCAGTTTTCACTTAATAGTTCCTAAACATTTTGGCTGTTCAATTGTAGTAGGTCGTAACATATGTAATAACAGTAGGTGTTGTTTGTTTGCTGACATGTATTCAACTGGTCCCATAAAACTGATGACATAAAGAATACACAGGAATGTGCCTCTGACCCTAGCCATATCCGGCCATACACGTAGGCAGTAATACTGCAGCACGTTATTATGGTACTCATATCATGACATCTCCCTTTTTCCCTGGCTTATAAAACTAACACAAGTTATTCTGATGGGCTAGCTGTGCTTGTAAAATATAACTTTAAACTAACTAAACTAAGCCAACTACCTAAACTAATTGCTGTCTCATCCGTCCGAGCTAACTCGATGTCATCTTGATTGTTAGACTTTTGCATGGTGCAGTCGGATTGCACCTCTTATTGCCGCTCCCAATTCTCCCAACAGTCTTTTGCCACGTTTTACTTTTTTAGAGATATACCAATGCGTCTGCGATGAATAGCAATATTATTGCAATCAGTTGAACTAGAAAATGACTACGCATAAATGGAGCCGTGAAGCGATCAGAAAAAAGACAGTGTTTTTGAATTAAATTTTGTCAAATTTTGAATGTGTACGTTCTTGTATACTGTTGTCGATGTAGATTAGAATACGCTCTCAAAAATTTTGTTCATAGGCTGGCTGATTGTGAATGTATGTACATGTATGTATAAATGTGGTAAATGATGTATGCTGCGCACATTAGCGGGTGCCTTGTTTTGAGCATTTGAAAATCCACAAAAAAGAGTACAAAATAACAAAAGCAATATCATAATTAAATCACACAGAAAGTTGTCAGCACCTGTACAAACCTTCACTGGTATTTGTCTTTCTTTCATGGAGTTGGTTAGATGCCGAACCGATTGGCAGGCACGTTCTATTTTGGCAGCCTGCTCCTAAAGATCATCGATACATAACCAATATTTTATAATGGATACTATTTGAATTGTTTGATTAGCCTAACGAAATAGATAGTAGCTGAAAGATTTTTAGTACCAAATTAAAGCTAGTCATAGTAACTAAAAATTGAATTAATAAAATTAGTAATAAAAATAGCAAAACGATAATGCTAACCTCGTCATCAATCTTTCTAGATGGAAAGACTCGTCTTCTTTTTTTTTCCCGAACACAATGGCTGAATAGGATTTCACCATATCGTAAATGTAGATCAAAAAATAAAAGTAGAGCGTGTCTGAGAGCTTTGCAAAACGTGTGTAGCTAAGACCTTGGCCAGAGACAAAAAAAATGAACACAGCGGTGGCGACGCGATGTTTACAATCACTACCTATGTCCCCGGCATTTCATTGGTCAATGTCCATTATATGTCGATTTCATTTGATAAGAAAAAGCAGCTCCGATGCAATTCAAACCAGCTGTTTTGATTTGCTTCAAGGTGGTCCCTTTTGGCGGGAACAAAAAGGCTCTAACACTTTATTGGTTGATTGAACATGAATGTCAACAGTGCCATTGTAGAGGACGCGTGTTGAGCTGTCATTTGGTATATGGATTACATTTGATATCGGCCATTAAGGAGCCATTTATTATGCAAATAAAGATGTCCTAAGGGTTGCATTTTTGCGGTTTTCTTGCGGTTTGTGTTATTACAGGGTGTCAATAAATGGCTTATTGTCGAGTTTTGCCTTAGTTTTAGTTAACAGAATGCATACCTGTTGAAAGAGCACATTCTACTGCTTACAATGCTTCATAAGTCTGCAATATAAAAAATTTGACAAAAATTGTCATCTGTCATCCTGTGTGCCTGCCTTATGTAATGTTTTAAATTGCGTGGGGTTTTTGGTGGTCAAATAAAAGGAGGAGGTATGCTGGTTTCAGCTGCATTCACTCAGGCAGCTACTCTCACCAATGTTCCCCTCTCAGCAGATGTTTACCTGCCTGCTTTGTGTTTTTGCTCGCTATTACTTTTGGTAGAACATGAACAGTTGTCAGGGTCGGTTCATCCATATCAAATATGCGATGAGGAGGAAAGTTGAACCTTTTCATCAATGTTTTGATGTTGGTAAAAAATTTGTTCCATGTTTGTCTATTGAAACTGGTGCATCTGGCCAGACTTGTTGCCTCAGGCTTTTGAATAAACAACTGAGAGTTTCGTTTTGAAAACTTTTGCAGCCAATCTCTTCCAGCACTTTGTTTTGTTCCCAAGTCTGGGACATCTTTAAAATTTTTGACACCGCATAACCATACGCTAGCTCAAGTGTTTCTTTTATTGTTAAGCCATCTGCGAGGATTTGAGAAGATATTGAAACGGATCACTCTCAAGATTCATCGAGATAACCTAAAATTAGGAACAAAAACTGAAAAACGGTACGGGGTAAAGTAGGATCTAATTTTGAGGTGAAATCAAGCAAGATTTTATTTAATGATAAAGATCTCCATTTCAAAGTTATGGTAGGCGGATAGCTATTGCGACCGCTCAAAGTTATGATTATGTGTCATCATATCAAATATAGTATCCTTTAACAGGCAAATATCAACGGATTACACTGGTTAACATAGAGGAATTATTGTATTTTCTATTGGGCTATTTGCAAAACAGAATTTCTTACCTGCTCAGAAATTTTGTATGCAGTCGCTCCAAATTTTGGCTTTAATGTCTGTCTCAATGTTGTAAACGGTACACCTGTTGTTTTGCTCGCATCTCTAATTAATGACCTTTTTTCTTTTACTAAATTGATTGTCTGTTCTACAACTTCAGTTCCATACGTGGCACGATCAGTTTTCACTTTATAGTTCCTAAACATTTTGGCTGTTCAATTGTAGTAGGTCGTAACATATGTAATAACAGTAGGTGTTGTTTGTTTGCTGACATGTATTCAACTGGTCCCATAAAACTGATGACATAAAGAATACACAGGAATGTGCCTCTGACCCTAGCCATATTCGGCCATACACGTAGGCAGTAATACTGCAGCACGATATAATGGTACTCATATCATGGCATCTCCCTTTTTTTCCCTGGCTTATAAAACTAACACAAGTTATTCTGATGGGCTAGCTGTGCTTGTAAAATATAACTTTAAACTAACTAAACTAAGCCAACTACCTAAACTAATTGCTGTCTCATCCGTCCGAGCTAACTCGATGTCATCTTGATTGTTAGACTTTTACATGGTGCAGTCGGATTGCACCTCTTATTGCCGCTCCCAATTCTCCCAACAGTCTTTTACCACGTTTTACTTTTTTAGAGATATACCAATGCGTCTGCGATGAATAGCAATATTATTTCAATCAGTTGAACTAGAAAATGACTACGCATAAATGGAGCCGTGAAGCGATCAGAAAAAAGACATAGTGTTTTTGAATTAAATTTTGTCAAATTTTGAATGTGTACGTTCTTGTATACTGTTGTCGATGTAGATTAGAATACGCTCTCAAAAATTTTGTTCATAGGTTGGCTGATTGTGAATGTATGTACATGTATGTATAAATGTGGTAAATGATGTATGCTGCGCACATTAGCGGGTGCCTTGTCTTGAGTATTTGAAAATCCACAAAAAGAGTACAAAATAACAAAAGCAATATCATAATTAAATCACACAGAAAGTTGTCAGCACCTGTACAAACCTTCACTGGTATTTGTCTTTCTTTCATGGAGTTGGTTAGTTGCCGAACCGATTGGCAGGCACGTTCTATTTTGGCAGCCTACTCCTAAAGATCATCGATACAACCAATATTTTATAATGGATACTATTTGAATTGTTTGGTTAGCCTAACGAAATAGATAGTAGCTGAAAGATTTTTAGTACCAAATTAAAGCTAGTCATAGTAACTAAAAATTGAATCGATAAAATTACTAATACAAATAGCAAAACGATAATGCTAACCTCGTCATCAATCTTTCTAGATGGAAAGACTCGTCTTCTTTTTTTTTCCCGAACACAATAGCTGAATAGGACTTCACCATATCGTAAATGTAGATCAAAAAATAAAAGTAGAGCATGTCTGAGAGCTTTGCAAAACGTGTGTAGCTAAGACCTTGGCCAGAGACAAAAAAAATGAACACAGCGGTGGCGACGCGATGTTTACAATCACTACCTATGTCCCCGGCATTTCATTGGTCAATGTCCATTATATGTCGATTTCATTTGATAAGAAAAAGCAGCTCCGATGCGAATCAAACCAGCTGGTTTGATTTGCTTCAAGGTGGTCCCTTTTGGCGGGAACAAAAAGGCTCTAACACTTTATTGGTTGATTGAACATGTTGAACATGTATTTTCTATCGGGCTATTTGCAAAACAGAATTTCTTACCTGCTCAGAATTTTTGTATGCAGCTGCTCCAAATTTTGGCTTTAATGCCTGTCTCACTGTTGTTAACGGTACACTTGTTGTTTTGCTCGCATCTCTAATTTATGACCCTTTTTCTTTTACTAAATTGATTGTCTGTTCTACAACTTCAGTTCCGTACGTGGCATGATCAGTTTTTACTTTAGTTTCTAACCCTTTTGGCTGGTCAATTGTATTAGGTCGTAACATATGTGTATAGTGCAAAACTACAAGATTAGTTACGGCTCTTAGCATTATGTTTAGTTCAGTATTATTATGCTAATATTTACAGTTAAAAAGCTATAACATGTATAAGGGGTTAGTGTGCTCGGCGAGCCAACTTGCCCCAACTCAAGTGAGCCAACTTGTCCCAACTCAAGTGAGCCACCAAGCCCCAGCATGTAAAAATTAGAAGAAAAAAAAATGTCATTTTGAGAAACTTGATCTTAAAAAACTACTTGCTGAAACTGTGCCAGAATATCTATGAATCGATCTATAAAGGACCTGGCTTTATGATTTGTGTACTTTTCATGGTATTTTGAGTAGGTCACATTACTAAAACTTAATTTTATGGGCAAAATATATATTTTTTGTATTCATCCAAAGGCAAGTGGCACAGCAAGCTGAAACTAAGATGGCGCAGTTTGACCTTAAAAGACCTAATGTGATGAAAGGTCAATGTTCAATCGAGTACGGTTTTCAATACAAAGCCTGAGCTAACTAGCCCCCTATAACCAACTAGCCCCTCTCTCCCCTATAACAAGCAAAAACAATTACAACCCTGCATTATTTATCTCTTTTTTAATGATAACACATCATGTTAATGACGGTGTATTTCTATCTTCCAATCATCTATAATAATCCTAATTCTTGGATGTTAACCATCTGTTAGAAACTCATCCCTAAACACATACTTTCCACATTGTCTGGTATATACTTTTTTGTGTAAAGATCCTCTACATCTAAAACGATCCTCTACAACATTCCTTACTCTTACAAAACTATTACTTTCACCACCGTCAGAGTGAGTGCTGCTATTTTACTTATTTGTGTAATCACGAAAATCTGAATTGGCTATAATGCCATAAACATAGTGATTATCTATTTTCTAACTTGGGAGGTACATACATGAAACTTACACAAAATATTTGTTTTTTGTAATTGAAATTCTTGCATAGAAGTGTGTGTATGAGAAAGGTTACTGTTCCACCAGAAGATAGCCATCAAAACTTTGAATATGACGATACTATTATCTCTTGATACTGGTAAAAATGAGATATCGTACTTTGTCTGACCAAAATGTGAAAGAATGTCGAGGCTCTTCTCACGAATACAGTATACTTGTCCGCGCCCGAAGAATATAGTAATTGAACCGCACAAAAAAATTTTTTTCAACAGGGACGTCGTTAAGCGTGGCCGCATCTGCAAAATAATCAGAGTGCGCTAAAGCAATATCTATAGCCGGAATGCATATATACATACGACGACAGACGACATACTTTGAGAAATATTTATATATAGATAGTTGCACTCAACATTTACTCTGATTATTGAGTGGCGAAGAGATTATTTGTTGAGGGAGAGACAAAACAGTCTAGGAAACTTTTAGGGGAAACATCAAACAAAAAGCTTTCTACTCATGATAGCCGAAACTAGTAATCGCTTCAATTATTATTATTGTTGTTCAAGTCAAACTATATTTTTTCTAATCTGTATCATGTACAAAAGACACTCGATGCTTCACTTGAGTGGAACTACTTTGCTACCAGCCATGGCAAAGGCGCGGTTGATGGGGTGGATGAGTGTGCGAAAAGATATGTATGGACACGTGTGAAAGCTGGTGAAGTTGAAGCGAGGAATGCCGTTGAATTTTTCAATGCGGCTGCATCTTCAAACCAGGCTGTCGATGTCACCTTTGTGTTAAAAGAAGACATTGTTGCAGAACACCAAAGGCAAGGATTTGACAAGATCTGGGAAGGAATATAAATTCTGCCTGGCTCCCATGGCAATCACTACGCCAAACCAAAGACGGCAACAGAAATTCTTTTTGTCGTTGCTCAACCACTCATACATTCAACTTTGAAACTAAAACAAATTTTCTCGAAACCATCCCAATAACGCCAGCTCCACATCTCAGTACATTGGCACCTGCAACTGTGGTTATTTCTCCTGGTCACAATGTTAGTCTTCCTAACCACTTCGCTATTGGGAAACTGGTAGTTGTAGCTTATGAATGTGGAGCATATATAGGATCAATCGAGAAAATCAACAGTGATCAAAATGAGATACATGTTAATTTCATGACTGCCACATCAAATGGAACCTACAAATGCCTGCCAAGGACAAGCCTCAACTCGTTCATGCCAATTTTATTTTGGCTGCGGTGCCAATTATAAGCCCTAATGATGCTTCGCTTCTATCTTACGAACTTGAAAACTCCCAAGTTGTTAGCGAGCAATACAAGAAAAAGGACTTTAAATTCTTTGAATTAATTACGTTTTTTGGTCTTGCTGCTTTAAAAAATAATTTTATCATAAACTTACATTTTTATTAGTCATAATAATATTCGAACATTTTTTGTCCTCTTATATTATGCTGTAAATAAGTTTAACAATTCCTGGTAATAAATACAGCTAATAAAGTTCTGTGAAAAGTCAATTTCTATAGACAATACATAGTGGACAAAGTTGTAATGTCCAGAATGTAGTGTCCAGAAGGTATGGTGTGTTCATTTTTTGCAAGTACTCGGTCTACAATTGGTTAAAACCGGTCGAAATATACATCATTGTGAAGCTGGTTTGTGCTACTCCAATGCGAACCAAGTTTAATTTTGGCAAACCTGGGCGATTCGATAAATTCTGACATTGAAAATCGGAAACAAATTTCCCAATTCTATCGAGTAGTGTCCAGAAGGGGTACTTTTTTAAACTTTTTTGCTAAATGGACAACTCCACAGCCATGAAATATCAGTGGGAGCTAAACACCATCAGTGGCTACCTATAATAAGCAGCAAATCAGTTCTATGTTGTTCCAACAAAAATCTACCATGACTTATGTTCATCAAATGTAGTGTCCAGAATATATGGAACTGGTCATAAATAAAACTGAAAGTGTTATTATGGGTTCTTTTGGTCGCGGTGCTTATTCGTAGATTGGCGGCTATCGGATTTCATTACAATATTTTTAATCCTTTGTTGTAATTTCTGTAAAAAACCAGTTTGGCAGAGTATAACTTGCCAATACTCAATAGTAACAACTGCCTTATAACCCAGAGAGGAGTGGAAAGCTCTGCTTTTATTTTCCAAAATGGCGCTCCATTCAGCTCATTGCTTCAATGCTCATTCGGCTCATGCCCTTGACAGAAATTCTTCTATTATAGGACACTCCATGTAACAACTGCGTAGGTCTGTCTATTAGGTCTGACAAAAACCTATTGTTCATAGGTTTGTGGAGTGTAAATTAATCAGGTAGCTGAAATTAAACCATAACAGTCACGAACAACTTTTATCGTATTTAATAGGTAAATCAGACATGTTAATTCCGATTTTGTATTCAAAATAAAGATTAGTCCACTAACCTTCAGTCATTTAAGCTTTTTTAAAGCGTTTCAATATCCGTTTCTAAAACTACACAGTCGGCATTACAAGCTCCACCCATAAATATGTGACGCAACCTAGTTTTTTCAGGAACGGAAGTTAGGAATGTTTAGTCCGATTTAGAATAATAGAGATGGGTGTCTTAAAACCCATTATTATCTAAATCCAGCCTGTAAAATAATTTAAGTTTTTTATGAAAGGTATATAAACTATTTAAAATTGCTCGTAGCTTGTTACATGACGTTTAAATGGACTGGACGCCATGAAAAATGAGCTCAAAAAGCGCGGTTTTATCACGAGCTAGCGTTGTTATCACGCTTTTTCAAATATGCAATGCTAAATAGCTTATCTACCTTTCAGAAAAGACATTATTTTTAAGGCTGAATTTAGATATTAATGGATTTTAAAACACCCATCTCTATTATTCTAAATCGGTCTTAACATCCGTACGTAACTGCTGTTCCTAAAAAGCTAGGTTACGTCACGTATTTATGGGCAGAGCTTGTTATGCCGATCGTATTGTTTTCGAGACTGATGTTGAAACGCTGTAAAAAAGCCTTCATTACTCTGAAAGTTAGTAGACTAATCTTTATTTTGATTACAAAATTGGAATCAGCGTGTCTGATTCACCTAGCAAATACGATAAAAGTTGTTTGTGACAGTTATGGTTTAAGCTTCTCAGCTGATTGTGTGACCTGTACACTTGATGCAGATACTCATTAGTAACAGAGTGAAAGCCGAGGTCGGGTGAGTGTTGGACTGCATTGCTAGCATCCCCATGTTTAGACCTGGTAGACCCATGTCTCATTCAGCTTGCAGCTCATTTGGTCAGTGCCCTTGAAAGAAATTCTTCTAACATGGGACACTCCATGTAACAACTGAGTAGGTATGTCTATTAGCTTTGACAAGAACCTATTGTTCATAAGTTTGTGGAGTATAAATTAACCAAGTAGCTGAAACTAAGTTTCTCAGCTGATTGTGTGACCTGTACACTTGATGCCGATACTCATTAGTAACATAGTGAAAACCGAGGTTTGGTGAGTGTCGGGCTGCATTTGCTAGCATCCCCATGTTGAGACCTGGTAGGCTCATGTCTCATCCCCATGTTTAGACCTAGTAGTCCCATCCCAATGTTTAGACCTGGGTTGTCCTCTCTCTTGTATATGGTCTGTACCTAACTAAAAGGTGAGTTGAAGGTATGAACCAACTGTCGGAAACTCATCACTCATCTTTTTTCCTTCAGAGCTAATGCACAAGAGTAGATGAATCCTGATAATAAAACAGCAAAAGCTGTGAGGTGGTGAATTATGAGCATACTCAGAACTGACCAATGACATCAAAGATAAATCTTGAACAGATTCATTTAGAGCATGGGTCACCAAAATTTTTGAGGCCAAGGACTACTTTGTCAGCATGGAGTCGCATGAAGGGCACATGACCTGGTTACTACAAACTTCTTCAATAACAAAACTGCATGAGTATCAAATGTTATGAAATTTAAATAGCAGTAATTGTAACACTTAAATTATTTCTCACATATGAATATTCAAGTGGAAAAATTAACATTTTTCACAGTTATCCGTCATTTACACAGCAATAATAACAAAAAAGAACATGTTTCAACATGAAACATTTACTCCAACATTTCAAATGCTGTATTTGTAATGCAAATGTAAAATTTTTGCAATGAAGGAGAGGATGCTTATTTCCTTTAACAAGCTCACAAATGCTTTTTGAACATTTACCTTTTTGTGCAATATTTTTTATGTATATTGCTGCTCTTTAAACAATGGGCGTTTGCAAAGTCACACGTCTCACATAGCCATCACTGCATCATAGCCAGTTGCATCTAGCTAGTGCATCGTCCACAGCTATCACCGCATCTTCAGCCTTGAGGTGTATTTTGGCAACAGTTTTTTCTGAAGATACTGTAATTCCCACTTTGACCGGAATTGCTCATTTAGGTCCTGCATGCGTCTCTATCGCTTGCAGCTGTAGAGGTCTGGTTAGGTAAATGAGCCTGTTGGTAGGTTTTAATTTTTCCTGATTAACAAGCTGTTGGGAGTCACGGAGGTTGATTCAAAATCTTGATCCGAGTGTAATGGTAGTAAAAGAATTTGATTTCACTATGTACAGGTACTTGTATAGCCGTGTACGAAGACTGGATGTGTCAAGTTGATTGGTATTGGATTCTAGGAGCAAACCCTTACAAACATTTCTGACAGTGCAAATCATACGCTTTCATGTTCATTCCATGTGGCTTGCAGTTGGAGTACTCAAGCTGAAAGTGCACTGCTTAGAGCTCAAGTACTCCTTGATTCGGGCTTCGGGTAGCTCTTTTGCAAATTTCAATAACTTGTTGGCTTCAATAAAGTTAGTTCCATTTTCTCAGTATACTATAGGACTGAAGTAGGGCCACATTGCCAAAAAGCTGCATAAGTTGACAGCAGTCAGTGGTCATGTCTTCTATTACTTTGTGGTGTACCACCCTGCTTGCCATACAAGTAAACAACAGACCATATTGCTTGCGTTCTTTATGACAGTCCTTGGCTGTGAATGGACCAAACATTTTAATCCCTGTGTGCGTAAATGGCGCCTGTGGTTCTGTTCAACATTGAGGTAAGTTGACCATTTTCTGACCTTACTGGATTTCTTCGTGGTATGGTGCTCTTGGCACAGTGGCAAATCATGGTTGTTGGCATTGCTGTTCCTCTACCCACTAAGTATACTCCTGATGTGCAGAAAGCATTTGCTTTAGTTGCACGTCCTTGATAGGCAGCTTTTACATGTTTGAAATAAGCCATAGGCTTTTGTGATGTGAGATTTCCCAAGCAGAATGGCGAGATGCTGGACTTCATATAATGAGAGAGTCGCTCAGGCGATCGCCTACTCTAATGATTCCAAATGATAATTCCAATGATTTCTAAAAATTGGTTCAAACTGGACAGCATTGCGAATTTTGGAAGCTTGGCTTTCCCTTTGAGGAGCAGCAGCTCGTTTGCGCAATAGTGCTGTTGTACCAGCTTGAGTATCGTATTAAAAACTAGTTTGCTCCGTGCACCAACTATCTGTTAATTTGACATGCAGTGATGAATATGACAACATGGCTGACAAATCGGGAAATCTTGATCAAAGAACTTTATTTTTCAAGATAGTTACCTCTTCTATTCTTCAACATTGTTGTGGTTAAAGTATGGATGAATGCTTTTTTGATTTCTGGAACCTCATTATTTTGTGTATATTGTGGATTGCGCGGTTAGTATGAAGTTTAGCTGACTGAGAGAGTTTGGCCCATTTAATCAGAAGCTTGAAACTTTTTGTATTTTTCTTTCACATGATGCCAAATCAGCAGGTTTTTTTCTGCATAGATATACCTCAAGTCGGTGGGCTCAGTCGAATTTCTGATTTTCTCGACGCGGCTGCACACAAAGATATAAAATTGTTCTGACCCATTGTTTATGTAACCAAGTACAGTTTTAGAGTTGTTCCAGAAATAGTGTGTGAGATTTTAGTAGTTGAGCTCTGTTTTGACGAAGTCTGCCACCTTGACTGCTAGTGTGGCTGCCTGTAGCTCCAAACGTGAGATTGTTACAGCTCTTTGTGGTGTTACTCTTGATTTACCCATTATCAGGGACACAGGGACCTTGGTGGTGTTGTCTAATAGACATAAGTTACTACACATGCCGTATGTCACGGTAAAAGCAACGCTCAATGTGTGAAGTTCTGCTATGTAGTTGTCAGTGAATGCAGGAGTTAGGTAGCATTGTTGCATCTTGAAGCAGTTGGCAATTAACACTTTCCTTCTAGCTGATCCAGTCAGTCATTTGGTTTGGAGTCAGTGGTTCATCCCACCCAACTCTGTCATAGCAAAGAGATTGAAGTAGTAATTTTCCTTGCACGGTGAATGGAGTAAAAAATCCAAGTGAATCGAACACTGAAGCGATAGTGGAGAGTATACCACGTCTGGTGCAAAACTTGATGTTGTCCATGAAAATGTTAAAGCATATTTTGTGATATCCCAGTCATGTCCAAGGACTCTCTCCTTACTCAAATCTGGTATGATTACCTCGTCTGTTGGTTATTCATATCCCAGACTTCATGATACAGCACCAATGGGACAAGCATTCATCTGATACTCCATAATATCCGGTGAGTTAGGTTTATACCATAGGAACTGGATGTATTTTCTGTCCGCTTGGTCAACTTGAAACCAATGAAACTTCTTTTTGGACATTTCACATGTGACTGCAATTTTGTTTCTTTGAAACCGACACAGCAGACCTGTCAGACTATTGTTGTGATCAGGACCTTGTACAAGCAGTTGGTTCAAGGAATGACTGCAGAATGTCGCATTGCAGTCAAATACCACTCTAAGTTTGTCAAGTTTTAACGGATGAGTAGCACCATGATAGGGAATGTACCAACCAGACTCATTCAAATCTTGAACTGGCTTTGCTATCCCTTTGAGATAATATCTTGGATAAACTCAAAGTAATTGCCTTTTAATGCAGGATTGTTGTTGAATCGTAAGTTTAGTCCTTTGAATCTCTTTAGGACGTAATCACGGTTATTTGGTAGTGTTGGCGTTGTTTTGAATGGGAGTGGCATGGTGTAAAGGCTATTTACCTGCTTGCTTGTGCGTGTGACAGGCCAAGCCGATGTCGTACATGTGATGGCAAGCTGAAAGTGATTGTTCTTTTAGATCAAGGAAAAACCGCAGTATTTAAAGGAATGTTTGGATAATTTTCAACCAAGATTTCTAGTTGACTAGCAGATGATTTCAGACTCACTCTCTCAATCCATGGACAAAATATTCCTTTCTGTTTAGACACTGAAGCTGAAGTCACTGTGTTGACGAAAGAAACCCGAAAGTCTTTGAACTTACCACATTTTTCTAGCTCCGCAGTTTTGGTTGGTGCAGATGGAAAAAGATTAAGGAGGGGGGAGGGGGTTGGGGGTGCTGCTGTCAAAATCAAAAGCAAGCAGAAGTCCACTAACCGCAAAGCGAGAGTGGTGTTAGGTGTTAGTACAAACCTATTGGGAGCACAAGGAATCATTAACTTAGGCCTTTTAGCGACTTTCAATGCTATAACCAACCAACCCAAAGCCGATTCTCTGCATGCAGTGATTCCCACTAGTGCCTTCACCTAAGAAGACATCCCAAAGATGATCAGGAGGACACTGGTCCTCAGGCGGGTTTTGAGGGAGAATTGCAGGCCTTCAAAAAACAGCCTGCTGCACACAAGAGACGGTATGTAGTTGAACTGGAGGAACTTGAGAGACGAAAAAAGAGCTTTGTAATAGGAAAAAGGAAGTATGAAAGAGTCCGTCCTTTCAGAGAGATTTAAGTCTCAGTTGACTCTTCCGGCTTCTGAGACTTCCAGATATCAAAGGAAACCTATTGGTACTGTTCTGCCTCCACCATCTCAGTTCATAGACAGCAGTAAAGCCATATGTAGAAACTTCAGTAATGATAGACCATAATGAGAGCAAAATCCTTCTGTTAGGAAACAGCATTGTGCCACAGCCAAAGACGTGACAAGATTACGGTCAACTGAGGTCAACAGGTTGAGCAAAATTGTATCATGTGTAACAGTATTCTCATCCGAAAAAGAGATACCTTTCTCGCAATGCTATTTGCTATATCTGCAAAGAGAACAAGCACTGGGTTATAACCAACGCATGTAAAACAAAAAAGGATCTCTGATAAAAATAGCTAGCACGCACAGGAGTCAGAGGGGCTAGAGAGTTTGTACTTTGGGTTTGACTCTGCAAGGCTAGATGGACTGACAATTGAAAACATTGCCAAAACTCCAAAAGCATGGATAACGAAAATCAAGATTAATTTACATCAGGTGAAGTTTAAACACGACGCGAGAGGTGCATTTACTGCTGTGCCTGCCTATATGGCTAATTTAGTAAAAAATTTTTAATCACTTTTAGAAAAAAGTTCTCAAAGTAACTGGAAACCATTAATTGGTTTACAGTCCAAACACAGGTGATTTTGTGTTTCTCGAAGATTGATGTTCGTAAAATAGTTTGTTTAATTAGGAGTTCAGTGACGCTGCGATTGGGAAAGCCAGTTATTTCTAAGTAAGGTCTTATTAATTTAACTGATAATGTAGAAACAGATACTGATTGGCTAGCAAGCTAACCTGAACTTTTTAAAGATTTGGTAACAATTGATGCTCAGGTGAAGATAACTTGGGGAAAACAACTGTACACCATTTGTTCAAACCGTTCCTAGAAGATTAGCAACTGCGAAAGAAATGCTTCGAAACGAACTCAATAGAGGGAAACAGCTATAGGAGTGATTATGCAAATTGAGAAGCCTACTCAGTTGTGTGCATTTCGCATAGTCATTCCCAAGAAAAATAGCAAATTGCGAGTGTGTATAGACTTCACAAACACTAATAAGTCTATATAACATGAACACCACCCCTTGCCAACGGCAGCAAAAAATGTTAAGTGAGTTGGGAAGCTCGAAACTGTTTAGTAAGTTAGAGGCTAATTCAGGGTATTGGCAGTTGAAGCTTTAACCTGCTTTTCAAGAACTACCCAACTTCATCACTTCTCTCGGAAAATACTTCCGTAAGCGATTGCCCTTTGGCATCAGCAGTGCAATAGAAATATTTTAGAGAACGATGCAACAGGTTTTGGTTCATTTGAAGGGCGTAGTGTGTCACATGAATGACATACTAGTACACGGAGCCACCAAAAAGCAACACCAAGAACCTCTTTGTTATGTATTTGCTCGCTTAAAGATGTGGTTGCGTCAATTTTGAGTTTATTTTAAAAGTATTTTTCTTCGTCTATCAGTTGATATGTTGTTTGTTGTGTTAGGCGATCTCATTGTCAAGATATTCGAAGATTAAATTCGAAAAAATTTGACCGCGGTAAAACCGCTCAGGCTAAAAAAATCTTCCCAGGCTTGCCCAAAATGATGTAACGCGTGATACAACCCGTCTCTATCTCTCGTATTCACATCAGATTTTGTTTAAAAGTCTAGTCCTACGCGGCTCTATTGGCATATATTTCATCTTGTATTTGCTCGTGTTGGCTAAAATAAAATTTTAAATCTACAGCTACAGAAACATTATTACCAATGTCTCAAAGTTCTCAAACAAGGAAAATTAAAAACTTGTCATATTAGCTTCTTCTAAATGCTGTGTAAGCATCTTAGTGCCGACTACCAATTCTACCGGTCTACGGTAATTCTGTCAAGCAAACTATGTAGAATAAGGTGTTTGTATCGTCACAGTTCCATTGCTACCCACACTAATGATATACAGCCTCCCAAAAGCCCGGCCCACATTATGCCCATCATTTATCCTGGGGTGGGGCTGTATATCATTGCCCACACCAAAAAGTAGTTACTTACTACCGTAAGTAAAATAAGCAAGCTGTGTCTTTGAAGAGAATATGTTGCAAAACCAACTACATCCCTAAAAGTCATGTACATTGTATAGTCAATTGTCAATGTTATCGAGTCATTATTGGTATCAATGTGTAGAAAAAATTCACTGGTCACATTTGATTAGTTGATTCAAGTACTAAACAAATGGTCGAGCTATGCAAAAGTGCCTGTCCATGCGACTCTGATTGAACTTCATAAATCCATCGATCAGACAAGATTTCAGCACAGGTGTCAATGGGGCTATGATATATTCAATTTTCTGCAAATCATGTTTTCCATTATCTTCAACAATATCATTTTATTATATAATTTTTACAAGCAAAAAAATTTTTCATTTTGGCATAAAGCTTTTGTTAAAAGTATCCATCAAGTCGTGGCCACTCACTCAGCTGATACAATAAGACAAATTTGTTTACTGCAGCAAACTCAACAAAACATGGTTTATGCAGAACACATTCAAGTCTCTTTCCCATTTATGGCAGTTTCCACACTGACAAAGCTGTTCCGGCTGCTGGGACCACATAAACATCCTGTAATCAGTAAAACAAATGCAATAAATATGTCATTCATAGATATGTCATTCTAACGTGTATCTACTGAAAGCTTTCAAATTGGGAGTTAGATAGATTGCGAGTGTAATTTTAAAATTGAATAAATGTTTAACAAAAGCATAAGTACGTCAAGCCAATGATTCAAAGCTTTGGTTCTGGAAGTGAAAGATTTGCATTGATCAATCAATTTTCTTCATTTTCTACAAGTGAGAAGGGAGCATCTAAAGTCAAATCATAAACCTATTTTACTAGATAAAACTGCCACAGAAACCTGGTGTTACCTCCGCAGTAACTTGACAGCAAATTTTACAATTCTTTTGTTCGTCAATAAAACGTGTCGATGGAGTAATTCATTAAAGTAACGACATTAAATTAATTTAGTAAATATTGATGTCCATGCGATTTAATAATAGAGTAAAATCACTAAATTTGAGATCACAGACAGCCCGTTTTACGAGTGATCACATTTAATATGGCATATATAAAAATTTCGTGCTGATGATTGGCTAATAAAGCGATTTCATAGTTATCACTCATGGACTCTTTTCAGATGTATCACTAGTTATGTCACGAATGAAGCACCCGCTGGAATGTGAGCTTTGTAAAAGATGGCCTCATTCAAACGCATATATCTCTGGACATGATTGGTCTACAAAGACAAAAATGACATCAAATTGTAGCTGATGTTTTAGTCTTTTATTGGTTTTAATTTCTTTAAATCGACCTTTTTGACGCAACCACATCTTTAAGACCAGCTGGAATCACACCAATTAAAGATGAACGCGAGTTTGGCTTGCAGGAGACTAAGGTCTTGGAGCATTTGATAGACGATAGGGGATCGAGCAGATCTGGAAAAGACTAAAGCTATCTTAGAATTCCTAACAATTTTTTGGGATAGTCAACTATCTAGAAAAGTTCTCCCTTTGGCTAGCAGAGTCAACAGAACATTTGCGTAGGCTTTTTGGGAATGACTGTGAATGGATATGCGGTCTTGAAAACAATCAGCAGGTTAGAGACTTGAAAGAACTGCTGGCAAGGACTATTATTCTCACATCCTATTCAGTGACAGCTGACAAAATAAATAGTGCAAAATCGTCTTCTTTTGGCTTGGTGCAGCAATATTGCAGAAAGTTAAGAGTGACTGGCAACCAGTAGCATACGCTTTTTGTCTTCTGCAAAAAAAATATGCTCAGATCGAGAAAGAAGCGTCGGCACTATTGTTGGGCCTGTGATAAATCTTTCTATAATGTATTTCAGAAAGAATGTCTGATAGAAACAGACCACAAACCATTTTTAGCCGTTTTAGATACTAAAGAGTTGGCGAAGTTGTCAAGTAGAGTCTGAAGATTTTGCTTAAAGCTGATGACGTATTCGTATAAGGTTTTTATACGCCTGGAAGTGAGTTTGTCTTGGCCAATCCATTGTGTAGGTAGATTGGGTAGCCAGAGGTAGATTCCCTGTTAGAGACTAAGGAGTCATTGGCAAATGAGAGTTTAAATGAATTACCAATAGCTTCAGGCAGCTGGCTAGTGTCATAGCGGCTCTGATAGCGGATGACGCTGGAAATATGTTGGTAAAATTTACCAATGAGGGTTGACCAAGTGATAAGCGGATACCCGATGTTGTAAAGAATGTGTATACATTCAGAGACTACCTGACACAATTTGGTGGCATCATCTTCTTCCTGAACCACATCCTTACATTTCTTCCATGGTTCCATGAACCATGGAAGTTCCAAGTTCCATGAAGTTTCCAAGTTCCATGAACTTCCTGTCTTTCCATTTCATTTATGAATTGAAAAGAGACAGTATACTAAGAGATGTACATAAGGTCCATCAAGGGGAATCTGATTGCATCAGGAGAGCATCTGAGATAGTATGGTGTCCTGGAATGACTCGAAAGATCAAATACATGTTGTCCTAGAGTTAGTTATGTGAAAAACTCCGTCACAAAGCAAAGAACAACTGATAATTATGCATCTTCCTGAGCGACCTTGGTGGAGATTGATTGGCTATGAACCTTTTTGAGATGGAGCAAAAATCTTACCTGATCACAATCGACTATTATAGTTGCTTCACCACAGTATACGAGTTGGATGACTCAACTGTAGCTCACGCTTCACGCTTTTTGTGGTAAGGTGAAAGACATGTTTTGTACGCTGGGTGTGCCAAATACAATAGTGACAGATAACAGTCCTCAGTTTATTTTAAGAAGTTTCAAGTTTGTGTGGTACACCTATATCAATAATAAGTCCATGGCTAAAGTAACTCCGGGCTAATAGTATTAACATAGTACTCTGTACAATCTACCCAGCTTGCTTCAATAGATACAACAGGAGTTCTGCTACTAAGCTTAAAAATAACACCAAACTACTCAGAAGCCTATTCGTCATTGAAGCCAGTTAACCCTTTAGCGACCGCGAGGTTACGATGGAAAAACCACTAGCGTACCAGCCAATAACTGGCGCGATTTGAGCTTTCGACATGACCGCATAGAAACTGCAGTAACTTACATCAAAATTGTGGCAGTTACATAAATTGACATGCATAGGAAAGCTGAGAAATTTATCTACAAGCTGATGCTTTTTCTATGTAGATAGCTTCCAAATATTTACCAAAAGAAGTCTCAATTTGCTGAAGCAATGATTTTTTTTATTTTTGTACGTCATTTCTAATTGTATTTTTCTATTTGATAAAGGCAATTGACAGTGTTGTCTAAATAATTCTTGCATAGATTCATATGTTCACAACAATTTGCAAAAAGAACTGGACGTCAAAGAGCATTGAAAGTGTAGATATGAGCTCCGTTACAATGCAGGAGCGCCTTTCCAAATTTTCACCGCGTGACCCTAACGACCTGCGAAAATCGAGGCTTGACATGGCCAACTAAAATTGGCAATAACTCGCATGCAAATTGGCATGGAGCTATAAATGAATATGCATTTGAAAGCTTAGAAATTTCTCAACGGACAGCCATTTATTCCCTGCAAATCGGCTGTGCACACTTTAGTCAAAAATCTGATTTAACAAAGTTGTCACCTCTCTATCATGAAATATCGATTACAAATATATTTTTAAAAGCAATATCTCTGCCAAAACTGGTTTATGATAAACATATGCACGGTGTCATATGTTTACAAGAGTTTGCAAAAAAATTGGGTTATTCAAGCACATCAAAAGTTGAGTTGGGTGCTTCTGTGCATTGCGGGAGCAGACCTTCGAAATGCTCATATCGCAATGGCGATAAGCAGTGCAACTGTTACCCGACATGGCTTCTCAAACTCTGCTATAACTCTCGTGCAAATTGGCATAAAACTGCAAATGAATATGCATCTGAAAGATTAGACATTTTCCTTCAAGCAGCTTGTCGAGACTGCAACTTGAGATGAATATATTCACAGATATGATTTTTTACTGGCAGATTTATGTGCATTTCTTGAAATTATAGATTCAAGTAACAATTTTGCATATAAACTCATTGCACGGATTCAGGTGTGATGCAGCTAAGATCAATGTGTGCTGCAGCAAGGATTAACTGGTTGTGCACAAGAATTGAGTGGTGAGCCTGTATTCACACACTTTGTGAAACAGCAAAAGACAGGAAGCAACATTTATTATGAGCAGTTACAGCAAATGATGGAGAAATCATTCTGCTAGATGGCAAAGCAATATGAGAACTGAACTCTTTTGATAAGGTGGGTGATAAGGGCAATGGGCATCAAATACAACATATCAATACACAACAAATCAATAGATAATGACATTTCAGCGAACGTATGAACAAAAGCTAGCAATACAAAGCGAGGAAGCATTTGCAGAAACTAAATAAAATACAATTTGTAAATAAATTTATTTTGCATGGTCGGGATCAAAATATGACTCGCATAGAGATATTCCACAAGAGAATCTGCTGCCGGTACCTTCAGCTTTACTTGCTCATCACCCATGTATACAGACAACTTGTGCACATAGCCAGAGACAGCATCGGAGAGCAAATAACTTTGATCCATATCTGTTAGATGGAATACACTGTCTGAAGTTGAGCCGTCCTTTCCATGCCAGCAAGCTTTCATCTATAGATAGAAATTTATCAGGCAGCAAAACAGAATATAACCAGTCGCATATCATGGCAAAAACATTTTTCAACTTGAACAATTTATTGCCAGCAGGGTCTTCAAAATTGTCTGTAAAAGGTAAACTTGCTTCTATTTTTCTTTCTACTTTCAATTTTATTAAAAATCCGCGTAGATGATGAAGGATTGTGGACCAGTAAGACAACAGAGTATGCTTTTTGAGAATACCTATATGCAAAACTAAACCAATAACTCGTCACATATATTTATCATCAACAGGCTCCGAAGCATCGCGATGGTTTTGAAAGCCATATTTATTCGTTTCGTTAAATATTACATTTATCATGGCCAATGTTATAAAAAGCTTCAAATAATAAAAAATACTTACCTGTTGAAGTATTTGAACTTATCTCCTGCCATGCTGTCATCAAAATGTAATTATTTTGGTTTTAAATCAGCTCCTCTTTGATATCGGTCATTATTCACTGTTTCAACGCCGGCCGTTTCAATCCCACTTTCGCAATCCAATTCACTCTGGCGATCTTCTTTTTCACTTTCATCGTCTTTCCCACATTCTTCTGACCTGAAATCCTCTTCTTCACTTTCGAACCAGTCGATATCATCCTCTAAACAAATTTTTAGCCGAGCTCAAATAATTACGAACGTCCATGTTGATCAGCTTTCCATAAAGAAAGATCAAATCTTTACAACGTGTTCTTTTTGCACATGCGCATAAAATTTATTATTTATAGCCTCAAAATAGTAGTAAAAAACTTACTGAAATTGCTCAAATTTTTAGTTTTAATTTTTAGCGTTGTTTTTAAAATAAATACAACGTTTTAAAAAAGGTCTATCGAAAACGGCAAAAATGTCGGGTTTGTCGGTTTTGGTACGCTGAGACATTGCTCGTAAACCGACAAAGGTCGGTCTTGGTACGCATAGGGTTAATAGTTAACTTTAACATGCAAAATAACTAGGCTACACCATACTTACATAAAAGGATTTTTACTAGAAGACATCACTCTTATGCATTCAAAGACTATTTTTGAGAGACTCTTCATCCTGGAAGACAAATATCCAAGGATTGGATTAAAGAGATAAAACGGATTAACCCTACAAATCATATTAGGATAGATTGTCATTAATGATACGCTATAGTGATTGTATCCTAAGAGAAAGAAAAAAACGACTCAAATTTTCTCATTAACATTTTACTAAAAACTGTATAGCCGACATGCTAGGCTCATGGTACTGCTGTTTGTGTGCGAATCTATTTTAGTTAAGATGTGGGTGTACGTCTAACAAAAACAACTCTATTTCAGAAAGAACTTGGAGCAAAGATGTAAGAGGTGTCTGATTGGTCAGGCTAACCGAATATGCATGAGAATACAGGGAGGGAGTACAGCTACCGATTCATTCACCAACTTGGAGGCTTACAAGCAGGTCAACGCTCAACTAATAGGTATCTTCCCGATTTGCTATAAATACCTCTATTACAGCTATTTCATCTAGTATAGTATAATGAATAACTAATGTATATTACAGCAAGAAAAGGCCAACAACAGTGTAAGATCAGTCACAGTGACAGCCATATCAATAATTCTCATAGATCTTCATACAAGGTCACGCAAAAGGCACTTAAAATGTCTCCATATAACAACTTATCACACAGAGTCAGCACTATCGTATTACATTGCTGACTTTATCAAAATATAACTCCATCTAAAGGTTACTAAATGTCAAGTATACATGCAGGCATTTCATTCACTGAACAAACTCAAAACTTTTTAGAAACTGTCAGGCTGCATAATTAGAGTAGGTCTCTCTCTGTCATTTTAGACTATAAATTATAAATTTCTACATTTGACTTTTATTTGTACATGGCATTTTATTATATACTAATTAATAACCATGTAATATTATAGGTTGGAAACTTTGTGATGGTTGACTAACATGCCACTAAGGTTTAAATATGACTCATTTTCTATGATTAAGCCTTGTTTATTTTATCTCTTAATATCTGCCTAAAATGCTTTAGGTTTTATTTTGATATGTTTAATATATATTGTTATATGTTATAATTGTTTTAATAGTATTTTGAAAAGTTTGCCACAATTCGTAGTGTTTTAAACTGTTTCAGCACGCCGATTTGATCCCACGACCAAACACGAGCGAAGCGATTGTTTGGGAGATTTATGATAAATGCATATGTGCACACAACTCACGAAAATTATTTATAAGCGGCCATCGCAAACCCTTTTACTGAAATCTCATCAACAAATTTAACCATCTTTCAATGGATTCATTTAAAAATTCATTGTATCTATACTTTGTGCATTTTAATTATCTGTAATCACAAAAATCTGAATTGGCTATAATGTCATCAACATAAGTAATTGTTTTCTAACTCGGTGGAGTATTCAAAACTTGCACAAAAAATGGTTGTTTTCAAGTTGGAAATTCTCAAAAAAAGATTTAACATGAAATTTTAGGCTAATTTCATAGATAAATCTTTGGACAACACTGTCACTACCATAAAAATCTTAAGGATCATTGGCTATGTTATCAACGAATAATAAAATTCAGTTACTAGCAATTGCTGGGAAAGTCGCAAAAATGTGTCAACGGCGGTCGACCATAGAAAATGCATGAATGAGTCTACTTCAGTGAAAGGATTGAAAACGCTGGATTTGCCACTTTTTGTGATAGCAAACATGTTCATTTCCTTCCGCAGTTGAGTTACTTTTACTTTTTTTATAGCTACGAGTACTACAGCACTGCAGGTACTACAGAACTTGCACGGGTACTGCTACTGCGTTTTACCTACTAGATTTCTACATCGAAAAGGTTAGTACATCTTATTCAATGTTCTATTGCCTATAAATTGCCACACCTCCACCACTTAAAACGTTGGTTTTGCAACCGTTCGTGATAGTAAGCATGTTCATTTCCTTCCGCAGCTGACTTTTACTTTTTTCCAGCTACGAGTACCACAGAACTACAGCTACTATAGAACTTGCACGGGCACTCCGAACGTTGCGATAGGTGACAATGAGAAGAAAGCGAGCAGCGTATATTACAAAAAGCACACCATCTCATTCACTTTTAGAAACACTTGAAGCAGTGCAATGCCTCCCAAAAATCCTATTGCCCAAACGCAAGAACAGATTGATTTCGGTAAAGAAAGAGACCGAATTCGCAAAGCAGCTGCTAGATGAGCAGAAACTGCAGAGCAAACCCAGCAGCGACTCAAATGGCTCAGAGCAGCCGTTACAGCGGCCAGATGTGCAGAAAGCTCCGAGCAGATGCAGCGGCGACAGGAACATGATGCACTAGCTACAACAGCTGCTCGGTGAGCTGAATTTTCTGAGCAGCTGCTACCGGGCGCCGTGTATGGGCAGAAAACTTTCGCGCTTGACTACAGTCCTGCAACACAGTACAGGGACACATTTTTCTATAGGACGAATGTCCAAAAATGCTCCAGATTTAATGCCTTACATTGGAAAGATGAGAGGCCATATATGTAGTTTATGTAGTAGATTTTATTGATAATAAATTTTATCAACACAACCACATTACTGCTGCACAGTTTGTATATACCATGTCAAAACACAGGCTAAAGACGAAGAACTGGTGAGTCATGGTTAGTGTTTTAAGCATGTAGAAGTCTCAATTCAATAAATGCTGACAATAGCTTAGCAGTGCAAAAGCAAAATATTTTCTAGAATTTCTCAAAATTTGTAAAACTTTTCAAAACTGTCAGTTTGAAGAACTTCAGTTTGTCTAGCAATGTCAATTTTATTATCAGTTCTGTGTACAAAATTAGGATTAGGAAACTCCGATTTGAGTGTTTCGAGACTGATGCATTGTAGACTAGCTGTAGAACTCATTACATATTTCTATTGGTCTCTCTAACATTATTGACATGTACACCTGCATATGTGTATGCAGTCTGATCAGCACAAACCTTTCAGTAGGTTGCATATTTGGAGTGGTTCTACAGTATGAAAGACAACTCTCAATAAAACTATTGCTTTGCGTAAATTTGTTCCGAACACGGGTAATGCAGATAATCTACTATATAAATAGCAATCTGTGTGTTTGTCCGCCTTATAGAGTGGTCTTTCCTTTTTTTCGTCGTACGAAGCGAACTAAATTAATAAGAGTAGTAAATAAATTATAGAGCGGTCTTTCTTTTTTCCATTTGATCGTATGAAGATAACTGAATTAATATGAATAGTAAATACCATACTTTTGGAATATCAGCCGCTATAGTCTGGTGGCCATGAGGCATCTTCGTGTCAACAGGTAGCAGATGATGGGGTCTACGGTAGCATAATACATTTAGCATATTTTTAACCTACAGTCTTTCCTTTTTTTGACTCGGTCGTACGAAGCGAACTGAATTAATATGGGTAAGTAGTAAAATTAAATTAGTAAATATTAGTAGTAAAGTAAACAAAATTAACTACTCATTAAATAAATTAATGAGTAGTAAATTACATATTCACTACCAACGTGTACCGGGAAGGTCACGTGAACATTCGTTTCTTGCGCCACTGGAAAAAGCGTTGTTCTCGCCTACTAAATTCCTATTTCAAAAATGTTAGTACTTCTCATTCAATGTTGTATTGTTTATGAATTGCCACACCTCCACTACATAACCTTTTCACTGCCGTCCATGTACAAATTTAGCTATTGGCCTACTGCCAGCTATTTCGCCGGTATTGCTTCACTATATGTATACAATATTTTTTCAATTTCAAGCTCTATCTAGAGGATTTTGGTTATATATTTTTGTTTTTGGTTATTTATTTTATTGTATCTATACTTTGTGCATTGATAGAGCGATGGGAAGCTACGAAGCTGAAGCCATCCTCTACAATGTTCCTTATTTTTACAAAACCATTACTTTCACCACCATCAGAGTCAGTAATACTATTGTTATTTTAATTATCTTTGTAAAATCTGAATCGGCTATAATGTCATAAACATAACTAATTATTTGTTTTCTAACTCGACAGGCACTTACAAAACTTACACAAAAATGTTTGTTTTCAAGTTGGAAACTCCCAAACATAGATTTAAAATTAAATGTTAAGCTAATTTTATAAAGAATTCTTTGGACAACACTGTCACTACCATAAGTCCTAAAGATCATTGGTTATCAACAAATAATAAAATTCAGTTACTACACAATTGCTGGGAAAGTCGACTACAACCAGATTACTGGTACACTGTTTGAATATACCATGTCAAAACACAGGCTATAGACGAATAACTGGTGAGCCTTGATTAGTGTTTTAAGTGGGTATGTAGGAGTCTCCATTCAATAAATGCTGGTGATAGCAAAATATTTTATAGAATTTCTTAAAACATGCAAAATCTTTCAATACTGTCAGTTTGAAGAACTTCTGTTTGCTTAGCAATGTCAATTTCATTATCAGCTCTCTGCACAAAAATAGGACAACTCTGATTTGAGTGGTTCGAGACTGATGCATTGTGGGCTAGCTGTCAAACACATTGCAGATTTTCATTGTTCTCCCAACATTATTGACATATATGACAGCATATGTGTATGCAGTCTGATCAGAGAAACAATTTTAGTAAACTGCATATTTTGAGTTGTTTTACGATATAACAGACAACTCTCAATAAACCTCTTGCTGTATGTGAATTTATTCCCGTAGACGGGTAATGCAGCTAGTACAGGGCTGTATTGTCCAAAGAAAAAGTAGTCAGGAGACTGTCAGTTAGTAGTTGCTGAAGACCCACTCGGCCGTGCGGGGAGGGTCTGGGAGGGGAGCAGAAGCGCCCTCCTAGAGAAGGGGGTACCGGGGGAGGAGAAAATTTTGAGAATTAAGAGCAAAATTAGAGCATTTTAAAGTGTATCTTGTATTATTTAAAAGTTGACTTGCGACAAAATTCACATTACAGTTATTTGGTATCAAAAGATTCACCATGTCTTACTCACTTGTGTTGTAGGTTCCAAATATGTGGAAATGTGATATAAAAGCCGCTGAATTATGAATTATGAAAATATGAATTACAAGCTCTTAACAGCTCAAAAACGATGTGGGGTTGTTATTTAATAATTGTACTACTGAAAGTCATTATTCATATTTTTTTCAGTAATAGTAATACCATAAACTGTAATAATATTGATAAACCGTCTGATTCGGACATGCTCACAGTCTTTCGAAAATGGCCGAAAAAGTGTTCGTTCTCATTCCGGAACACAAGCGTTCTAATTTTCACAGCATCAGCTGATGTAACATTTTATGATGAGTAATTTGGTATCAAAATATTTTTCTAGACGGTGTGGGTTAAAAATTATGACAATTTAAACACGCTGCTAACAAATATAAACTTTAGGATATCAAATATGTAATTATGTCTCAATAAATAAATTAATTTGCTAGCGAAGGAGTTAATTAAGAACATACTGATTACTCATGACGATTCTTCATGTTGCACGGGACTGCTGAGCTTACGTTGATTTCCACCATATAATAAACAAACATTAGACAAGATATATGGTGCTATTTATTACAGTTTGTAGCTGTTATTCTCGGAGTAGCTGTGATTCTTGTTGTCTAGCAACCAGCTCTTATATTTAGTTTAGTAATAGCTTCAAGTAAGTAGATCTCACTATGATTTATTACAAATGCTCTATCATCTAGCTAGTGAATTGTTTAGTAAAACTGAAACATCCTCTAACACAGTAGATCTCCGAAGAACACAAAGCAGCTAACACAAGTAATTAACACAGGTAATTGATAATACGAGTAGTTATAACACAGGTAATTAACGCATATAATTAACACTAGTAGTAAACTCGTAATTAACACATGTAGTTAACACAGTTAGTTGACATACATGTAGCTGGTGTATATGAAAAACAGGTCAACAGCTACAAATTCTTCCAGTTTATTCAGAAAAAGGAAGAGAACAACTCTGATAGGATGTTGGAAACGAGTAGATTTCTGTTAGATTTATGATGGGCTGTCGGTAAGCATATGTAAATTTTAATTTGTATCTATATGTTTTAGTAGCTATGATAATGTTAGAATTCTTCGGTTTTTCGAGACGTCATTCTATCGTTTGTTGGCCATCTTTGAAGACAACTTGTATGGTTAAAAACACGAAGTTTCTGTAATAAATTTTTGAAAATGGTAATTTTGTTTGCAATTTTTTTATAATAGTATCAAAACAACACAAAAAAACTATTAAACAAGAGGATGACAATCGTTTTCTACAAATATGGCGGCTTTTTTGAGAATGAATGCATGTGCAAATGAATTGATGACGTCAAAAACAACGGTGGATATATAAAATCGTTTCGTCTATTGTTTCGTTTTGTTTATCACATGGTTGTTGAATCAAATGATGATTGGTTGTTAATAATCATACACACCATTCAACTCTTCTTTCCTCGAGTGATTAAAACTACCACTACACCTTCTACATCTCTTCCTTTTCGGCTGCTCCTATGTAGAAGAAAACAGTTATTACAGTCAGTTCAAGAGCGACGATTCCACCAAAAATGACATAGATAGATATGAACTCTGAAACTTAAAATCTCTCTCAAATGGTTTTGGTTTAATTCCATTTTTTATGCAGACAACATTACCGTGAAGAGGTGTGCGTGAGATTCCTCTTCTTAGACTTTGACCTAAAAACCACTGCCCATTGGCATCAAGATGGAAGGTTGTTGTCAATGCATAGTTAGCAAGCGACCTGTCAAAATTGGTAAACGCTCTGAAGAGCTCCCAATAAGTTAGACTATTAACAGTGATTACTGTATTAGGGTCACTCGTCCAATAGTAGTCACCTGTGGATGGGTCATACTTGTTACTCGTATCCACTTTCTGGAAAAACCCAGGAAAGTACTTGAAACTATCATTCATTGTTTAGTTTATTATAGAGGCTATAAATTCATACTCTTCTTGGTTAGGGAACGTCACCACACCCGTCCCATTAGCGTAAGCCTGACAGAACACACGACTAGAGTTTAAGTTTTTTGCAGAGGTTCCACTACAGATGATATAGGTGTAGGTCCTGGTCTGGTATAGTTAGGGTGTTCTTCACATTTCTGTTTAGCTAACACTAGGGAAGGCAGCATAAGGATAGAGTACAACATGTCAGCTTATAGAGTCAGCGGAATAAAGAGATTATCAGCCCATCAGATGACCTGAATAGAAATATGATAAATATATTGTATGATAGTCAGTGGTACGAGAATCAGAGCTGTTGGTTGACACAATAGGGATAAATAATAGAGAGCAAACTTTATCCAATCATTTTAGTTTAAATAGGGTCATATACTAAAACTCCTACCAACCTAGTTTTATACTTCCTAAAGTTTATGTTTATATGACAAGATAATCTGATCAACTCTAGAGGTCAACTAGACAGCCATAGAGAGTCAGCTGTGCCTCCTCAGCTATATGACTGCCTCTTATTTAGTTGTATCTCACATTAGCTGTTCCAATTACTTGCTTTTCAACTGCTACTGCCAATACTGACTTTCACCAGTTGTTTATATTGTTTTCTTTCCCATTTTTATTTCTTTGATCTCAAGTTCTGTAGCTGCTGATAAATGGTACACCACCAAGTTCATACATTCAACAGCATTTTATTGTCAATCAGAGGTCAGAGTCTTTTCAGTTTTAATCAGGTACCATATAAATCCATATATGTGGCAAGTTAAGAGAACTTTTGTAAACAAACTTTCGGTCTTTCATACAGTATTGACAATACTCTAAGCAGTTAGAAAAGTTACTTTTGCTGTAGAGTCAACGATCAGAGTAAATACCTAATTACAATGGAACCTCGGTCCTCGAACACAATCCGTTACAAAAAGTATGTTGAAAACTGAGTCGTCTGAGATCCGAAACAGGTTTTCCCATTAGATTTAATATATGTATAAGTTTTAATCCGTTCCAAGTTGATTTAAAAACGTCGGTAACATATTTTTTAACATTTTACACCATAAACTGTGCTGTATACTTGTTCTAGTATATGGTTTGGGACGTGTGGATGGCGACAATGAATAGGTGTTCTCGTAGGTTGAGATTTGCTTTATTTGCTTAATTGTGCCCTGTATACAGAAAAATGATGTGCACCAATGGAAAGAAAATATACAGGTTGATGTGAAAAACACAAAACAGGCAAATGCATTAGTTGAACTGAACATACATGTATGGTACGAACACTCACAATAGTTGGGAGATCCACTCCAAATACTAGTATAATTTGCCCCAGAAGGTGAGATATATTAGCTGTTGTGATAGATAACTAGCTGTTGCTGGAAAATAACAATTAAGCTCATTTTAGCGCATTTAATGACAAAAAGTCATTAAAAAGTTCAAAATTACATGTAGTGGAAAAAATAAACTTACTGTTAATGCAGGTGTTCTCATTCTCAAGTGATTCTCACAAACTAGCTAATGAACATTGTTTGACTATAAACTGCTTATATTAGCTGAAGTGATAAATAATCTCACAGCTTTTGACGAAAAGCTTGGCTTGTTAGTTTGAGCAGAGATAATACTATTGCTTGTTGTAGCAATCCTGAAACAATACTGCATATTATAAATAAGTAAAAAATAGATTGTGTTTAACTTTAATAAAAGATTTTCTATCTATGATAATAGAAAAAGAAAACAAAAAAGTAAACATTTCGTATGCTTTGCTCTTAAATCATCGAAAGCATTCTACGTTTAGAAACAATGCAGAAAATTGCAAAAATTGATAACAAAACAGCAAAAAATACAACAGCAATTACATCAAAAATCGTGTGAAATAGAAAACAGAAACAGCAATGTCATGTTTACTTCACATCTTTGAAAAAGAATTATCCTCCAAAACAATTTAGGGTAACTCGACTGGAGGAGTTGTATCCCTAAAAAATCTCTTTGGTAGAAGCGACATCCTTCCAGATGGCTCCTTTTTGTAAAGAATTAATGACAAGAGACTTTTCCTTTTTTTGAGAACCTTCCGAAAGTGGCTCATAACAATGCCGTTAAACGTATAAACATTAAACATACTATTTCTGCAGCTGTTTCAAATGTTTAATTCAAATGCGCATTTTCCGGTTAAAAACCGAATTTATGTTCGAGATCCGAGACGAAAAAATCTCAAATTATTTGGTCAAAAACCGAGTTGGTCGAGAACCGAAACATTCGAAAACCGAGGTTCCGCTGTACTAGTATAGCTAAACCATAAATACTAAATATGACTTCACTTCTTTTAGTTGCCGACACAAAGGTCAATGATACTAGTAAGTATATTATATATTATATACTAATTACTTACTATGACCTACTTACACTGACTGCTAGTTCCTCTTTGTATCTCTTGAGTACTTATCGCTAAATTATACATGTATAGTATGATCTACTTAAAATGACTGTTAGTTTCTTTTCTTAGCTCCTGAGTACCATGTTCCCTTAAAGAATGTTAGCTATATTGTTGGACCGACACACAGGAAACCAATTATGTTAAATATTGCCTACTTTTTTCAGTGGAATTTTATTTTTACAGTTTACTAAACTCTCAGAAGCTTTCATGTCTTTTTATCTCAGAATTGTTATTCCGCTTTTTCAGAGTTGTACAATTTACTCATAGCTGTCACCTGTATTTCAACTTGTTTTTGGTAACTACAAAAATGAGTTTATATTAGGTGAGTTATTATTTAAACTTGTGATTTTGAAGACAATCTTTTGAATAAAGGGGGCAAAATGAAATGTGACTTTTTATTTATATCACTTATCATTGTTATCTTTTTGTATGTGTTGTCCTTTTATCATATCGTTGTTTCACTCGTTATGCTATTGTTATATCTGATAACCCGTCATAACACTACCACTTATTGTCACTTATATTGTAGTCATACCAACGCACTAGCGGTCCTATTTATTCACCAGTAAAAATAAAAGAGTTCTTTGTGCACTGGAGATACGTTCACGCACTTATGCACTGCAATTAACTGGGCAGAGGAAGGTGGATGCTGGGTGGTGCTTCTGAGTAGTGCCTCTTTTTGCCGCTAATACGTTGGTAATACCGTCAGTATTAGCGGCGGACATACGTTCAGACCTGTTCATATGTACTGTTGTTCGTAATTCGAATTTTCGTATGTAGGGAACTGTCTGTACAGTTGTTTGGTATCATAAGATTCACCATGTCTTACTCTGTTGTGTTGTAGGTGCAAAATATATGGGAATGTGATTAAAAGCTCTTAAAAGTTAAAAAACGAACAGTTAATCGCAGCCACATGAGACCGCCGTAGTTTGGATTCGCTTTCCAAAACGGCTCAAATGGGACGTAGTTGTTACAGGATGGCTTCTGTTTACACTTTCATGCAACCTCATTCGTCGAAATATTTTTACAAATATACTTCACGCATTCGATAAAACCATGTCTATTGTTCTTACGCTTCTGTTTTATCGTCATTGTAATGCTGTCACTTTTAGCACTGATATCTTATAACTTACCGTAAAATATTGTTTAATTTTTTAGCCTTATAGCTTGAAGGAGTACATATCATTGTCTGGTAATCATGACGAGCCTGTTGATCACCTGTGATAATCGAAAAGTGCTGCAAAAATTATTTGCAAAGTATTGGGTCACGTGATCAGATTACGACTTGACGATTGAATAATGCCGCAACAAAACTGTAAAGTAGCGAGCATCTATATATTTGATACGGGGTCTTCGGTAAAACCCGAAGTGTTTGTCATAAACTAGTCCTACGAAAAATTTTATATTGAGCTTTTAATTGGCCTTTTAATTCACGTGAGAACATCACGTGACAAGACAATAACCAAACTGTAATGACTACATCAGAGAAATAAACAGATTCCAATCCATGACGGCTTTTCGTTTTTGAGCTTTTAAGAGCTTGTAATCACATTTCCACATATTTGGCACCTACAACACAGCAGAGTAAGACATGGTGAACATTTTGATACTAAATAACTGTAATGTGAATTTTGTTGCAGGTCAAGAAGCTGTATTGTTGAACCTACAGACAGGAAACCAATTATGTTAAATATTTCCTACTTTTTTCAGTGGAATTTATTTTATTTTTACAGTTTATTAAGCTCTGAGAAGCTCTTGTGTCTTATTATCTCAGAATTGTTATTCCACTTTTTCAGAGTTGTACACTTTACTCATAGCTGTCACCTGTATTTCAACTTGTCTTTGGTACCTACAAAAATTAGTTTATATTAGGTGAGTTGTTATTTAAACTTGGGATTTTGAAGACAATCATTTGAAAAAAGGGGCAAAATGAAATGTGACTTTTTATTTATATACGAGGACTTGTGATTTGCATTTTGTTCACCTTTATAAAAAAAAAGATGCATCACACGAGAATTCAATTGACATTTTTGGTTTGGTGGGTGTCTCACTAACCACTGCACCACTTGGTCGACTTCACATATTGTAGAATAATTATGCATATAGCAATTGCACATGACATTGTCTCAGGGCACACAGGCACAATAAGCTGTTCCTAAGATTTTTCCTGTATTTCCCCCCTTTGTTCTTAAACTGTCCCGTTAGTGCTGATTTTATTATTTTCATTTCTAAACCAGTCATGTTAAAATAAATAGCACAGCCAATGACTAATCATTAAGATATAATCTGCGGTCTTTGTCTGCCATTTTTGATCATATGAGATAATACCATATTTTTATAGAAGTTATTTGCTATTAATAGAAATACATGTAAATATATCATGTGAATATATTACATAATAATACATAATGCTATAAAATAGAGTAGAGTTAGTTGAAAAGAGTTTAATGTTGTATACATTGTGCACATTTTCATCTTACCTGCCGTGTATGTTATTTAGACCAAGTGTATGTTTTCTTTATCTATGATTTCTATCAGTCTATGATACTTTCACTAAATACATGTTTTCTCTATCAAGAATAAAGCAGTAATTTGTTTGTTTGACAAAGTAAACAGCTTTGCTGAGCTAACACAACTAGCCCAGACCTAAGCTTGACCTAGTTTTAATATGCGACCTATTAAAAATCAGCTGTAAGACAGGGTTCAATAGAGTTTCTGCAGCCGATGAGCGCTTCTAATGCCTGGAAGCGCTCTATTAGTAGCCGTGAGTTGTTGCACAATTGCCTCTGAGAGCTCCGTCTGGAATGACAGTATGAATAAGTTTGAATAGAATCACTATTACCGTAAAACCTCTAGTTGAACGCCACCTCTATTTGAGCGCCACCTCTAACTGACCGCCACCCTGAGAGAAGGGTTGAAAAATAAATCGCTGCTTTCTAATTGAACGCCACTTCCATTTGATCGCCACTTTGACATTATTTGATCTTTCCGAGCCCATATTATCAACTAATCAGTAGAAAAGTGCATACGAAATCGTATTAAAAATGAATCTTTTATATCAATAGCATTTAATTTTCTCCTTGTCCAATTCCAAAGCTTTTCATTTTTTTGTTAAAACTTTGAAAGCATAGCAATAAGCAACTACGGCTAGCAGTAGCTCTCTGTTCTGCCTTTTTACTTCGACTTAGCCTACGTATATTAAAAAAACCAGCTTAAATTTACGATGGTAGTTGGGACTTGGAAAGCAACGCCATAGAAATAACTACTATCTCTGGATAATAGTAGTTCTTTGTTTAATGCAGTCCTAATACTTCAAAGAACATGCATATAAAAACTGGTTCGCAAGTCTTGGACCAAAGGCTATACGTTTAGCGGGCAAACTTTTAGCACTGCATCAGTACTGCATGCAGCACATGAAGGTTTTGCTCTGCTGAAAAATTGTTTGGATGCTAATATCGACTAGTTCAGCAGTGCAGAAGAAGAATCGAAGCCAGAAGATATTGTGGAAAGTATTGGACAACTAGAATATGTTCATTCCATCGAAAGCAACAATCAGAACGCAGCTATCTGAGCAAACAATGGAAAGATTTTTTTGTTTTAAAAATGTCAATCCTTGTTTTTGCATGTAATATAAGTGTGGTTTGTCTATGTCACTTGTTTATGAATATATATTTGTATCATTTGATAGAGTATTGTTGTATAACATATAAATATGCAGATTTATAGCATATTATTTAATAGCATTTTGGGGCTATCTTAACACCACTTACAATGGATCGATGCTCATAACTCCACTTCTATTGAATATAAAAAGCTAGTTTTGGCTGCAAACTGTAGCAAACATATCAGTGAGTGCAATGAGCTTTTATTCAAGATTGCTAAATATAGATATAAAATAAAAATATGTCTACAACTTTGGAATGAAATAAAAATTGAAAATGCCAACAAATTGCAAAGAAGGACACAGGCTGTAATATCATCGCAGGTCAATTGCAAGTAATTGATATCACTGGTAGAGATATTTCTCGGTTTCTTGATGCATATTTATTAAGAGATATTTGACTAGTTAGAGGTAAGTTAGCATATTTATTGCATTCAAATGTTTAATATCTGTCTACCAGAAAAAGAGGGCAAAATATAGGCGACATTCGCCTCTATTTGAAAACTGTCTCCAATTGACCGCCACCATAGATGAGAGGTTGAAAAATAGAGCGCCATGGCGTTCAATTAGAGGTTTTACGATATATTGAAAATGGAAGGTTTCTGAACAGTGTGAGATAGGTCATCGAGACTAAGTAATAGTGATCAAATCAGTTACTGTTGACCTCAAGGTCATAGTTTTCAGAGCATTCATGGAAAATTCATAAATCATTCATAGAGGATTCATAGAGCATTCATAGAACATTCATGGAGCATTCGTAGAGCAATCATATAGCATTCATAAAGCGCTGGTAGAATGTTTGTGACCTTCATAAATGCCTACAAGGTCATAAAAGATATGCAGCGTTTACGATGTTTGCATGTGATTACAATATTTGTTGCAGTCGGTTTTATTTTTACTAAGGCTTATGCTGGTTAGAATTATTGCTGTATTTTTGTGTTATTATTTACTTATTACTTCAAATAAAATGATCGTTGTCGCACTTCACCAAAGCAATTGTTTATTGTCTGTTCAGTAGTGGGCTACTGTGTAGAAACTACTATTTAATGCAGTAAGAAAACTTTCATTCCGTACAGCAAACATTTAAATCAAATAATCCCAAGATTGACTGTTCATGTAATGCCTGATTAAGACCCGGTATCATGTGTGCTGTATTGTGGCGGACTGGACAAATGTATTAACTATGCTCTTATCCTTAGATATCAGTGTTCTTTATTACAACCTTATGTGTGCTTTTCTATTATACCCTATTATATAACACTGCATATCTAGGCCTGCCTCACAGGCCTGCCGCAACACAATTAGATGTTTTGTAAATATCTAGGCCTGCCTCACAGGCCTGCCGCAACACAATTAGGTGTTATGTAATCATTATGTAAGTGGGCGGAGAAAGACCCATATATAAGGAGGAGCCGCAAGCCACCTCATTGGGATAATTATTGCGTGCTCGATGCTGTTTGACGCTGTGTTACATGTATTCATGATTATATATAATAAATAGACTAAATTCACTCACACGGACTGATCACGTTTATGCCTGCCTGGGTGGCTTATGTTGAATATGTACTAGTTTTTGACTTTGACTACCGTCATTATCTTGTATTTATATATAGCTGTTGTCATACTCTTTGTTCATATTGACTTACTCACCTGTTATGTAATTGTTATGTAATAATCCTTTTACTCTCTTGTCTCACTTATGTAGTAAGTCAGTTGCTGTTTAGCTTTCAAATATACAAGACTAACAGGTCATGGGCCCAGGCAGGCAAACAAAGAAGCTGTACATGAGTTTGATACCAGAAAAAGGGTGATCGGCTATTATACTGACTGACCAACGACTGGTGAACCAGGAGTTAAACAATTGATACCATGAACAGTGAAACAAGCACTACTGAACCAGAACATAGATTCTACCTCTCATTCTACAATGGATAGTGATAAATGGACAATAGATAAGTTGGACAGTCAGAACTATCAGACATGGAAGTTCCACATGAAACACATTTTGCTGCTAAAGGATCTATACGATATCGTGGATGGTACTGAGAAAGCACCAGAAGGTTCAGCTGATCAAGCGCTGAAAACTGCTTTTAAATCCAGGTATCGTAAGGCTTTCTCAGTAATTGCTCTATCTGTTAGTACTGAACTTATCTACTTAATAACAGATACAGAAGCACCTGATGTAGCATGGAAGCGGCTGCAAAACCATTTTGAACGTAAAAATGACAATGGCTGTGTAGGCAATGAATTTACATTTATCACTCATCATAGCAATACATCTTCATTGCACTGTAGCTCATCCTGGCTAATTGACTCGGGAGCATCGTGTCATATGACACCTAACAGGGAAAGTTTTAATAGCTACAAGAAGCTAGAACAAATAGCAATGGTCAGCCTAGGTGATGGTCGAACAGTTGAAGCTGTGGGAGTTGGTGTTGTAAAAGTGATGCTAAAGCTCAATCGTAGAGTTCAATGTGCATCTGCATTTTACAATGTACTTCATGTCCCTCAGCTAACAAGCAGTTTATTTTCAGTTCGAGCTGCCACTCAGAAAGGCTACATTGTTCAGTTCGGCCATACTCGATGTTGGATTAAGGATGCTAGTGGTCGAGTTAGGGCCATGGGATCACTAGCTAATAAGCTGTTCAGTCTAGACTGTGTACAAACTGAAACTCAATATGCAAACACTGCTAGCGCAGAGATTTGGCATCAACGTCTAGTACATGTGAATAGCACTACTCTGAAAAAACTGAGTAAAGGAAATATAGTCTGTGCTACAAGCTTACCTGCAATAGACATTTCTTTTTGTGAAGGCTGTGCTGAAGGAAAGATGACTCGTAAACCCTTCAAACCTGTGGGAGATATCAAGGCTACCCAGAAGCTGGAACTAGTGCATTCTGACGTTTGTACAATGGAAACAGAATCAATTGGAGGTAGCAAATACTTTGTTACCTTTATAGACGATTTTTCTAGATGCTGTGCTGTGTATTTTCTTAGAAACAAATCTGAGGTACCTGAGAAGTTCAAAGAGTTTGAAGCACATACAACCAACCAATCTGGAAAAACCATTAAAACACTGAGATCAGATAGAGGTGGTGAATACTTGTCTCAAGAATTTACCGACTACTTGAAATCTAAAGGTATTCATCATGAACTCACATCAGCTTACTCACCGGAACAAAATGGTGTTGCTGAGCGAATGAATAGAACTCTGTGTGAAGCAGCACGTTCAATGTTGTGCCATGCTAAATTGTCAAAGCAATACTGGGCTGAGGCCATTTCTACTGCTGCCTACGTTAGAAATCGGCTTCCTACTTCCTCACACAAGAATGATCTCACACCGTATGAGAAGTGGTATGAACGCAAGCCCAACATAGACAATCTAAGGGTGTTTGGATGTATTGCTTACGCTCATGCTCTAGATCAACTGCGACGGAAACTTGACAAGAAGTGCCAGAAGCTAAGGTTTATAGGATACAGCAAACAGTCAAAGGCATACCGCCTGCTTGATGAATCGACTGGTAAAGTCACTACTAGGCGAGATGTGGTATTTGATGAAACAAACTTTACAAATACCGTTAAACCATCATGTGACCAATATACAAAGCAGAAATCTATTCTTGTTGAACATTCAGTAAATGAACAGACAACTCCAAACCTATCTGGACAATGTACTGGTGAAGGGCAACAGCGACGCATATCTGCTCGCGAACGTAGACCTCCGGTTCGCTATGGAATTGATGAGTACGTAAGCCAGGCTCAACACGTCGCTCATCAAGCTGGTCACATAATTGAACCAGAGACATTCTCAGAGGCAAAACAAAGCTCTCAACATAAGGAATGGATAGAAGCTGCTAGGTGTGAGTATCAGTCACTGATAGATAATAATACCTGGAATCTTACAGAGTTACCTCAAGGACGTAGTGCTGTTGGATGCAAGTGGGTGTTTAAAGCTAAACATCGAGGTGACGGAACTGTAGAGCGATTCAAAGGTCGTCTAGTGGCTAAGGGTTATTCACAGCAGCATGGAATAGACTATCATGAGACATTCTCACCTGTTGTTGGTTTTGCAACAATTCGTACGCTACTGGCATATGGTCTTAGTCGCAACATGTACATTCATCAAATGGACGTTGTAACTGCTTTTTTGAATGGCAGACTTGATGAAGAAGTCTACATGTCTCAACCAGAAGGTCTTATTAAACCTGGATCTGAACATCTTGTGTGTAAACTCAACAAGTCTATTTATGGACTGAAGCAATCCCCTAGATGCTGGAATCTTGCTCTAGATAGTTTTCTGAAGTCTATAGATTTTTGTCAGTCCACTACTGACCCATGTGTATATGTTAGGGATAGCAATTCAGGCATCAAAACTATAAAGGCTGTATACGTTGACGATCTCATTATAATGAGTGATGACGATGCATCATTAATGCAAGTGAAGCATGCTCTCTCAAATCAGTTTAAAATGAAAGACTTAGGACCACTGCACTATTGCTTGGGAGTTAATATTGATCAACACGAATCTTCAATATCTCTAGATCAACAGTACTATCTTCAGCAAGTCATCAATCGCTTTGGTATGCAAGACTCAAACCCGGTATCCACACCTGCAGACATAAATGTTAAACTCATAAAAAATGATGGAATCAGTAAGCCTGTAGATTCAAAAAAGTATCAAGCAATGGTTGGTTCACTTTTATATGCTTCAGTTGCAACACGTCCAGATATAGCACAAGCAGCAAGTGAAGTGTCAAAGTACAACTCATATCCAACAGAAGCTCATCTTACCGCTGTAAAGCGAATCATACGCTATATCAAAGAAACACTGACCACTAAACTTTGCTACAACAAGTCAGATGAAGCTAAAGTCATCGGTTATTCCGATGCAAACTGGGCTGGAGACTTAGATAATCGATGTTCTACTTCAGGTAATGTGTTTCTAATGTCAGGTGGAGCTGTAAGCTGGCAAAGCAAACGTCAAAATACTGTAGCCGTCTCAACGGCAGAAGCTGAATACGTCTCGTTATTTCATGCAACACAAGAAGCAATGTGGTTACATAAGTTACTCAATGACATTGATGGCAAGGATGCTCATATGCCTACAACATGCATGGTTGACAATCAAGCAGCAATCGCTATAGCTAAGAACACCGCAACAAAATCCCGAACAAAACATATTGACATCAAATATCACTTTCTGAGAGAAGCTGTTGCAAATGGACACATTCTTATTAAATACTGTCCATCCGCTGATATGACTGCCGATATCTTAACTAAACCCCTATGCAGAGACCGCTTTGTAGTACATCGGCAGAACATGGGGCTAACAGATTAATAAGTGTGCATGTCAAAACTATGTGGGAGTGTTGAATATGTACTAGTTTTTGACTTTGACTACCGTCATTATCTTGTATTTATATATAGCTGTTGTCATACTCTTTGTTCATATTGACTTACTCACCTGTTATGTAATTGTTATGTAATAATCCTTTTACTCTCTTGTCTCACTTATGTAGTAAGTCAGTTGCTGTTTAGCTTTCAAATATACAAGACTAACAGCTTAGTCAGGACCATTCTACCAGAACTGATCTGGCTTCGGATAAGAACTGCCTGGGAGATACCTAAGGAAGGCTAGGGGTCGGGCTACGCTACAACTGGACCTGATCAGGAATGCGATAGCATTAGAGATGAGGCCCTACAGTAAGCTAGCCCGGGACCTAGACTAGCCAAGATAGGGTCTCAGAGAGCAGGCTGTGTTAGCGTTCCAAGTAAGCCTGAGATTGGGGCAACCAGCCGCGGCCTGATCAGACCACTAGGTGTGTCAGACAGGCCGACGAGGGGAAGGCCCAGAGTTCAGGCTGCACCGGCTTGTTAGGATAGTAAGGCTGGCTCAGCTACCGGGGCCAGGCCATTACAGTATCATGGTGCTGAGCCTTACTATGCAGCCTATGCTGGTGTGCAATTGGTGTGAACCAAACAGATATGAAATCGCAGTATCACACAACTAAATCATGCGGACATTCCGCAAGAGCATTGTCCTGCATAGTCACATGACTTATTGAAAATATTAGTCAAATCAGGCTTTAGTCGTGTCAACAATCATGAAATAGGACTCATGATACATAGAGTTGTCTGTTCTTTTCCTAATCTCTACTTTAATAATAGCCACATATAAACCAAGCTAAAAGCGAAAAGAAAAAGATTGCCTTCCAGATAAATTGAACTCAGCCACTCTGATTGTCAGTTTAGATGCTGCAACTAAACATCTTTTAGTCAAACTATGCCTGTAACAGCATGAACCCATGCTAGCCTGTGTTTAGTATTGCCTTCATCAGTGCAAGGTAATAATGGCAAGATAAACTTTGAACTTTCAGGGGAGAAAATTAGGCCTAAGAAACCTTGGTAATTTGTTAGCATTAGCGAGGTGGTAAATGCGGAGAGACAATGGTCAGCCAAATAAAGTTTGGGTCATCTCACCGAGTTGACAAAATGATGGAGTGAACTTTAAGGCGGACCTTACAGGAGGTTAAAAAGACAAAACAAAAAGTAGAAAAGGTTTAGGAGCCTCTGTATCAAGAAGCAGTGGGGAAGGCTGTTTAACAGATACCAGTGACCCGCGAGGTACACAGATACTAATGTTGGATTAATTGCAGATAGGCTCATGATTCTGTATCAACTTGCTCTGGTGTTTATTCTGTAGAAGAGTGTAATAGCTTGTTTTGTCAGTAGGTGACAGGTGCTAGTTAGTAGTTTATGGCATGCCGGCTGTAACTTGCTCAGTTTTGATGAATGAACTACTCATTGTATCGAGCAGCAAAAGCCATGCACTCAACTTTCAACATTTACTGTCAAGTAAAGAGTCTGATCTTAAACCAGAATCATATATTTACTATTCATAAAAAACATGCAACAAAAATTCAAGCAGCAGTTCTTCTGGGGTGGTCCTTGACAGTTCTTCTGGGGTGGTCCTTGACAGTTTGTCTGCAAAGAAAGAATATTAAACTGCCTATTAATCTTGTCAACTAGTTGGTAATCTTTAAAGCTCTGACTATTTCGGAACATGCTGAGGCAGAACATTCAACACCTCTATTACAGCTATTTCATCTCGTAGAATATAATGGACACCTCTATTACAGCTATCTCAGCTAGTATAATATAATGAATACCTCTTTTACTGCTATCTCAGCTAGTAGAATATAATGGATACCTCTAGTACAACTATCTCATTACTTATTCACTAGTAGTGGCCTGCTAACTGCGATACACAAATTTAGCTAAATACCGTACTTTTCGGACTATTAACCGCACCCTTATATAATCCGCATCTGCTTTATTTATAAAAAAAACAATAATTAAACAATACATAGTACACACCTTAGTTTAGGCCACAAAACTCAGGGCGGTGGTTTTTAAGACGGCAGCAACTTTGCTAGTTAAAACGGAACAGTCCCGTTTGGCACTGTTCCGTATTAACCGACGCTTTTTAACCCAGTATCTAACAGAACAGTACCGCTAGGTACTGGGTGAAACAAAAAACCACAGAATAGGCGCACCCTTATATAAGCCGCATGGTTAAAAACATCAGAAAAAGTAGCGGCTAATAGTCCGAAAGGTACGATGCTACTCAAGGGACAGTATTTGTTGATTGAATGCTGGAAGGTTCTTATAGTTGGAGAACATAATAGAATAAATAGAAACTTCCAAATGTAAATTTGACAACCTACCAACTAGTATTTTTATGCGGACTTAACGCCCTTAGCCTGCTTTCGAGCTTGCTGGAGAAGTTCTTTAAGTTTGGCCATGGATGCCTTATGCTCATCAAGAGGGCCTCCGGTGGGTCTAAAATGTCAGAGTGAGTGATCAGTTTATAGTAGAAAACAGATCACTTGACATTTTTAAGCCAAATTTCTATATACATGAAGGTCTCCTGACCATAGACTGCACTGATAACTTTTTATTGACTGTGAAAGCACAGGGAATATCACAATTTTTTTCAACTGTATCTCATATTAAAGTTCTATACTTGAAATGAAAAAAAAATCAATTTTGAAAACAACCAAAATTCGAATAGAGTAAATAGTTTTTTATACTTTCAAAGAAGTGTTGTTTTAAAAACTGAACAAACATTATAGTACACCGAGTCTGGTATATTATATAATTATATTAATTATATTTATATAAACATAATTATAATATATTAATTAAATTATATATATTGCTATGAAGAAAAAACAACTAGTTTTAATGTAAAGCTTTTGTAAATCTCTTATAAAGTTCCAAATTAAACAAAGCTAGAAAAGAGGTTTTTTAGCTTTGCTCAATATGAAGCCTTTATTACCAAAAATGTCAAACGTTGTGTCAGTAGAAAGCAATTTACGGTATGCAGCTATTTTTCATTTCGTGGTAGGCTAGAGGTGCTCTTGGTATTCTGGTGATATCTCAGGAACCAACAATCCAATCAACTTTAAATTGTAGAATTCAGTTGAAAATCCATCCAGCACAAAAGAATAAAGTTTTCACAGTTATTCCTAAACCGAAAAGCAGAAAAAAAGCAAATTGCGCAGGGAGTTTACTCGTGTGTAGGATCATGTGGTAAAACAATTCCCTAAATTGTCTTAGGCCATGGATTCCAAGTGTTACAAACAAACCTTTTCTGGAGAAGCCTCTCTCTCTGGTTTTGGAATACACGACCAATTTTTCTAAGGAGTGCTTTCTGGTTGTTGGGTCGTCCGGTTGGGGGCTGTGCAATCAACTTGTTCAACTTAGACTCAAAATTTGAGAGTAGATCCGCATAGGATTCTCTATAAAAGACAAACATATCTCTGCAGTCTCTGATTATACAGACAGACTTATGAAATAGTAAAACAATACTTCTGTTATGTCAAATAATGAGCAAGGATATAAGATCATTCCATTGTTGTCCTTCGATGCCACAATCACAGAAAGACGACAACTAAACCAGCTAATGATTTCAATAACTGACTATGAGATCTCTAGTACCAACCTTGATGTTCTACTTTGGTAACACGATTAACTCTATGTTAGTCATGTCTATGAACTGCTTTCTAAACAAACTGCATTTATTTCCTATATAATAAGTAAGTAAATATATATTATATATATAATATATTATATATATATTATATATTTCCTATATAATAAGTGAGTAAATTGAAGTTATTTTGGTTGACTTTTAGTTTATATTTCATTTTCAGTTCCAGTATTTTAAGCCAGAGAATGTACTTACATATAACATACATACGTACGTACATAGTTCAGAATTTATCATGGCTGAATATTTATACTTGTGATTAACTGGATTTGTTGTAAGAAAGAAGTCACATGTTTGTAAATGTATTTTTTATATTTTCTAATGTTTTTTAATAAATTCTAAATTATCTTTTATTTATGAACATTGCTTAACTGCAAAGTACTGAAACTTTGAAAAGTGAGCATAAGGTGAAGTACTGAAGAGTTGTTCTACTATCAGGAGCCTGCTAGTTGGTAAGACACCAACAGCCGCTGACATCATACCTGCTGCCAATAACTACATGTAGCTCCATCTTCCTTTCACTCACCCTATGATTGCTGTCTCCTCCTCATCGTCCTGGTGATGCAGCATAGAGTTTCTCCATGCATCAAGTTGGTCCCTCAAAGTCTGCAGCAGACCCTGTGAAAAGATGCCAAAATAGAAATGAGAAATTGCTCCATGCAATTTTGACCTGGTAACAACGCAGGCTGACAAAAGGTTTACTTACACTGATTCCGATTGGTCTACCAGTGGGTCGGAGGGGGTGTGGACGTCCGGTCGGCCGGTGATGATTGTGGTGGTAGATGGGGAAGTAAAACTGGGCCTGCAACACAAACTGTCTGTATGGCCATCGTCACACCAGGTAATATTATATTACATTGTTTATAATATATAATATATTATGTAGCATTTAGTGTATTATATAGCATTTTATATATGATATATAGATCTATTTTACATCTATATATCTATATATATCATTAGATATCAACATATATACAATATATATCTATATATAATATATATACCTACATACTAAATGTAGATAAGTATATAGATATATATATATGCTATTATATATTATATATTATTTGGTATATAATATATTATTATGCATTACTGTTATATATATTACTGTATATACTATACAATATATTATACTGTAAAGTATATTATATAATATATTTAATGTATTGTATGGTATGTACTATATGATATATTATATAGCACATGTATATATAATATTTTGTAAAGTATATATAACGAGTAAGGAAAGTTTTGCTAAAAATGAATTGAGCAACAGCTACAACATGTTCATTGCTTGCGCAAGTGTCAAGCACTAAAGAAGCTAGATTTTTATGATGCAGTGATTTGGTCGTTGTTACTAGCAATGACTGAGCTGGTAACTGGATGATTGGCTAAACTGAAATTATATTTGTTTTTTTTTTCATATACGATCTATACACAGAACATAAGGAATATACAATACACAGTCTATACACTGTACATACGGTATATACAGTACACAGTCTATACACAGAACATAAGGTATATACAATACACAGTCTATACACAGTACATACGGTATATACAGTACACAGTCTATACATAGTACATACTGTATATACAGAACACAGTCTACACACAGTACATAAGGTATATACAATACACAGTCTATACACAGTACATACGGTATATACAGTACACAGTCTATACACTGTACATACAGTATATACAGTACACAGTCTATACACAGTACATAAGGTATATACAGTATACAGTCTATACACAGTACATACGGTATATACAATACACAGTACATACGGTATGTATAGTACACAGTCTATACACTGTACATACAGTATATACAGTACACAGTCTATACACAGTACATAAGGTATATAAAATACACAGTCTATACACAGTACATACGGTATATACAGTACACAGTCTATGCACAGTACATACGGTATATACAGTACACAGTCTATACACTGTACATACAGTATATACAGTACACAGTCTATACACAGTACATAAGGTATATACAGTATACAGTCTATACACAGTACATACGGTATATACAATACACAGTACATACGGTATGTATAGTACACAGTCTATACACTGTACATACAGTATATACAGTACACAGTCTATACACAGTACATAAGGTATATAAAATACACAGTCTATACACAGTACATACGGTATATACAGTACACAGTCTATGCACAGTACATACGGTATATACAGTACACAGTCTATACACTCACAATAGCATTTCTGAATCACTCACCTCGTCTTCCTCCTTCTCCATCTTTGACTGCTTCCAGGCATCAATCTTGTTTTTTAAACTTTCCCAGAAGTCCTAAACACAAAGTGATTATGAGATGTTGGTAACCCCGAGATGTCAAGTCACACCAGAGTTTAAACTTACAACTGACAACACAGTGATAAAGTCGATTTATCAGTGACATGATAAGTTAACCTTGTCACGGATCAAATTAATCACTTGACTTTAATTTGATAAGTTTTTTAACCGTAAAACAAATTTTTCTTCAATAGAACAGCAAGTACCTGTTGCCCATGGTGTCTTCCGGGTCTTCCTGTAGGATGACCATGGTGGCCGGAGTGATGATTGTGGATCTAAAACAGCAAAGAGAGTCATTAGCATTTTTAGTATATTAGAGAGTATATACCTATATTACACGGTGAGTATAGTACACAATATTTATATTAGAGAATATATATATTACACAGTGAGTACGGTACACAGTATGTATATTAGAGGGTATATATTATACAAAATATACAGTACACAGTATGTATATTAGCGAGTATATATATTACACAGTGAGTACGGTACACAGTATGTATATTAGAGAGTATATATATTACACAGTGAGTACGGTACACAGTATGTATATTAGAGTACATATATTACACAGTGAGTACGGTACACAGTATGTATTTTAGAGAGTATATATATTACACAGTGAGTACGGTACACAGTATGTATATTAGAGAGTATATATATTACACAGTGAGTACAGTACACAGTATGTATATTAGAGGGTATATATTATACAAAATATACAGTACACAGTATGTATTTTAGAGGGTATATATTATACAAAATATACAGTACACAGTATGTATATTAGAGGATATATATTATACTGCATATACAATACACAGTATGTATCCTGGAGAGTATAACGTTGGTAACTACGAGATGTCGATGCAAGTCAGACAAGAGTGTGAATTTTCAACTGACAACACGGTGTTATTAAATCGACCTTATCACATATTAAATTAATCACTTGAAAGTCGACTTCAACTCTTCAAGTTTTTTAACCGCAAAACTAATTTTTCTTCAGTAGGACAGCAAATACCTTTTTCCCATGGTGTTTTTTGGGTCTTCCTGTAGGATGATCATGCATTGGATGTCCAGTTGGTCTACCTTTGTGATGACCATTGTCATGGTGGCCGGAGTGATGAATGCGGGTCTAAAACAGCCATTAATAATAAGAACAAGGATTTTAGCAGAACCGACAAGAAGACAACTCCTTACATGGCGGAGTTTTTACCAGTAGACTCTCCTACAACGTAAAAAATCCGTTCCGGGAGCGTTTAAGTTATAAGGATTATACAATATACGAGCAGTAAAAATACATGTTAATTGTCTAATCCATTCTAAGATTTTCACAAACTCACCACTTTGGCCCTTCAAATATGAAAAAGACCTGACTTAACTTTATAATCTAATAACTGTCTAGTAACTGTAGCATTACTGGTTTGTATCAACAATTTTTCTCCTGTTTCTTTTTACTTTCTCTTGGTCTATTGTCCATGATTACAGTAACTTTACAATACGGCATTAGCGCCTTTAGTCATAACAGAGATGATATGAAGATGATCGCGGACGACTATATAGATGATGTTATGATGACTTTCGAAATGCTTAAGAAAAAAAAGGCTTCGGTGGTTTGGTCATCTGCGGCAGAGAGCTAGTGGGAGAATATTATTAATGTAAAAGAGATAAGATAGGTGGGGAAGGAAACGAAGGGAGACCAAAGCGTAGATGAATTGGTGCAATAAAAGTATGTACTACATGATATATTATATAGTATATATAATATTTTATAAAGTATATATAATGAGTATGGAAGGTTTTGCTAAAAATGAATTGAGCAACAGCTACAACATGTTCATTGCTTGCACGCAAGTGTCAAGCACTAAAGAAGCTAGATTTTTATGATGCAGTGATTTGGTCATTATTGCTAGCAATGACTGAGCTGGCAACTGGATGAATGGCTAAACTGAAATTATCTTCGTTTTCTGTTTTCATATTCAATCTATACACAGTACATACGGTATATACAGTACACAGTCTATACACAGTACATACTGTATATACAGTACACAGTCTATACACTGTACATACAGTATATACAGTACGCAGTCTATACACAGTACATACTGTGTATACAGTACACAGTCTATACACAGTACATACGGTATATACAGTACACAGTCTATACACAGTACATACGGTATATACAGTACACAGTCTATACACAGTACATACTGTATATACAGTACACAGTCTATACACTGTACATACGATATATACAGTACACAGTCTATACACAGTACATACAGTATATACAGTACACAGTCTATACACAGTACATACTGTATATACAGTACACAGTCTATACACAGTACATACGGTATATACAGTACACGGTCTATACACAGTACATACGGTATATACAGTACACAGTCTATACACTAACATTAGCATTTCTGAATCACTCACCTCGTCTTCCTCCTTCTCCATCTTTGACTGTTTCCAGGCATCAATCTTGTTTTTTAAACTTTCCCAGAAGTCCTAAACACAAAGTGATTATGAGATCTTAGTAACCCCGAGATGTCAAGTCACACCAGAGTTTAAATTTACAACTGACAACGCAGTATTACTAAGTCGACCTTATCACAGATCAAATTAATCACTCGAAAGTCAACTCTAACTCTAAGTTCTTTTAACAGTAAAACTAATTTGTCTTCAATAGAACAGCAAATACCTTTTGCTCATGGTGTTTTCCGGGTCTTCCTGTAGGATGATCATGCATTGGACGTCCAGTTGGTCTACCTTTGTGATGACCATTGTCATGGTGGCCGGAGTGATGAATGCGGGTCTAAAACAGCCATTAATCATAAGAACAAGGATTTTAGCAGAACCGACAAGAAGACAACTCCTTACATGGCAGAGATTTTACCAGTAGACTCTCCTACAACGTAAAAAATCTGTTCTGGGACCGTTTAAGTTATAAGGATTATACAAATACGAGCAGTAAAAATACATGTTAATTGTCTAATCCATTCTAAGATTTTCACAAACTCACCACTTTGGCCCTTCAAATATGAAAAAGACTTGACTTAACTTTTTAATCTAATAACTGTCCAGTAACTGTAGCATTTCTGGTTTGTATCAACAATTTTTCTCCTGTTTCTTTTTACTTTCTCTTGGTCTAAAGTCCATGATTACGGTAACTTTACGATACGGCATTAGCGCCTTTAGTCATAACAGAGATGATATGAAGACGATCGAGGACGACTATATAGATGATGATGATATGACGACTATCGAAACGCTTAAGAAATAAAAGGCTTCAGTGGTTTGGTCATCTGCGGCAGAGAGCTAGTGGGAGAATATTAAGAATGTAAAAGAGATAAGATTGGTGGGGAAGAAAACAAAGGAAGACCAAAGCGTAGATGAATTGGTGCAATAAAAGTATGTACTATATGATCTATTATAAAGTATATATAATATTTTATAAAGTATGAATAATGAGTAAGGAAAGTTTTGCTAAAAATGAATTGAGCAACAGCAACAACATGTTCATTGCTCCGCAAGTGTCAAGCACTAAAGAAGCTAGATTTTTATGATGCAGTGATTTGGTCGTTGTTACTAGCAATGACTGAGCTGGCAACTGGATGAATGGCTAAACTGAAATTATATTCTGTTTTCTGTTTTCATATTCAATCTATACATAGTACATACTGTATATACAGTACACAGTCTATACACAGTACATACGGTATATACAGTACACAGTCTATACACAGTATATACGGTATATACAGTACACAGTCTATACACAGTACATACTGTATATACAGTACACAGTCTATACACAGTACATACGGTATATACAGTACACAGTCTATACACAGTACATACGGTATATACAGTACACAGTCTATACACAGTACATACGGAATATACAGTACACAGTCTATACACAGTACATACGGTATATACAGTACACAGTCTATACACTCACAATAGCATTTTTGAATCACTCACCTCGTCTTCCTCCTTCTCCATCTTTGACTGTTTCCAGGCATCAATCTTGTTTTTTAAGCTTTCCCAGAAGTCCTAAACACAAAGTGTTTATGAGATGTTGGTAACCCCGAGATGTCAAGTCACACCAGAGTTTAAATTTACAACTGACAACGCAGTATTACTAAGTCGACCTTATCACAGATCAAATTAATCACTCAAAAGTCAACTCTAACTCTAAGTTCTTTTAACAGTAAAACTAATTTGTCTTCAATAGAACAGCAAATACCTTTTGCCCATGGTGTTTTCCGGGTCTTCCTGTAGGATGATCATGCATTGGATGTCCAGTTGGTCTACCTTTGTGATGACCATTGTCATGGTGGCCGGAGTGATGAATGCGGGTCTAAAAAAGCCATTAATCATACGAACAAAAATTTTAGCAGAATCGACAAGAAGACAACTTTTTAAATGGCAGAGTTTTTACCAGTAGACTCTCCTACAACGTAAAAAATCCGTTCCGGGAGCGTTTAAGTTATAAGGATTATACAATATACGAGCAGTAAAATACATGTAAATTGTCTAATCCATTCTAAGATTTTCACAAACTCACCACTTTGGCCCTTCAAATATGAAAAAGACCTGACTTAACTTTTTAATCTAATAACTGTCTAGTAACTGTAGCATTTCTGGTTTGTATCAACGATTTTTCTCCTGTTTCTTTTCACTTTCTCTTGGTCTATTGTCCATGATTACAGTGACTTTACAATACGGCATTAGCACCTTTAGTCATAACAGAGATGATATGAAGATGATCGCGGACGACTATATAGATGATGATATGATGACTATCGAAATGCTTAAGAAAAAAAAGGCTTCAGTGGTTGCGTCATCTGCGGCAGGGAGCTAGTGGGAGAATATTAAGAATGTAAAAGAGATAAAGATAGGTGGGGACAGAAAGAGAGGGAGACCAAAGCGTAGATGAATCGGCGCAATAAAAGTTGACATGAAGCGACCAGAAGACATCGACGGATATGTAAGATGACGACCACTGATTGAACAAGGAAAGTTCGAATGTCTTAAAGCTCATAGGTGAAAAGGCGAAAATGGAGATGTTTACAAGAAAGCAAGAGTTTTGTCCCTTGACAGTAAATATCCTCACCTCATCCTCATCTTTGTAGTCTGACCACTTCCAGTTCTTCCAGGCTTCAAGCTTATCCTTCCAGCTATCCCAGAAATCCTGCAGCATCAGAGCTATTAGACAACCGGCTAGAGAAATCACTGGCATGTTCAGAATGATTTATCTTACTCTCACTCTAGCAGGAGGAAATCTTACACTTTCGGTGTGAATAAATTTTTACAAACATTCTTGAAATCGAGCAGATGTGCTGCTCTTTTCTTACCATCATTAGCCTAATGATAGTCGGAATTCGCTTCATTTTCAATGCAGATTGTTTCACGATAAAAGTCCATGAACACATTTATTGAGTACAATTTTCCTTAATGCTTGCAAAAATGAATTAAGTCTCTAATAAGATATATCATGGCACATTTATATTGAAAACAGAATTATTATATTGAAAATAAAAATTCTAAGATTGTCAACTGAAGCTGGAATGACTTGACGTGAACCTGTTCTGTACGTTGCCATAGTGCTTCTGGTCTTATAACTCTTCTCTTAAACAAGAATTTGTTAACATCACAGAACATCACTGTTAGCATACTAGAGAATATTTGTAAAATGGTGGTGAAAGTAGTAGAGCGTCGGTCTCACAACCTAAAGGTCATGAGTTCAAGACCAGCACAAAGCAAGCTTTTATGAAACACTTTAACTGCATGTGACAGTTTGAAGCTTACAAGAACAATGTTTTATAATATAGTAGATATCATTAACTAAACAGTTACTAGTAAAATGATATCTGTTTGGAGTAATAGTCAAGTGTGCTGACTATTACTCCATTGGCTCATAAAGTTAAGATCACATACAACTGCTGCAACCGACAACATGATTAATAACATCACCATAACATGATATAACATAACATAACATGAATGAGCATTTCACCCACTCATGACTTTATTATCCAAAGAAATGATTCATAGACACCAAATAAAGAAGTTTATCAAAACTTTCTCCTATCTATGTTGAAATGAAATAAATTTCTTCTGCCAAAATTTATTCTCAAGTATTTTGTTCGTGTTAATAATCTGTGTGAAATGGAAAAAGATTATCATGTTATGTTATTACCAGCAAAAGATTATAATTTTTTAACTGCATCGAACAAAATGCAATAAAGTTTTAAAGGTTGACTTGCAACAAAATTCACATTACAGTTAGTTGATATCAAAAGATTCACCATGTCTTACTCTGTTGTGTTGTAAGTGCAAAATATGTGGAAATGTGATTACAAGCTCAAAAACGAAAAGGCTCCGTAGATTGGAATCTCTTGATTTCGATGACGTGTTCATTACAGTTTGGTTATTGTCTTGTCACGTGATGTTCTCACATGAATGGAAGGGCCAATAGAAAGCTCAATACAAAACTTATCGTAGCACTAGTTTATGACAAATACTTCGGTTTTCACCAAAGACCCCGTATCAAATATAGATGCTCGCTACTTTACAGTTTTGTTTCGGCTTGATCAAAGCATCAAGTCGTAATCTGATCATGTGACCCAATACTTCGCAAATAATTTATGCATCACTTTTCGATTATCACAAGTGACCAACAGACAATGATATGTACTCCTTCGAGGTAAGGTTAAAAATTAAATGAATTTTTACGGCAAGTTATAAGATATCACTGCTAAAAGTGACAGCATTACAATGACGATAAAATAGACGCGTAAGAACAATAGACATGGTTTTATTGAACGCGTGAAGTATATTTGTGAAAACATTTCGACGAATAAGGTTGCATGAAAGCGTAAACAGAAACCATCTACATGTACTACAACTACGCCACATTTGAGCCGTTTTGGAAAGAGAATCCAAACTACGGCGGTCTCAAGTGGCTGCAATTAACTGTTCGTTTTTTAGCTTCCAAGAGCTTGTAATCACATTTCCACATATTTTGCACTTACAACACAACAGAGTAAGACATGGTGAATATTTTGATATCAAATAACAGTAATGTGAATTTTGTTGCAAGTCAACCTTTAAGATAAATAGCAGCTCAATGTATCTGCCTTCACGGATGAAACTTGGAAACGTTACGTGAGGACATAACTTCAAACAGATTTTGGTGTTTTAAACAAAAACAAAAGTATAAATATCAAAAAAAACCGCTCAGCTTTTTACCTTAAGATCCTCTTCAGATGGTCCAGCGGGGCGACCAGTAGGCCTATGGTGGGGGCGGTAGTGATGAAATTCGGGGAAGTGGAACTCAGTCTAAAATGAGTAAATTACGGTGCTAGCAAGTAGAGAGTTGTACAAAAGATAAAGGATAGTAGCAGAACAGTGTATAAAAATAATGGAGTTACCTCCTCTTCTTCTTTGTCTATTTTAGAGTTTCTCCAGTCATCAATAGTGTCTCTCCACGTCTCCCAGAAATCCTGATGTACAGAAAACAATAAGTTATGAAAGTGAATCAAGAGCCAACGCTGTTGAGAATATAACAAATCCTAGGAACAGAGGCTATTTAACACAGCCCGATTTACTGTGTCATAGCATGAGGTTCTTGAGATCTGACGCTATTCAAATGATCGAGACAGTTAGATATAATGCCAGTGACAAGCTTAGCACACACAGGCTCTTAAAAAGTCATTTCAATCATTAGGACCTTGAGAAGTACTAAATACTATGACCTTGAGAATAAAGTTAAATGTTATAAGCTTATAGATTAAATGCTTTAACCTTGAGAATACTTTAGAAATCTAACCTACAGAAAAACAAACTCTTAGATAGGAAAAAGAGAAAAGAGGTATCCTAGTGACCTCTGACCTAGTGACCTATGGTTAAACTTCAGCTCTCTACTAGCTTCTTCCACAAACAGCCATTTAATGGCTGTTTGTCAGATTTACAAGACTGTCAGCATATCAATAGAGGTAATAATACAGAGGCAAGTTTAGAGAATAGTAAAATTGACATACAAAATAAGTGATTGTTTTCATATCCAACACCTTTCTAGACTATTCTATATTAGTTCAATTTGATTTCAGCAATTTTGACAACTGCTTGCAAGTGTCTGCTGTACTCACCGATGGCCCTCTGGGTGGTCCAACGGGTCTGTCTGGGTGGAATGGATCAGGGCGGCCAGTGGGTCTGTGTGGGTGGAATGGGTCAGGGCGACCTGTGGGTCTGTGTGGGTGGAATGGGTCAGGGCGACCTGTAGGTCTGTGTGGGTGGAATGGATCGGGGCGACCTGTAGGTCTGTCTCCATGGTGGGGAGGATGATGTGGGCCAAATGGGGGTCGGAATGGCTGGAACTGTGTCTACAACAACAAAAAAGAATTCAACCAGCCATATGGTCATTAGTACATTTTTGATAACAATAGCATTGCTCAGTTTCAAAGGCACAGAAAAGCTTTGGAGTTGTCAATGTTGTCAGAGGAGTAGTGATAAATCCCATTCTGCGGACTATTAGCTGTAACCTGCCGTTCATATACATGTACATGTATATAGGCCTATATATATATATAGCCTTAGGTACATTATATGGGTGGTTAATCTGTGTATCATTAATAATAGTCAAGCAGGTAGAGAGCTGTACAAAGAATAAGTATAGTGAGCGAGCAGAGTACGGAAATACTGGAGTTACCTCCTCTTCCTCTATCTTAGAGTTTCTCCAGTCATTGATAGTGTCTCTCCACGTCTCCCAGAAATCCTGACGTAAGAAAAATGATAAGTTATGCAACTGGCTCAAAAGCCAATGCTGTTGAGAGTATAAAGAATCCTAGGACCAGAGGCTTTTTAACACAACCAGGTTCACTGTTTTATAGCATGAGATTCTTGAGATCTGATGCTATTCAAACATAAGGGAAGGTTAGACAGATTATCAGTGATAATATATCAGTGACAATATTAAAACACACAAGCTCTTAAGATGTCAATTCATTCCAATCATTAGGACCCTGAGAAAGGTTAAATGTCAAGACCTTAAGAATAAAGTTAACTTCTATGACCTGGGGATTAGGGTTAAATACTATGACCTTGACAATTAGGTCAAATGTTATGATTTTGAAATATAGATCAAATCTATTACCTTGAAATGTAAGTTAGGTGTTGTGATCTTGAAAGTAAGGTCACAGGTTATATGCTTGAAATTAAGGTCAAATGTTATGGCTTTAAAATATAGGTCAAATCTGATGACCTTGAGAATAAGATAAAAGATCAACCTGGAGACTTTCTTAACTCATAGAAAAACACAAAAAAAACACAAATCATCTTTGTTATTGTCCTATCAATCAAAAACAAACCAAACTGAAATAAGAACAAGTTCTTAAATAGGAAAAAGAGAGAAGAGGTATTCTAGTGACCTCTGACCTAGTGACCCCTGGTTAAACTTCAGCTCTCTACTAGCTTCTTCCACAAACAGCCATTTAATAGCTCCGTCAGATTTATGAGACTGTCAGCATGCCAATGGGAGTAACAATACAGAGGCAAGTTTGGAGAATAGTAAAATTAACATACAAAATAAGTGATTGTTTTCATATCCATAACATTAAATACCTTTATATACTATTCTATTTTAGTTCAACCTGATTCAAAATGCTCAATATTAAATCTCCAATTCATTTAAGTTTCAGCAATTTTGACAACTGCTTGCAAGTGTCTGCTGTACTCACTGATGGCTCTCTGGGTGGTCCAACAGGTCTGTGTGGATGGAATGGGTGAGGGCGGCCTGTAGGTCTGTGTGGATGGAATGGGTGAGGGCGGCCTGTAGGTCTGTGTGGGTGGAATGGGTGAGGGCGACCTGTAGGTCTGTGTGGGTGAAATGGGTGAGGGCGGCCAGTTGGTCTGTGTGGGTGGAATGGCTCAGGTCTGTCTCCATGGTGAGGAGGATGATGTGGGCCAAATGGAGGTCGGAATGGCTGGAACCGTGTCTGCAACAAAGGAGAATTAAGCCGGCAATACAGACTTTAGTCGTTTTTCGCTGACACGAGCGCTGCTAAGTTTTAAAGACACATGCCAGAAAAACACTGGCAACTCATTGTGCAAACTAATAGATGTAACCTGTGTTTTAATCATATAGCCTTAGCTCCAGTATATGGGAAATGTAGGCTGCTTACTAGTCCAGTTAAAAATATTCTTGGCCCCAAGATAAGTTGAGAATACACGAACAGTTAATGATTTTGGCACGTAAAGGAGCTGTTTGAAACAAAATCCCACCCCATTTACCACTGATAGACATTTTATGGACTCATTGTTGGTCCTCCATTTGGTATACATCTATGACAAATGTCTAGTGTCACAGTGTTTAGTGTCAAAGTGACAAGTGTAACACCTTTAGGATGTGACATTTACAACAACTTGGTCCCTGTTGTCACTGTTCCTTAAGTCTGGTCCATATCGGGTGTCTTTTGACCAATGTAAAATTATTACTATAGGAAGTTACGTTTAGATATACGTCTAGTGTAACACTGGGATTTGACTTCAATATTTTGTTGAAATACTTTTGGAGTTTTTGGGTATAATAACCACGGGTTCAACTTAAAATTAGTGTAGGTAGAAGTGGTCACAGCAACTTTGTATTCCACAGATTAAGGGTGATAACCTCTGTGGCAGTATATAAACTTCAGAATTATAAGAGCCATCACTATCTATCTGTCCTGTTCAAAGCCGGGTTCAGAGGTCAAAGGTTAGGGAAAAAATCGCTTTGCATGAGATTTGAACTCATGACATTCAGCTTAGTTGCTCCGCATTCTAATACTTGCGCCCATCGACAGCTTTCTGGCATTTTCCAATAACTTTACCCAAAGTTACTACTTGCTTTATCAGCACACCTGACAATCTCACACGGTTCGCTGGACAGCCAAAGCACTAGGTTTATTTATTAGGTTATACCAGTGTTCACACAAGAGGCACACACAAATGTCAATATTTGACTTTAATGGTGTGATAAAGTGAGTACTGTACTATAGATCAGAAGCGGTAAAAGGGAATGAAGTGCCGCTCAAGAGAAAAAAACTCTTAAGTGGAAAGAAGTTGCAAAATGGGTGAAAATAAGTGTTGGAATTACCTCATCTTCATCTTTCTCTTTCATGGCCTTTTTCCAGGCATTAATCCTGTCTTTCCTTGCCTGCCAGAACTCCTGGTGAGCAACACAACATAATGTCATATTAAATAATGTACCTTACATAAACTGGTCTAGAGATCTGGTAATGCATGTTACAAAAATAGACTAATAACTGACAGCTTTAATCATATATTGTTCATTCTGTCTTATGCTGTTCCAAGTTAGTGTTCATCTGTATCAAAGACTAATAAAGAAATATTGGAACTCTTTCAAAATTGCTTTTAAGAGTTATGCTACCCTGATATGGACAGCTACGAAAAGCATCTTAATGCCCTTAATGCTGATAATCTATCTGTGTTATTACATATTTGATGTCTAAAATACTCAGATTGCATTTCCAATTTGTCTGACTATCTATTATATTGCAATTTCCCTGGAAATTCCATTACACAAAAAAAACAGGAAATTCCACTACACCTCGTACCAGACACCAACACCTTGCCAATCCACATTATAGAATAGTCTTATGCAAAAAGGGCTTTCTCTTCCAATAGGTACGATTCTTTTGCTGTTCTTTAGTTATTGTGTGACAGTCTAATTTATTTTGAACAGTATTGACTGGTGACAATAAAGCTCAAATCTATCCATAAAATCCCAAGAAAATCACAAGTTCCCGAGTTGCTAACTTTTAGAATAGCTGTTAATCTAAGGTTGATCTTTCAAGTTTGGTGCTAAGGCTAAGGCCATTTATAATATTTGCCACCTCAATAGCCTCGAGTTATGAAGGTTTCTCAAAAATACAATCATTCCAAGTGTTAGGGCCTCGACCTAGATACTAATTCAAGCATATTTTTAAATTCTATATGCATGTCATTTTGTGCATCTCTATAGCTTACAGATAATATAAAGGCAATATAATAAACTACTTTGAGAATCTTTTAAAACTTAGTTAACAAAAGAAGCCATCAAGTTTGCTTATAAACTGAATGCAAATGCTGCCTTTACAGAATGAGCACGTTGGATAAAAGCCCAACCTATTCTGCTATGACTGTCACTAGCAGGTGTCTGCTGCACTCACCGAATCCCTACCGGGCCGGCCAGTAGGGTGGAGTCGAGCTGGTTGTCCTGTTGGTCGTCCTCCACGCTGAGGATGTTGTGGGTGTTGTGGGTGATCTGGATGATCAGCCTTCTGTGGGTGCTGTGGATGGTCTGGGTGATCAGCCTTCTGTGGGTGTTGTGGGTGGTCTGGGTGATCAGCCTTCTGTGGGTGTTGTGGGTGATCTGGGTGATCAGCCTTTTGTGGGTGCTGTGGGTGGTCTGGGTGATCAGCCTTCTGTGGGTGCTGTGGGTGCTGTGGATGGTCTGGGTGATCAGCCTTCTGTGGGTGCTGTGGGTGCTGTGGATGGTCTGGGTGATCAGCCTTCTGTGGTTGCTGTGGGTGGTCTGGGTGCTCTGGGTGTTGTGGGTGAGCTTTGGGTTGTAATGGCTGACGCTGCGCCTAAAATACAAAATGCAAAATTTACTTATAGTGATGTGGTGAGCAGTGAACACAGACTACTGACTAGTGTGTTACACCTACCAAGGCGCAGGCCAAGGACACGGTGACAACGAGCAGTACTCTCATGGCAAGTTGATTTTGTGCTACTGGACGTCTCGTGTGTCTCCATTATATAGCTGCTGATCAAAAAATAGCCTTAGGTATATGGGGTAGTTAGGCTTGTTGCTGGCCCCCTTTAAATTTATTTTATGCCTAAAACTGTAATGAGAACAAACACCTTTCTCCAAAGTAAAACAAGTTTTCTACCCTATATTTTGACCCCATACTATGCTAACAGCTGCCTCTCAAGCTTATTAGATGGTTGTATGTATTAGTGAAAAATGTCTCAGACACATGTTGGTACATGCTCGAGAACGTGTACAACTTGCAACCACGTGTTGCCTATTGTCATTGGCATAGAAACCTGATGTTACTAGTTTTTAGTTGTAAATTACTTACCACTGCAGTAGTTTGAAAAGAAAATCTACAAGGCCGTAAAAAGTTGAAATTACAACTTGAAGCCTTGAAATAATATGGACAGGTATTCCTTTTTTGAGACGTATGGCTCATTCATTTTTGCAACTATTTTTTATTAAAAACAAGCTCTTTTTCCCTTAAAGAAATAAAATATTTGCAATATTTGCGTCTAAATGGTTGAAGTCAGTTCTGGCTTTATTTGAACCCTTTTAAGAAAAAGGATTTGAAAATTGCCACAATTTAAGGAGATATCGCCAATTGTATAAACAATTTGGCGATATAATTGTGCGATTTTTATCACATTTGACAATTTTCAAAGTGAGCGATACAGGTACTAAAACACGTACTAAAACAGGTACTAAAAAACTAATCTCATTTCAAAGCCTTTCAAACACAAGAGTATTCATGAAATAAATTAAATAAATGTTTCTTATTATCACAAAAACAAACCAGTTTCTTTTATTTATGTTGAAATAGGCAAAAAATATCAACAAAGATTCACAAGTTTTTCACACTAAAATAATATCTCGGTATATTGCAAATGCTTACTAAGAACATCGAGTAATTTGGGGAGTTTTGAAAATGGTGAAGCTCTACTTGTTCATGACGGAACAACTCTCAAACAATACTCGTTCACAATGTTAGTTCATTGAATGTATGGCTTTTATTTTTGACGTGTTAGTCAGTCATTCTTTGCTAACCATATTTGGAATAAGAGATTTTGACCTGTTAACAACGTAACTTAATGATATTTCCAATGAATTCATTAAAAATCTGATTATAGATTTTAAATATTTAAAACTTTTAAATGTAAGTTTTACAACTATATGAATTTGAAGTTGACATATTGTATGTTATTAGACAATTTAAACCTTATTCCAAAAGATTTAGGTTTAAAATTTAGCCTGTTGTATATTGATGATTCATGAGCCACACACATTACTCGAGCCTCGCACATATCTAGTTAGTCATAGCTAGTTAGTCACAGCTAGTTAGTCATAGCTAAGTAGTCATAGCTAGTTAGTCACAGCTAGTTAGTCATAGCTAGTTAGTCATAGCTAGTTAGTCACAGCTAGTTAGTCATAGCTAGTTAGTCACAGCTAGTTAGTCATAGCTAGTTAGTCATTGCTAGTTAGTCACAGCTAGTTAGTCATAGCTAGTTAGTCATAGCTAGTTAGTCATTCAATTGATTGATTAATCATGCTTCTGGACTGGTAACTCTTCAATTAACATGACATCGAGTAAAATTTTTTATATTTTTTACACAATGAAAATCATTTTGGGGTGTTGGTCATGCACTTATTGTGCTAGTCATATATATATGACATATCTATCATGCGCTTGCCGTATTAGTCATACATTTGGCATGTTAGTCATGCTTTTGACGTGTTAGCAGTATACATGGTATATTAGTAATATAACTGTAATATGATATGTACGTTATGCACTTGGTGTGTTAGTCTTATCGTTGGTGTGTTAGTCTTCTGTATGACCTTAAGCTATGGGCTTTCTGTGCGCTAGTCAGATAATTGGCGTGTTAGTCATGAAACTTGTGTTTTTATCGTGCAAACGAAATATTAACCATGAAGTTTACATTCGCCATATTTTTTGTCAGCTAGATAGTTAATATGTGAATCATATTTGGGGTGTTAGTTATTCACCCCAAACTATATACATGTAGTTATACACATGCTATGCTAGAGGTAAGTGCTGTAGAATATTCATAGATGTGCACAATTATTTCTATTTGCCTTTCAACTTACTGAAGCCATTATGACAAACGTGCAAGTGTGTTATTGTCAAGTCACTTAACAACCATTTGTAACATAGTGGTTAGGTTGTCATGGTGACATTAGGCTCTCTCCAAAGCATATTGACACAGACCCAAGTTAACCCTTCATCTACTTGCAACTACATGCATTTCCTGACAAATCGTGTAAACCAACTAAATGTTTATTTAAAACGCTGTCTCTACTCTAGACTGTGATTGGCTGCGGCCTAGTACTTGAACACCATGAAAGCTGGGCCCAATATGAACCCGTCTAGACAGCTTATTGATATTCATGTCTTGAAACTACTACAAGCTTGCAGACGCCTGCAAGAAAACAAACTCTAAGAGCCAAAGAAAAACGGAAGTTGTATTTATCAAGGCCAAAGTAGCCGTGCCAAAAAGATAGCCTGGGAACTAACAGATGTTATTGTAAAGCTATATTAGGATATCACTATCTTGGGCTAAATAATTATACATCACACTTTAACAGCTGCCTCATTGATGCATAACACCAACTGCCTCGTGCATGATGCCGGAAGAAATTTTCCTTTTGGATCGGCAGCAGTGTTCAGTCAAATAGCCTAATTTCATAACTACCATTGCTATAAAAAGGTCTACAGCTCAAAGCAAAGGTAGAAACTAGTCCTACAATTCCTAGTCCTAGTTCCTAAAATTATTAAACACACTAACTGTGCAAGTATCCACCCGACTTCCCTTTCTTATGCAATGGTAGGATCTAAGTCTCAGTCTAAGAGGTACGTGAGGAACATGTATACAGGCTTGTGACCATTAAAAAAACTGCGCATTGATAAGTGTTCACTGATGCCTAGATGCAAAATGCATTATAGTTACAGCAAATCTTTGCCTGGATAGTTATGCAGATGCAGTAGCGGTGCAACAGTAATCACGTCACAGTCATGCAGTATAGTTGCACTGTGTACTTTTACTACTGTGCAACATGCATGCAGTAAACTATTTTCTAAATCACAGTAAGCAGTATTGTTGCGGTAGTTGTTACATTTTGCACAGCACTGTATGCAGCGGGAGTTTTACCAGTGCACATTTCGCAGTACTAGACGTAGTAGGAACCTTTCCATTACTCTATATACATGCACAGCCTATGCCTGTGATCACTTATCCTAGAATCATGTATTGAGTTAATACTGACGCACCCCCAACACCATGATATGAATACAGTCTAAACATGAGTGTGAGTGGACAAACAAATTTATTCCAACGAGCATGTTGTATATGGTTAATATGAGAATATATTATGGTTTTAATATCTAATGCTAATGCAAACACAATATAAGGCCAGCAAATTTTATTGAAATGATGATAATGCCAGACTTCCTATTCCAAACTAAAATGACTACGAGGATTGGTGCACAAGTTCGTTGGCCTGCTAAACATAGCATCTGACACTTGTGCACACTGTGACACTTGACATCTGACACTTGTGCAATGTAGTAGGCCTACCTACGCTTGCAAGGCAGAGCCTGTTGATCCTCATTATTAGCTTCATACTAATGCACAATTGCAGTACACGGGCAGTTTCATGTTTTGAAGAATGCAGATTCGTAGTATGCATGAACCGTTGGGCTTCAGGTAATGTATCATAAACATAAATGCGCAGTAGATCGTAGCAGGCATTTTACAGTAGGAGCGCAGTTGCAGTAAATATCTACGGCGCATTAGCAATCTGTAATGCACTGCAGAACTACTAATGCGTCACAACCTTGCATGTACATTACCTTCACTAAATGCATTATTTAAGGCATTGTTCATGCGAAGCATTGTAAATAGTTTTAAAAATAAGATGTCTTGCAATAGTCCTCAAATTCAGAGTATCTACATAAGATAACTCCTCGACAACAGAGAGTCATCCTTCCTTACTTTCTGGCTATCCAGTTAAAACAGCACTAAATACTAACAAAATATCAAAAGCAATCCATCTAATTGGGCAGCCAAATGGAACAATATTATAAAAAATCCATGCAGAACAGAAGTTGTTAATAAATACAGGACGCCAATGCTGCGGGTCGGATACTGAAGTCCGACTTCTTTTCACTTCCTTGACTTTTGTCTCCGAGTCTACACTGCAGAAAAAATCTTTACCCCAATAACTTAATTTTATTACCATACAGATATCAAAAAGCGCACACAAAAATTGGTATCACTTAACATGACCTTCTCAGACCAACATAAATATTAGTCAGATGGAATTACATAAGTAGGTGCAGCCGCACAGCATCTTCATCTTGTTTGATATCCTCAGTATGATGAAGCTTCATTGCAGAGCGAGAGATCAAGGAGAACGAAGATAGTAAAAAGTCAGAGCGAATAGAAAATAAATTTCTGTCAGACTCCGGAGTAGAGTGAGAAAAAATATATAAAAAGCAAAAATAAGGGGTAGAGGAGAAGCACCTTCTTCTGTTGCAGCTCTTCCACACACAGTAAGGATCCTGCGCTATATGTTGACCAGACAACTCCCAATAGCTACAAAAATATCACCAGAAATACATGCTGTTATATATTACATCTGTGATAAATATATTTTATAACAATATGTTGATGAAGAGGGCTACGTATGATACTGACAGCTCCTATGCTGCACTACCTGTGGAATTTGTGCACCCTTGGAGTTGTGGACACTAGGGTTGTAGACACTAGGGTTGTGGACACTAGGGTTGTGGACACTAGGTTTGTGGACACTAGAGTTGTGAACAATAGGTTGTGAACACTAAGAGTTGGAGACACTGTGAGTTGGGGACACTGAGAGTTGTGGACACTAGGGTTGTGAACAAAAGAGTTGTGGACACTAGATTCGTGGACACTGAATGTTGCGCACACAGAGTTGTGCAAGCAGGGGGTTGAAGAGACAGGGAGTTGTGCACACAATTACATGATGACTTGCACAGTTACATGCCTAGAAAAATGTTTAGCAAGCTGTCTACCAAAAGAATTATTGATCACAATGAAATTTGCATGCAGCAGCAAGCCAAGGTAAGTCACATATTTGCACCTCAGAGGATTCAATGTTGACGGCAGTTCTTAGCCAATTTATCCTCAAAAATATTTATTAATTTTTGAAAAATGCCTCTTCATGCCCTAAGACCAACTTCACAGTGTTTTATTTGAAAATAGGCCTGACCCCCTTGGCCTATAGACCTTTAACTAAGAACAACAAGAACTGGTTGATAGAGATCATTTTTAACGTGAACAAACCACAAAGTTACATGCGATAGCTTGTGAGTTTCCAAAAACGCCTTTTAACTTCAACTTTTAAATTTCAGAGAAGAAATTCTGATTTTCATAGATGTTAGTAGTATAACCCTTTAATACATTAACAGATGTGAAGATATGATTGGCTAAAACCATTCCACATGGTGAATCTTTTGATACCAAATAACTGTAATGTGAATTTTGTTGCAAGTCAACCTTTAAACAAAAATTTCCAATAGCAATAGAGATAACAAACTGATAAAACGACATTTCTGTGTTAGTACAGTAAAACCTCTACTTGCGAAAGTAATCTGGAAGGCATTTTGTATATAGAAACTAATTTTGCTATAGAAACGCTCTAATCCATATTAAGCATCGACAGACAAACAGACGGAACTGGGATAAAATAAGTGTGAAAATTATAAATACATTTAATGGTTGAAATCTGTAACAAATACATGTTAGAGTTATATTACTACATAATAAATAAAAAGGTACACATCGAAAAAGGAAAAAACAGAAATAATGTATAAAAAATATGAATGGTTTGTTAGTTTTCATTCGACATCAATCATCTAGACAAGGCTACAAAAAGACGACGGGACGTTGGAAGATGGTGGTCAGAAAAGGTAGTTGTTTTGTTGTCTTTGGTTTTGTTCAGAATATACAATATTAGAAACTAAGCAGTAAGATTTTTTTATCGATATAAACTGGAAAAAACTGTCACCATACAGAAAACACGGAACTGCAATTAGTTGAAATGAGTTGTCATACTTTGTATGTGATGTATGATAACTCCAAATCGTACAGCGAATAAAAACAACACACTTGTCTTTTACTGGCTTCCACTAGCAGAAGAAACTGAAGGAGATGTGTGTGTCAACTCCAACAAACGCGTGAAAGTACGAAACAAACAAAAATGTATTTAGAAGGTATTATAGAAGACACTATGATAGGAATCTTAAATACAATAGACCGTCCGTATCTAGAAATACCTTTTATAATCTAGAAAACAATCTAGAAATCGTAGCAAAAACTTTACATGAATTCTTAATGTTAACTGGAATTTAGGTTATAGGAGGCTCACGTTATTGGAGCATGTACTGTAATGAAATCAGTTAACCTGAGTTTAACGGAAGCCTTTCGTATCTAAAAATATCTTTCAGTCAAAGCAAAATTTCTACCATAAGATGCTTGGTAACTTGAAAATTTCCTTGTCTTTCTTAAGTAGAGGTTCCACTATATAATAACTGGTCAACTAACTATGATGATAAGACTGCGGTTATGTAGAATTGCTGAACGATTATATATTGTTCCACTCCTGAAATCCCTCCCGAATACCGTAGCGTTGTTTGTGACGTAATGGTTTTTGTAAAAAGAGTAGACTGTTGCTACCACAAACTCTTTTTCACAGAGTAGCATAGAAATGAACCCCCAGAAGGTACCTTGATAGCGTTGTGTAGCCAATGAATAGAGTGAGTCAATGGTAGCATGAGCCCAACAACAAGAAGTGGCAGCACTGAGTAGCCTATTACACCCAGACACTGTGAATAGTTGACATCTCCTCCCAGAACCCGGGCTAGTATAAAAATGAGCGCAGAACCGCAGAGCCATATTGTCATTATCCAGGAGAGCACCTGCAGTGAGAAGGTGAGATATGCTACAATTTGGCTATTCATATCTGGTTATAGAAGTTGTCTAACCTTTGACTAACTGAACTAGTAGACTGATAAATTCAATGATCATTTTACTAGCAAATAACACAAGTCTCGTTTTCTCCATATTTGGATTTATTAGCACTGAAGGTCATGAGAAGACAACTTCAACCATCTACAGACAAACATTAGTTAACTCAGAGATGATTTCATTACCTTATAAAATGTAAGTACAATAGAAAGTGTGTGCACATCAGCAAATAACCATTTGATAGATTTTCAGCTATAAGGAAAATTGCTCCGAGTAAAATCATAGCTCTAATTTAATAAATCTCTCTTAGCTCAGCAACATCAGAATAAAGCTGTATGTCCTTGAACCCTTGCTTTAAGCTGTGCGCTTTTGTAACCATCAACAATAAAATAAAATCACGCAAAAAAATGGTTATTGTCAAAGCAATGTACTAAAAATTGTACTGAAACAAACCATGAATAGACAACTCCTTCAGCTGCCCTTTAGCCATGACTTACGCTAAGTTGCCCGTAGAGGGAGACGACACCAAAGAGAAGGACAACGACTAATGGACCCCAGAAGTCAGGGTTGTCACGCACGATCTCTCTGTTGACCTTGAAATAAGGAAAAGGCAGCAGGACACATCTTATCTTATAGTAAATGTCAGACACATCAATATCCAGCTCCTCCCTAGAAAGAGACAAAGAAATTTAGAGTGAAAATAACTGCAGATGTCAATACATCTACATCAATGCGTGTTCCAACATACAAGATGAGAAATTTGTAATACGAAAAAACTTTGAGATACAAGATGGTTTTCAATTCGGTCATGAGGTGGCTGAGTATGTGAGGGGCAGCCTATGAGAACAGAACTATGAGGTTATGATATGAGGCCTGATGATGGAAACAGAATCACTCTATTTCATCAGACAAGTTTAAAAAGGTCGACTGAAAGTGAAGGTGAAAGTCAGGCAAAAAGTACTAACTGCAATATAATAACAAAATTAAAACAAGGGCAAAATTACAATAGAGTTTAGTGTAAGATCAAAACTTATTTTTAAATGCATGTATAGTAAGCTAAATTCATTTAAATTAAATTTAAAATTCATGTTATGTTAGCATCACAAAAATGTAGCATACCACGCCTGTTGCTTTCAAGCCTCGCACTGTGTTAGCCTCTACCATCGGTATGGAAGATGAGAACTTCACACAGTGCTGTATATAATAATGTTACATTTTATCGCAGACCATAACCCCGCAGATAAATGTAGGTATTTGTTACTTTGCGAGCGTAGATAGTGAACTAAAACAAATTAAAACCGTTTTTCAATTGCAATATCTTGTTTGTAAGTGTTTTTTTTCAGAGGGTAAAAACCGATTAATTTGTACAGCAGGCACTCCTACAACATTAATAATCTGTTCAAGGAATGTTTACATTATAGGGATTTTATGCTATAAGAATAGTAACATACATGTATGTAAATTGTCTAATCCGTTCCAAGATCTTTACAAAACTCACTCCTTTGGCCATGCAAAAAGGAACAACATGATGTAACTTTTTTAATTTGTAAGCTGTACAGTAACTGCAGTACTATTAGTTTACACCAACAATTTTTCCCCAGTTTATGATTGTAATAAATTTACAAGTTGATGGGGACTGCAAATCTTCAATGTTCATTTACAACGATGTGCTAATTTTTTCTAAAAAATAAAGTCTATTCTGAAAAGTTATATTAACAATAAATATTTTATGCGTCTACAATAAAGCAAAACAACAAAATATTTTTACTAAAGGATTTTTCTAGGATAAAAGAGACTTTTCGACGATACTCTAACTTGTGACATTCAGACTGGTTGATCGCCGCTGTAACACCTGCACCAATCGATCGCCTTTGTATTTATGAACAATTGTGCAGCTATCCTACTCTCTGTTTTGTTTTACAATCAATCCCGAGGAACTAAAATGCAGCGAAAGTTGTACATATAATGGATATAACGATATCCATATAATGGATATACCCATGTCGTCTTTTCTCTCACAAGTGCAGCGAGATAGATTAACATTCAAATCGAAATCGAGAACTCGCCTGACTTGACACTTTACGTTGTATGAAATCTTTTATGTAGTACACAGCAAAAACTTCACATAAATTCTTTATGTTATCTGAGATTTACATTATAAGAGTGTCTACTGTATTTAGTTATTTTATACTGTAAGAAAAATTGCTGTAAGATACGAGAGATGGACCGAAACGCATTAAACTCGTATGTCAAGATATGACTGTATTGGAGATTACCTGAGGTAGCTCCAGGGAAAACACAAACATTAGTTACAATACCTCTCAAGTCTGACGAGGTACCGGTGCAGACCAAAAAAGCAAACCTTAAAATCGTAATACATTACTGAATGAAATCAACCAAGAAACAAATTTGGACATACAACAGAGGCCTTATGTCTTCCTCATCTACTTCTTCATCCATGAGCCAACCGAAACCCTTCCTGCTGAGGAAGTCTGCTGCAACACCAGTTCTGTGATGGACAGTGGGCTCATGCAGAGGCGCTTCTGTCTTGCTTGTTTCTACAGTGATCTGACCATCCAGAGCACCTGCCAAGACATGACGCATTGTTATTCAAAACACATGTCAAAACGTGACACATCGGTGTTCAAAGTATTTGATAAGAGATGACAAAAACAAGAGTGTCATCAAAAGGCTTTGCCACTAGAAAATCATTAGAACTACATGTACCTGTCAGAGACAAGTAAGGTTACAGTCAACCAGTTTTATAATCAGATGTTTTCTTTGTGTATTCAAACCAGAATCTTTAACATAACCAGCAACAAAACTCGACATTGTGCCACTTCTATGAAATTTATATGTAGTTTATTTGTCAACTTTATTCATCAATAACGCCACATTTTACAATTATTTTTAACAAAATCAACAATTAATCACTATAAAATCGTAATTTCTAATAACACAAAACTTGAAATAATAATATTACTAAATGTGAATATAAAATAGTACTTCCGTATGGACAATATTCATCGTTTTTTCTCCCTGGTGCATCAATTAATAGATTTTTTGAATTACAAAGGAGAAATTTCAGACGTCAAATGTTGAAAATTATTTAGTAGAAACAGACAGACGGATACTCAGAGAAGTTCACATCATTATTATTATCATTATTATTATCATTACTCGAGGCTCATTTGTATATAGAAAAGAATGTAAGTTGAAGTTTGGCTGTCCAGATATGACCACTGCACAGGTCAAAGGTCAGGTTTTAAAAGTTCAATTGTATTTTGGTTGAATAGATGCTTGTGATAGTCTTTGATGTTTTATTAACAGCATCTTAAAAACACACACACCAACATGGTGGCAACCTGTTATTGATGCATAGTTTGGTAATGAACAGATTGGTCTGGGTCAGTAAATATAAACTGACTGTGATTGGCTAAAATTATTGGTTTATGATCTTGATTCAACTTTATTCATTTTCAATGCAGGCTAGTTGCATCCTACATGGGCTTTTGAATGACAATGGGGATTCACACCAATAACTATTCATCTATAAACGCTAGTAACATGTACAGTAATTCCTCCACACCAATAACTATTCATCTATAAACGCTAGTAACATGTACAGTAATTCCTCCACACCAATAACTATTCATCTATAAACGCTAGTAACATGTACAGTAACTCCTCCACACCAATAACTATTCATCTATAAACGCTAGTAACATGTACAGTAATTCCTCCACATCAATAACTATTCATCTATAAACGCTAGTAATATGTACAGTAATTCCTCCACACCAATAACTATTCATCTATAAACGCTAGTAACATGTACAGTAATTCCTCCACACCAATAACTATTCATCTATAAACGCTAGTAATATGTACAGTAATTCCTCCACATCAATAACTATTCATCTATAAACGCTAGTAACATGTACAGTAATTCCTCCACACCAATAACTATTCATCTATAAACGCTAGTAACATGTACAGTAATTCCTCCACACCAATAACTATTCATCTATAAACGCTAGTAATATGTACAGTAATTCCTCCACATCAATAACTATTCATCTATAAACGCTAGTAACATGTACAGTAATTCCTCCACACCAATAACTATTCATCTATAAACGCTAGTAACATGTACAGTAATTCCTCCACACCAATAACTATTCATCTATAAACGCTAGTAACATGTACAGTAATTCCTCCACACCAATAACTATTCATCTATAAACGCTAGTAATATGTACAGTAATTCCTCCACACCAATAACTATTCATCTATAAACGCTAGTAATATGTACAGTAATTCCTCCACACCAATAACTATTCATCTATAAACGCTAGTAACATGTACAGTAATTCCTCCACACCAATAACTATTCATCTATAAACGCTAGTAACATGTACAGTAATTCCTCCACACCAATAACTATTCATCTATAAACGCTAGTAATATGTACAGTAATTCCTCCACACCAATAACTATTCATCTATAAACGCTAGTAACATGTACAGTAATTCCTCCACACCAATAACTATTCATCTATAAACGCTAGTAACATGTACAGTAATTCCTCCACATCAATAACTATTCATCTATAAACGCTAGTAACATGTACAGTAATTCCTCCACACCAATAACTATTCATCTATAAACGCTAGTAACATGTACAGTAATTCCTCCACACCAATAACTATTCATCTATAAACGCTAGTAATATGCACAGTAATTCCTCCACACCAATAACTATTCATCTATAAACGCTAGTAATATGTACAGTAATTCCTCCACACCAATAACTATTCATCTATAAACGCTAGTAACATGTACAGTAATTCCTCCACACCAATAACTATTCATCTATAAACGCTAGTAACATGTACAGTAATTCCTCCACACCAATAACTATTCATCTATAAACGCTAGTAACATGTACAGTAATTCCTCCACACCAATAACTATTCATCTATAAACGCGAGTAATATGTACAGTAACTCCTCCACACCAATAACTATTCATCTATAAACGCTAGTAACATGTACAGTAATTCCTCCACACCAATAACTATTCATCTATAAACGCTAGTAACATGTACAGTAATTCCTCCACACCAATAACTATTCATCTATAAACGCTAGTAATATGCACAGTAATTCCTCCACACCAATAACTATTCATCTATAAACGCTAGTAACATGTACAGTAATTCCTCCACACCAATAACTATTCATCTATAAACGCTAGTAACATGTACAGTAATTCCTCCACACCAATAACTATTCATCTATAAACGCGAGTAATATGTACAGTAACTCCTCCACACCAATAACTATTCATCTATAAACGCTAGTAACATGTACAGTAATTCCTCCACACCAATAACTATTCATCTATAAACGCTAGTAACATGTACAGTAATTCCTCCACACCAATAACTATTCATCTATAAACGCTAGTAACATGTACAGTAATTCCTCCACACCAATAATTATTCATCTATAAACGCTAGTAACATGTACAGTAATTCCTCCACACCAATAACTATTCATCTATAAACGCTAGTAACATGTACAGTAATTCCTCCACACCAATAACTATTCATCTATAAACGCTAGTAACATGTACAGTAATTCCTCCACACCAATAACTATTCATCTATAAACGCTAGTAATATGTACAGTAATTCCTCCACACCAATAACTATTCATCTATAAACGCTAGTAATATGTACAGTAACTCCTCCACACCAATAACTATTCATCTATAAACGCTAGTAACATGTACAGTAATTCCTCCACACCAATAACTATTCATCTATAAACGCTAGTAACATGTACAGTAATTCCTCCACACCAATAACTATTCATCTATAAACGCTAGTAACATGTACAGTAATTCATCCACACCAATAACTATTCATCTATAAACGCTAGTAACATGTACAGTAATTCCTCCACACCAATAACTATTCATCTATAAACGCTAGTAACATGTACAGTAATTCCTCCACATCAATAACTATTCATCTATAAACGCTAGTAACATGTACAGTAATTCCTCCACATCAATAACTATTCATCTATAAACGCTAGTAATATGTACAGTAATTCCTCCACACCAATAACTATTCATCTATAAACGCTAGTAACATGTACAGTAATTCCTCCACATCAATAACTATTCATCTATAAACGCTAGTAACATGTACAGTAATTCCTCCACACCAATAACTATTCATCTATAAACGCTAGTAACATGTACAGTAATTCCTCCACATCAATAACTATTCATCTATAAACGCTAGTAACATGTACAGTAATTCCTCCACACCAATAACTATTCATCTATAAACGCTAGTAACATGTACAGTAATTCCTCCACACCAATAACTATTCATCTATAAACGCTAGTAACATGTACAGTAATTCCTCCACACCAATAACTATTCATCTATAAACGCTAGTAATATGTACAGTAATTCCTCCACACCAATAACTATTCATCTATAAACGCTAGTAATATGTACAGTAATTCCTCCACACCAATAACTATTCATCTATAAACGCTAGTAACATGTACAGTAATTCCTCCACATCAATAACTATTCATCTATAAACGCTAGTAACACGTACAGTAATTCCTCCACATCAATAACTATTCATCTATAAACGCTAGTAACATGTACAGTAATTCCTCCACACCAATAACTATTCATCTATAAACGCTAGTAACATGTACAGTAATTCCTCCACACCAATAACTATTCATCTATAAACGCTAGTAATATGTACAGTAATTCCTCCACACCAATAACTATTCATCTATAAACGCTAGTAATATGTACAGTAATTCCTCCACACCAATAACTATTCATCTATAAACGCTAGTAACATGTACAGTAATTCCTCCACACCAATAACTATTCATCTATAAACGCTAGTAACACGTACAGTAATTCCTCCACACCAATAACTATTCATCTATATACGCTAGTAACATGTACAGTAATTCCTCCACACCAATAACTATTCATCTATAAACGCTAGTAATATGTACAGTAATTCCTCCACACCAATAACTATTCATCTATAAACGCTAGTAATATGTACAGTAATTCCTCCACACCAATAACTATTCATCTATAAACGCTAGTAACATGTACAGTAATTCCTCCACACCAATAACTATTCATCTATAAACGCTAGTAACATGTACAGTAATTCCTCCACACCAATAACTATTCATCTATAAACGCTAGTAACATGTACAGTAATTCCTCCACACCAATAACTATTCATCTATAAACGCTAGTAACATGTACAGTAATTCCTCCACACCAATAACTATTCATCTATAAACGCTAGTAACATGTACAGTAATTCCTCCACACCAATAACTATTCATCTATAAACGCTAGTAATATGTACAGTAATTCCTCCACACCAATAACTATTCATCTATAAACGCTAGTAATATGTACAGTAATTCCTCCACACCAATAACTATTCATCTATAAACGCTAGTAACATGTACAGTAATTCCTCCACACCAATAACTATTCATCTATAAACGCTAGTAATATGTACAGTAATTCCTCCACACCAATAACTATTCATCTATAAACGCTAGTAACATGTACAGTAATTCCTCCACACCAATAACTATTCATCTATAAACGCTAGTAACATGTACAGTAATTCCTCCACATCAATAACTATTCATCTATAAACGCTAGTAACATGTACAGTAATTCCTCCACACCAATAACTATTCATCTATAAACGCTAGTAACATGTACAGTAATTCCTCCACACCAATAACTATTCATCTATAAACGCTAGTAATATGCACAGTAATTCCTCCACACCAATAACTATTCATCTATAAACGCTAGTAATATGTACAGTAATTCCTCCACACCAATAACTATTCATCTATAAACGCTAGTAACATGTACAGTAATTCCTCCACACCAATAACTATTCATCTATAAACGCTAGTAACATGTACAGTAATTCCTCCACACCAATAACTATTCATCTATAAACGCTAGTAACATGTACAGTAATTCCTCCACACCAATAACTATTCATCTATAAACGCTAGTAACATGTACAGTAATTCCTCCACACCAATAACTATTCATCTATAAACGCTAGTAACATGTACAGTAATTCCTCCACACCAATAACTATTCATCTATAAACGCTAGTAATATGTACAGTAATTCCTCCACACCAATAACTATTCATCTATAAACGCTAGTAATATGTACAGTAATTCCTCCACACCAATAACTATTCATCTATAAACGCTAGTAACATGTACAGTAATTCCTCCACACCAATAACTATTCATCTATAAACGCTAGTAATATGTACAGTAATTCCTCCACACCAATAACTATTCATCTATAAACGCTAGTAACATGTACAGTAATTCCTCCACACCAATAACTATTCATCTATAAACGCTAGTAACATGTACAGTAATTCCTCCACATCAATAACTATTCATCTATAAACGCTAGTAACATGTACAGTAATTCCTCCACACCAATAACTATTCATCTATAAACGCTAGTAACATGTACAGTAATTCCTCCACACCAATAACTATTCATCTATAAACGCTAGTAATATGCACAGTAATTCCTCCACACCAATAACTATTCATCTATAAACGCTAGTAATATGTACAGTAATTCCTCCACACCAATAACTATTCATCTATAAACGCTAGTAACATGTACAGTAATTCCTCCACACCAATAACTATTCATCTATAAACGCTAGTAACATGTACAGTAATTCCTCCACACCAATAACTATTCATCTATAAACGCTAGTAACATGTACAGTAATTCCTCCACACCAATAACTATTCATCTATAAACGCGAGTAATATGTACAGTAACTCCTCCACACCAATAACTATTCATCTATAAACGCTAGTAACATGTACAGTAATTCCTCCACACCAATAACTATTCATCTATAAACGCTAGTAACATGTACAGTAATTCCTCCACACCAATAACTATTCATCTATAAACGCTAGTAATATGCACAGTAATTCCTCCACACCAATAACTATTCATCTATAAACGCTAGTAACATGTACAGTAATTCCTCCACACCAATAACTATTCATCTATAAACGCTAGTAACATGTACAGTAATTCCTCCACACCAATAACTATTCATCTATAAACGCGAGTAATATGTACAGTAACTCCTCCACACCAATAACTATTCATCTATAAACGCTAGTAACATGTACAGTAATTCCTCCACACCAATAACTATTCATCTATAAACGCTAGTAACATGTACAGTAATTCCTCCACACCAATAACTATTCATCTATAAACGCTAGTAACATGTACAGTAATTCCTCCACACCAATAATTATTCATCTATAAACGCTAGTAACATGTACAGTAATTCCTCCACACCAATAACTATTCATCTATAAACGCTAGTAACATGTACAGTAATTCCTCCACACCAATAACTATTCATCTATAAACGCTAGTAACATGTACAGTAATTCCTCCACACCAATAACTATTCATCTATAAACGCTAGTAATATGTACAGTAATTCCTCCACACCAATAACTATTCATCTATAAACGCTAGTAATATGTACAGTAACTCCTCCACACCAATAACTATTCATCTATAAACGCTAGTAACATGTACAGTAATTCCTCCACACCAATAACTATTCATCTATAAACGCTAGTAACATGTACAGTAATTCCTCCACACCAATAACTATTCATCTATAAACGCTAGTAACATGTACAGTAATTCCTCCACACCAATAACTATTCATCTATAAACGCTAGTAACATGTACAGTAATTCCTCCACACCAATAACTATTCATCTATAAACGCTAGTAACATGTACAGTAATTCCTCCACATCAATAACTATTCATCTATAAACGCTAGTAACATGTACAGTAATTCCTCCACATCAATAACTATTCATCTATAAACGCTAGTAATATGTACAGTAATTCCTCCACACCAATAACTATTCATCTATAAACGCTAGTAACATGTACAGTAATTCCTCCACATCAATAACTATTCATCTATAAACGCTAGTAACATGTACAGTAATTCCTCCACACCAATAACTATTCATCTATAAACGCTAGTAACATGTACAGTAATTCCTCCACATCAATAACTATTCATCTATAAACGCTAGTAACATGTACAGTAATTCCTCCACACCAATAACTATTCATCTATAAACGCTAGTAACATGTACAGTAATTCCTCCACACCAATAACTATTCATCTATAAACGCTAGTAACATGTACAGTAATTCCTCCACACCAATAACTATTCATCTATAAACGCTAGTAATATGTACAGTAATTCCTCCACACCAATAACTATTCATCTATAAACGCTAGTAATATGTACAGTAATTCCTCCACACCAATAACTATTCATCTATAAACGCTAGTAACATGTACAGTAATTCCTCCACATCAATAACTATTCATCTATAAACGCTAGTAACACGTACAGTAATTCCTCCACATCAATAACTATTCATCTATAAACGCTAGTAACATGTACAGTAATTCCTCCACACCAATAACTATTCATCTATAAACGCTAGTAACATGTACAGTAATTCCTCCACACCAATAACTATTCATCTATAAACGCTAGTAATATGTACAGTAATTCCTCCACACCAATAACTATTCATCTATAAACGCTAGTAATATGTACAGTAATTCCTCCACACCAATAACTATTCATCTATAAACGCTAGTAACATGTACAGTAATTCCTCCACACCAATAACTATTCATCTATAAACGCTAGTAACACGTACAGTAATTCCTCCACACCAATAACTATTCATCTATATACGCTAGTAACATGTACAGTAATTCCTCCACACCAATAACTATTCATCTATAAACGCTAGTAATATGTACAGTAATTCCTCCACACCAATAACTATTCATCTATAAACGCTAGTAATATGTACAGTAATTCCTCCACACCAATAACTATTCATCTATAAACGCTAGTAACATGTACAGTAATTCCTCCACACCAATAACTATTCATCTATAAACGCTAGTAACATGTACAGTAATTCCTCCACACCAATAACTATTCATCTATAAACGCTAGTAACATGTACAGTAATTCCTCCACACCAATAACTATTCATCTATAAACGCTAGTAACATGTACAGTAATTCCTCCACACCAATAACTATTCATCTATAAACGCTAGTAACATGTACAGTAATTCCTCCACACCAATAACTATTCATCTATAAACGCTAGTAATATGTACAGTAATTCCTCCACACCAATAACTATTCATCTATAAACGCTAGTAATATGTACAGTAATTCCTCCACACCAATAACTATTCATCTATAAACGCTAGTAACATGTACAGTAATTCCTCCACACCAATAACTATTCATCTATAAACGCTAGTAACATGTACAGTAATTCCTCCACACCAATAACTATTCATCTATAAACGCTAGTAACATGTACAGTAATTCCTCCACACCAATAACTATTCATCTATAAACGCTAGTAACATGTACAGTAATTCCTCCACACCAATAACTATTCATCTATAAACGCTAGTAACATGTACAGTAATTCCTCCACATCAATAACTATTCATCTATAAACGCTAGTAACATGTACAGTAATTCCTCCACACCAATAACTATTCATCTATAAACGCTAGTAATATGTACAGTAATTCCTCCACACCAATAACTATTCATCTATAAACGCTAGTAATATGTACAGTAATTCCTCCACACCAATAACTATTCATCTATAAACGCTAGTAATATGTACAGTAATTCCTCCACACCAATAACTATTCATCTATAAACGCTAGTAACATGTACAGTAATTCCTCCACACCAATAACTATTCATCTATATACGCTAGTAACATGTACAGTAATTCCTCCACACCAACAACTATTCATCTATAAACGCTAGTAATATGTACAGTAATTCCTCCACACCAATAACTATTCATCTATAAACGCTAGTAATATGTACAGTAATTCCTCCACACCAATAACTATTCATCTATAAACGCTAGTAACATGTACAGTAATTCCTCCACACCAATAACTATTCATCTATAAACGCTAGTAACACGTACAGTAATTCCTCCACACCAATAACTATTCATCTATATACGCTAGTAACATGTACAGTAATTCCTCCACACCAATAACTATTCATCTATAAACGCTAGTAATATGTACAGTAATTCCTCCACACCAATAACTATTCATCTATAAACGCTAGTAATATGTACAGTAATTCCTCCACACCAATAACTATTCATCTATAAACGCTAGTAATATGTACAGTAATTCCTCCACACCAATAACTATTCATCTATAAAGGCTAGTAACATGTACAGTAATTCCTCCACACCAATAACTATTCATCTATAAACGCTAGTAACATGTACAGTAATTCCTCCACACCAATAACTATTCATCTATAAACGCTAGTAATATGTACAGTAATTCCTCCACACCAATAACTATTCATCTATAAACGCTAGTAACATGTACAGTAATTCCTCCACACCAATAACTATTCATCTATAAACGCTAGTAATATGTACAGTAATTCCTCCACACCAATAACTATTCATCTATAAACGCTAGTAACATGTACAGTAATTCCTCCACACCAATAACTATTCATCTATAAACGCTAGTAACATGTACAGTAATTCCTCCACACCAATAACTACTCATCTATAAACGCTAGTAATATGTACAGTGATTCCTCCACACCAATAACTATTCATCTATAAACGCTAGTAACATGTACAGTAATTCCTCCACACCAATAACTATTCATCTATAAACGCTAGTAATATGTACAGTAATTCCTCCACACCAATAACTATTCATCTATAAACGCTAGTAACATGTACAGTGATTCCTCCACACCAATAACTACTCATCTATAAACGCTAGTAACATGTACAGTAATTCCTCCACACCAATAACTATTCATCTATAAACGCTAGTAATATGTACAGTAATTCCTCCACATCAATAACTATTCATCTATAAACGCTAGTAACATGTACAGTAATTCCTCCACACCAATAACTATTCATCTATAAACGCTAGTAATATGTACAGTAATTCCTCCACATCAATAACTATTCATCTATAAACGCTAGTAACATGTACAGTAATTCCTCCACACCAATAACTACTCATCTATAAACGCTAGTAATATGTACAGTAATTCCTCCACACCAATAACTATTCATCTATAAACGCTAGTAACATGTACAGTAATTCCTCCACACCAATAACTACTCATCTATAAACGCTAGTAATATGTACAGTGATTCCTCCACACCAATAACTATTCATCTATAAACGCTAGTAACATGTACAGTAATTCCTCCACACCAATAACTATTCATCTATAAACGCTAGTAATATGTACAGTAATTCCTCCACACCAATAACTATTCATCTATAAACGCTAGTAACATGTACAGTGATTCCTCCACACCAATAACTACTCATCTATAAACGCTAGTAACATGTACAGTAATTCCTCCACACCAATAACTATTCATCTATAAACGCTAGTAATATGTACAGTAATTCCTCCACACCAATAACTATTCATCTATAAACGCTAGTAACATGTACAGTAATTCCTCCACACCAATAACTATTCATCTATAAACGCTAGTAACATGTACAGTAATTCCTCCACACCAATAACTATTCATCTATAAACGCTAGTAACATGTACAGTAATTCCTCCACACCAATAACTATTCATCTATAAACGCTAGTAACATGTACAGTAATTCCTCCACACCAATAACTATTCATCTATAAACGCTAGTAACATGTACAGTAACTCCTCCACACCAATAATTATTCATCTATAAACGCTAGTAACATGTACAGTAATTCCTCCACACCAATAACTATTCATCTATAAACGCTAGTAACACGTACAGTAATTCCTCCACACCAATAACTATTCATCTATAAACGCTAGTAACACGTACAGTAATTCCTCCACACCAATAACTATTCATCTATAAACGCTAGTAACATGTACAGTAATTCCTCCACACCAATAACTATTCATCTATAAACGCTAGTAACATGTACAGTAATTCCTCCACATCAATAACTATTCATCTATAAACGCTAGTAACATGTACAGTAATTCCTCCACACCAATAACTATTCATCTATAAACGCTAGTAATATGTACAGTAATTCCTCCACACCAATAACTATTCATCTATAAACGCTAGTAACATGTACAGTAATTCCTCCACATCAATAACTATTCATCTATAAACGCTAGTAACATGTACAGTAATTCCTCCACACCAATAACTATTCATCTATAAACGCTAGTAACACGTACAGTAATTCCTCCACACCAATAACTATTCATCTATAAACGCTAGTAACATGTACAGTAATTCCTCCACACCAATAACTATTCATCTATAAATGCTAGTAACATGTACAGTAATTCCTCCACACCAATAACTATTCATCTATAAACGCTAGTAATATGTACAGTAATTCCTCCACACCAATAACTATTCATCTATAAACGCTAGTAACATGTACAGTAATTCCTCCACACCAATAACTATTCATCTATAAACGCTAGTAACATGTACAGTAATTCCTCCACACCAATAACTATTCATCTATAAACGCTAGTAACATGTACAGTAATTCCTCCACACCAATAACTATTCATCTATAAACGCTAGTAATATGTACAGTAATTCCTCCACATCAATAACTATTCATCTATAAACGCTAGTAACATGTACAGTAATTCCTCCACACCAATAACTATTCATCTATAAACGCTAGTAATATGTACAGTAATTCCTCCACACCAATAACTATTCATCTATAAACGCTAGTAACATGTACAGTAATTCCTCCACACCAATAACTACTCATCTATAAACGCTAGTAATATGTACAGTGATTCCTCCACACCAATAACTATTCATCTATAAACGCTAGTAACATGTACAGTAATTCCTCCACACCAATAACTATTCATCTATAAACGCTAGTAATATGTACAGTAATTCCTCCACACCAATAACTATTCATCTATAAACGCTAGTAACATGTACAGTGATTCCTCCACACCAATAACTACTCATCTATAAACGCTAGTAACATGTACAGTAATTCCTCCACACCAATAACTATTCATCTATAAACGCTAGTAATATGTACAGTAATTCCTCCACACCAATAACTATTCATCTATAAACGCTAGTAACATGTACAGTAATTCCTCCACACCAATAACTATTCATCTATAAACGCTAGTAACATGTACAGTAATTCCTCCACACCAATAACTATTCATCTATAAACGCTAGTAACATGTACAGTAATTCCTCCACACCAATAACTATTCATCTATAAACGCTAGTAACATGTACAGTAATTCCTCCACACCAATAACTATTCATCTATAAACGCTAGTAACATGTACAGTAACTCCTCCACACCAATAATTATTCATCTATAAACGCTAGTAACATGTACAGTAATTCCTCCACACCAATAACTATTCATCTATAAACGCTAGTAACATGTACAGTAATTCCTCCACACCAATAATTATTCATCTATAAACGCTAGTAACATGTACAGTTATTCCTCCACACCAATAACTATTCATCTATAAACGCTAGTAATATGTACAGTAATTCCTCCACACCAATAACTATTCATCTATAAACGCTAGTAATATGTACAGTAATTCCTCCACACCAATAACTATTCATCTATAAACGCTAGTAACATGTACAGTAATTCCTCCACACCAATAACTATTCATCTATAAACGCTAGTAACATGTACAGTAATTCCTCCACACCAATAACTATTCATCTATAAACGCTAGTAATATGTACAGTAATTCCTCCACACCAATAACTATTCATCTATAAACGCTAGTAATATGTACAGTAATTCCTCCACACCAATAACTATTCATCTATAAACGCTAGTAACATGTACAGTAATTCCTCCACACCAATAACTATTCATCTATAAACGCTAGTAACACGTACAGTAATTCCTCCACACCAATAACTATTCATCTATAAACGCTAGTAACATGTACAGTAATTCCTCCACACCAATAACTATTCATCTATAAACGCTAGTAATATGTACAGTAATTCCTCCACACCAATAACTATTCATCTATAAACGCTAGTAACATGTACAGTAATTCCTCCACACCAATAACTATTCATCTATAAACGCTAGTAACATGTACAGTAATTCCTCCACACCAATAACTATTCATCTATAAACGCTAGTAACATGTACAGTAATTCCTCCACACCAATAACTATTCATCTATAAACGCTAGTAACACGTACAGTAATTCCTCCACACCAATAACTATTCATCTATAAACGCTAGTAACATGTACAGTAATTCCTCCACACCAATAAC